>NC_064851.1:91792293-92137293 GCF_024139225.1 Suncus etruscus | reverse complement strand
TTGTATCTTTCCAAAGTGATTGAAAAAGGTCAAGTTTTAAACTCATTGGTTACAATGATAAAAAATGTTACTACGTAGTAAATATACTTTACCACAATATCGAATCTATAAAATAAATCTACATAAAAGAATTTTTATTATTTTATTTAATAAACACGGTGGTTATAATAGAGTTGGGCTTTTTTTTTTCCAGTTACAAATTGTTTATGATTGAGTTTTAGTCATACCATATACAACATCCTTCACCAGTGAACATTTCCGGCCACCAATATCCCCAATTTCCTTCCCACCCACCTTCCTGCTTGCCTCAGAGGCAGACCTTTTTCTTCTTGTTCTTCTTCCTCTTCTTTTCTTCTTTTTATTTTTTCCTTCTTCTACTTTTTTCTTTCTTCTTCTTTGTCTTCTGATGTTTCTTATGTTTCTTGTTCTTTTTTCTTTTCTTCCTTTTTCTTCTTGTCTTCTTTCTTCTTCCTTTCTTCTCTATTTCTTTTAGACACTATGGTTTAAAATATTGTTATTGAAGGGGGATCATACATATCATATCTCCTAGAAAAACCCAGAAAAAATTCCTTTAAAAAATCTGTTTTTTTTGTTTGTTTGGTTTGTTTTGTTTTGTTTTGTTTTGTTGTGGTTTTTGGGTCACACCCGGCAGTGCTCAGGGGTTTTTCCTGGCTCTGTGCTCAGAAACTGCTCCTGGCGGGCACGGGGGACCATATGGGACGCCGGAATTCGAACCGATGACCTTCTGCATGAAAGGTAAACGCCTTACCTCCATGCCATCTCTCTGGCCCCTGGTTTTGGTTTTTGAGCCACATCTGGTGGCACTCAGGGGTTACTTCTGGCTATGTGCTCAAATCTCTCCTGGCTTGGGGACCATATGGGACACCAGGGGATCGAACCTTAGTCTGTCCTAGGCTAGAGCATGCAAGGCAGACTCCTTATCACTTGCTCCACTGCTCTGGACCCACTTTAAATTTTTTAAAACAATTTTTAAATGGGACTAGAGATGTAATTCAGTGGGAAGAATCCTTACTTTACCTCTATGAGACTCTGGGTTTGATCCCTGGCACAAAAATAACTAAATAAATACATAACAATAATTTCTATACACTGTATAAAATTACTCTCTGACTTTCCTTATCTGTATAGAGCTATATACAACCAGATAATAATCTCACTGTTTCTATTTATTTTCTTTTTGCTTATTGTAGTGAGTGCCAGTGATGATACCAAGGGCTTAATATACACAAGAAACACACTTTGTCACTAAATTATATTCCAGTTTAAGGTGCTTCTTTTAAAAATACTGTTTTTCTTGCTTTGCTGGAAATACTTGAATATTGCTTTAAAATTACATTATTGTCTAATCATGAAACAGGATTTTGCATTTAGGACATACTTAGAACACTTTATAATATTCAGAAAAAGATTTAATTAGATGTTTTATATCCTGACACATGATTTTTGCAAACCTTTTTTCTTCTGAGAAGAGGGACAGTGTCTGTAGTTGTTACTCGACATCTTGATTATAGCTGGTATACTAATAAAGTTGGAAGTATTGTACTTTCCACATCATAGACTCAGGTGTGTGTGTGTGTGTGTGTGTGTGTGTGTGTGTGTGTGTGTGTGTGTGTACTAGCATCCTGTGTGAAAAGCATTTGAGTTTGTAACCACACTGTGTTCCATGACAAGGGGAAAAATTCTCTAACTGAAGCTTAAACAATTAGCTATCACACTTTTTTGAAAGCATAAAAAAATTCTTGGTTTTCAAAGAGTTTCTCAATAAAGAGACAATAGAGACTGGAATTTTTACACAATTATTTGATGTAATATATAATATAATTGTTGTTTTATCGTGAACTAAATTGTGCCATTTTAGAACCTTTTGGTGATCTGAAGAAAATGCAAAAAAAAAAAAAAAAAAGAATAAATAAATGGTCGATAATTTAATTTTATTTTTTATTTTCTTGAAACCAGGGGATAAAAATAAATGTAGGGGAGAGCAGAAGCAATTAAATAAATTATAAAATTTTCTTGAAAATGATTTTCTGGTAGAAATTTTAGAAATATTCTTAAACAATGCTAGAAACATCAACTTTCTCAAATTACCCATTCTAACTTCAATGTAAGAACAATTTATACCCTAAGCATATTTTGGTGTACAAAATAAGCAATAAACTCCTTCAGTAAATTATAACATAATTAGAAAAGAGCTTGGGCTCAGTGAGCTTATAAACTCTGAGAGGCTGTGACTCTAATTAGAAGTGCAACTGATTAGAAAAATTGCCAAACTTCTTTTCCCAGTCTAGACAGAGCTCAGTTGCAAACTTCCCCGCTCAACAGTGATCTTATTAAAAAAAAAAAAAAAAAACTCAAAAACATAAAAAATAAAAAGAGAAATACCTGCATCAAGAGGAAATAAGTCATCATTACTCTAAAATTAAAATACCCATTCCTGCTTTCGTTTATCAGATGTTCATCCGGATGCTGATTGTTTTTAAAGTCTGTCTAAACATAATATATTTCCTAAAGGAATGCAAGCAAACTGAACACTTACTTCTAGTGACAACATCCCAAATTTTATTAACATAGCTAAGATAAAAAAGTAAACAGATTCAGTGCTAGTCAGTATGTGTATTTTCTGGTAAAACTGAGCTCAAGAAAATTATAATTTATGTTTACTATAAATTAATAATTTGCTGTAACAAAGCTTTGCTACTGCTAAATTCTTATAAGTGAATTTCCAATTGTGAACATCAAGTCACTGACTGATTTCTTTCCTGGCTTCTGAATAAAATTATTTATGCACTGAACAAAAACCAAATAACTTAATCAAACAAATAACTTTCAGAGAATCCTTGTTAGTTCTTGCACATATTTTTGGTTTGGTTTTCTTAGTGGAGAGCAACTTTTAGTGATGGAAACTTGTCTAATCCACTATGTTTATTTCCTCAAGGTTGTTTTTATGCTGTAAATTGAAAAGGGATACATTTTCTAGACTGAAATTTTTTTTGCCTATGGGGAGTTGTACGGCTTTGTTCTAATTTTTCCTTTGTTTTTTAAGTTCTCTTCTTACTTTCGGCCTCTTCCAGAAAGAACAAATATTTGACTGAAATTTATTATCGACACATGACTAAAATATATCACAAAGAAATTAATAATGACAAAAATTTTGAAGAGCTAGCATTTGAGAGACGTGGAGCTGTGTCGTTAAACTACACCCTGCCTTGTTCAAGGCTTACTCCTAGTTCTTTTCCTAGGAAACACAATGCTCTGAAGAGAAAATGTAGAGTCAGGAATCTAAGCATCTAATATGGATCAACACATGAAAGGTAAGTGCCTCAATTTCTGTCTCTTCAGTCCCAGGCTTACCAACAGATCTTTAGCCAGATGGAGAAAAATTAAATAGAACAAGGTATGTGATAAAACCTCTTAAGACACTCTAAATAAATAAAATTAAGGAGCTGGAGCAGTGACGCAGCTGTAGGCTGTTTACCTTGCACTCGGTTCAATTGCCCCCGAAGTCCCATATGGTCCCCCAAGCCAGGAGTAATTTCTGAGCGCATAGCCAGGAGTGACTCCTGAGTGTCACCAGGTTTGGCCCCAAAACAAACAAATACATAAAAAAAATAAGATTAAATCTATCTTTTTATTCTAAACACACAATTTCAAGTTCATTTTGATCAACTGCAGGATTTTAATCATTTTAATGATCAGCAAGACACATTTTATTACTCTGAAGTGATTTGAAGAAACTGTTTTTCTGTTGTTATTGTTATTGTTGTTGTTGTTGCTGCTGCTGCTGCTGTTGTGTTCTTTTTTGTGTTGGTGTCCCAGATAGGTAGGGTAGTTGTGTTGCATGCAATTGACACAGGTTCAATCCTGGGCAATGCATATGGTCCCTTGAGCCCACCAGGAGTGATTCCTGATTGCAGAGCCAGGAATAACCACTGAGTATTGCTGGCTGTAGTCCCTACCAAAAAAATAAAGCCGAAATCAGAAATGAAGAGAATAGTTTACTCATTTGAAAAGTCCACCAAATCTTTAGCAGGGGCATTCATGACCTCATTAAATTGTTTGTAACTGAGAATAAAGTATTACATCAATTATAGTTTTGAGAGTTAAAGTGACAGATTAAAGCACAATCAGAAAGGAAATAATTCAGGAAAGGCAAGGAAAATTAGTGTGTTTGAAAAGAGAGTTTATACCCAACTCTTAACAGAAATAGTGACATTGTGTAGCACAAAGAAAATTGTTACATAGATACAGTTAAATTTCTCCCACAAATATAATTTTTGATTATATTGAGCATAAAAATAATCTGTAAATTAAAATAAAAATCCATTTTTTGTCATTGTGACAGAAAGTAACTTAAAATTATAACATAAGATGCAGATATATATCTTTTTGTGGGCAGGAGGTGCTAAATTGTTAGAAATATTTAATACCAATTTGTAGAGCATAATCTGAAGTCATAAAATATAATTGATTTGTTAATACTATCAATTTTATATTTCTTTCTTCTATTAGTATATCTATTATTAGCCTTATTCTAAACTAGAAGGCATAAAAATCTATTCTGAGGGCCCGGAGAGATGGCACAGCGGCGTTTGCCTTGCAAGCAGCCGATCCAGGACCAAAGGTGGTTAGTTCGAATCCCGGTGTTCCATATGTCGCCCGTGCCTGCCAGGAGCTATTCCTGAGCAGACAGCCAGGAGTATCCCCTGAGCACCACTGGGTGTGACCCAAAAAGTAAAAAAAAAAAAAAAAAAATCTATTCTGAAAGGCAGAAACTTCTATTGCCAGTCCTGCATGCAAAAAACTTGGTAACCTTCAGTGTCTACTGTTCTGGGTCTTGTTTTTTCTTTAAATCTTAGAAATATTACAGTATATAAATTACCAATTTTCTTTCATAGTTGCATGAAAGTTCTTTATAGAGGTACAATGATTTATGAAACAAGTGTCCCGTTAGTAGACCTTGAGGTTGTTTCCATCTTTTATAATTACAGAAAATGCTCCAGTGAATAAATTTATGTATAAATAATTTACACAGTATTATTCATAGAACCCCAGAAGTGGAATTGTTAAATAAAAGAATATGTGCGTTCATAGTTTGTCATAAACCTTATCAAATAAGAGTTATTCCAATTTGCATTCTCAGTAGCATTGTATAAGAGAAGTAAAGTTTCCTCATACTTATGCCCACACAATACATCGTGAAAACATTCATATTGAAATTTGGTAAGTTAAACTTAAAATTTGGTATATTCATTTTCATTGTATTTATTATAAACTAATTGTCTTTATCCATACATATAGAAACATATACACATATAAAACATACATATAGATATGCATGCATTCATATATATTTCAGACCTTGCACATATGTATATACATATACAGAGCATACACACGTCTATACACATGTGTAGTTTTTTGTAAACTTTATTCATGTACATAATGAAATTATAGAAAATAAAGTTTGTAGAAACTATATTTGAATAGGCATATATATTATATAATTTATAAAGACTATATATGTAATATATACATATGTTTATACATATTCATATTAAAGTGGTAGGAAAACAAAGTTTATAGGAAATGTGTTGAATTAAATAAATAACGATGGTGCTGGATGGCGGTGGATGGCGATGGATTTCTCTCTCTGCCATCCCAGGCCATGTGGCTCCGCAACCCCATCCAGCCGGAGGGTCCCAGGCCCAGGTGAAAGGCGAAATCACTCACTCACAGGCAGGCATTAGGAAGCATCATCTTTATTCATGCCCTGACCACCACATGTGTGTGGCCTACTCATAACCTTTCAAGCACTAGTTATTCTTGGCCCTGCATCTCAACTTCTTTCAGCCATCTTCCTTTGACCTCCATCCTGGTCAAAGACCAAAAGAGGCAAAGAACCTAAAGCCAGCCAGCGCAGCAGGGCAGAGACCCCTAATCCCAAGGCTCCAGGGTTTATCTACCTATTCCAAGACCACTCCCCGGAATGGGAGGGGTCTTGCAGGTCAGGTTAGACCTAATATCCGGTTCCCAAGGCCCCTCCCAGAAATGGGCGGGTCTCAGGAAGCTACACCTAAAACCAGGGTCTCAGATCGGTACACCTACAGAAATGTATGTATAAACAGATGTATTGACTTCAAATATGTAGTTTATAGAAAAATATGTTTATGTAGACATATATGTGTATGTGTACGAAGTCAATGCAAACTATTGCATATTTACAAATTATGAATACTCACATATATGCAGTCTATACATATGTATATATACATAGTCTATATGTGTTTATACATAAGATATTCTGTAAACTTTGTTTTCCTATCATTTAAATATGTTTATATCATGATGTTATCTTTTAAATATTTACCTATGTTTTATAAATTAATAATCAAAAATTGTGTGGCTAAATAAATAGTATAGCAGGAAAGAAATTTGCCTTGCTTGTAGTCAATCCAGGTGTAATCTGCAGCATGACATATGAGCCTCTGAGCCTGGGAGAAATGACTCCTGTATACAAAGATTAGAATAAGTCCTGAATATAGCTAAATGTAACCCAGAAAACAAATCAACCCTCTCCACACAAACACCCAAATATTGAGTTGAAATATTATAAGATGGGTTTGAGAGATAATACAGTGGGTAGGATGCTTGTCTTGCAAGAAACTGATCTAGATTTTATCCTTGGCATACCATATGATCCCCCAACCCCTTCCAGGAGTGATTTCTGAATGCAGAGCCAAGAATAACTTCTAGGCACTGCTGGGTGAGGCCGCAAAAAAACAACAAAACAAATAAATAAATATTATAAGAAAAATATTATAAGATACCTTTGTTTTACTTGTTTGTAGGGTACTTATCTGAGACCCACCCATTTCTGGGAGGGGTCTTGGGAACCGGATAATAGGTGTGACTTTACCTGCAAGACCCGGCCCATTCCTGGGAGGGGTCTTGGAATAGGTAGATAAACCCGGAAGCCAAGGGATTAAGGGGCTTTTTGCCTTTTGGCCCTGCTGGGCTCTCTGAGGGAGATGGCTGAAAGAGGATAAGACGCAGGGCAAGCCTAGAGTGGCTGTATGCTTGAAAGGTTATGAGTAGGCCACACACATGTGGTGGCTAGGGCCTAAGTAAAGATGATTCTTCCTGAAGCCTGCCTGTGAGTGAGTGATTTCATGTTTCACCTGGGCCTGAAACTCGCCGGTTCATGGGGTTGCTGAGCCACGTGGCCTGGGATGGCAGACAGAAAAATCCACCTCCATCCATCGCCATCCAGCCTCATCTTTAACTATGTAATGCAAGAGTTTAATTGTATTTATTTTTATTTTCTTGAAAAAAATGTGTTCTGCAAAATCTTTCATAGTTGAATTTTAGATATACAATGAGCAAGGGCCCTTCTCACCACCAGTGTCAATCTTCCTCCACCAATGGAACTAGAATGCATCCTATAACACCACCCTTTGCCTCCTGGCCTGCCGGTATAACAGGCCCCTTAAGTTGAGATTGTTAAAGTTTAGGTCCCTTGATTTTATCATCATTGACTTTGGCTTGGGTATTTAGTTCTGTCCTTATTTATTTCCCCTTAAATGCATCTGAGACCACTTGGCCCCTGGCCCCCAACCTTTCTTTATTCTGTTCTTAGTTTTATAGATAAACTCAGGAATGTGTGGTAAAATAAAGCAATCTGTGAACCAAGGTGCTATGAAAAAGGCTGAAGTGGTGGTTGTCTTTATTGCTGTGATGCTTTTTGGATTTTTTTTGTTTGATTTTTCTTTTTGTGTTATTGTTGTGTTTCTCTTCCTTTTTCCCTTTCTTCTCTCAAATTAATATTTATTGCCCTAGAAAGACTCCACCCATTTTTTTTGCTTTTTTGATTTTTACCCCATTTTATTTATTTTTCTTTTCTTTAAACAGAACCACATAACTTGAACCATCTTGTTCCACTTCTCAAATTGAGGGGGAAATAATGGAGGATACCAAGACCAACAGTTGTATGATCACTAAGTAGTAATAAAAATTATCAGACTTAAACACCAAACCCTAAGCCAACGACAATAGAATTGATACCCAATCTACAATAAGCTAGATCCAGAGGGGACCACTTATAAGCCTGGGGGGTGGGGGAGGGGGATATGGGATGCACAGGGGTGGAAGGAGGACAACTTTGGTGGTGGGAATTCCCCTGATTCAATGTCAAAATGTACCTAAAATATTACTATGAAAGATTTGTAATCCATTGTGGTCAAAATAAAAATTATTATTAAAAAATTCAATGAAGGGCCCGGAGAGATAGCACAGTGGTGTTTGCCTTGCAGTGTTGTTTGCCTTGCAAGCAGCCGATCCAGGACCAAAGGTGGTTGGTTCGAATCCCGGTGTCCCATATGGTCCCCCGTGCCAGCCAGGAGCTATTTCTGAGCAGACAGCCAGGAGTAACCCCTGAGCACTGCTGGGTGTGGCCCAAAAACCAAAAAAAAAAAAAATTTAATGAAGAGAATAAAGAACAAAAAGTACAGTGATTAAAAAAAATGAGATTGGGCCGGGCGGTGGCGCTAAAGGTAAGGTGCCTGCCTTGCCTGTGCTAGCTTTGGACGGACCGCGGTTCGATCCCCCGGTGTCCCATATGGTCCCCCAAGCCAGGAGCAACTTCTGAGCGCATAGCCAGGAGTAACCCCTGAGCGTTACTGGGTGTGGCCCAAAAAGCCAAAAAAAAAAAAAAAAAAAAATGAGATTAAAAATACAATTAAAAGGTGTGTGTGGGGCAGGGTTTTTTTGGTTGGTGGGATATTTTTTGTATAGTAACTGCAAAATATGGTGAAAATAGAAAGGGAAAAACAGACAGACCTTACCCATGAAGCATCCTGGCATAAGTTTTTCTTTTTTTTTAATTTAATTTTTATTTTGATCATAGTGGTTTACATATTGTTGACAATAATATTTAGGAACATATTTACATAAAATCAGGGGGGATTTCCATCACCAATTTGTCCTCCCTACACCTCCGTTTTTGTCCTGCCTCCCATATGCTCTTCCCTCACCCTTAGGGCTGCCAGAATATGTTGTTCCTCTGTATCTAGGCTAATACTTAGTAGTCTTGCACCTGTTTGGTCCTGGTTCCTCCCTTATTTCCCCCTCTAACTGAGGGGCAGGAGTAGCTAGTTCAATTTACGTGGTTTTGTTTGAAGTAGGGAATAGTAGTAAACAGGGGTAAAGGTCTAATCTGCAGAAAATAAACGGAATTCTTCTCGAGGGTCTCCTCCTCAGAGAGACGAAGGAGAAAAAAGTGAAACACTCCACCAGTACAAAAAGAAGTGTCATATATCCAGTGAGGACTCCAACAATAACGCTAAGCACCACAAAAAAAGAAAGAAAAAAAAAAAACCCGCCATGGTCTTGAGATAAGAAACATGGCAAAGCATATAATGAAAGAAAGGAAAAGAAAAGAAAAGAAAAGAAAGAAAAGAAAAGAAAAGAAAGAAAAGAAAAGAAAAGAAAAGAAAAGAAAAGAAAAAAGAAAAGAAAAGAAAAGAAAAAGAAAAGAAAAGAAAAGAAAAGAAAAGAAAAGAAAAGAAAAGAAAAGAAAAGTGTAAATGAGGGCAATAGCTTCAATAACCACACCGGAGCAAAGAAGTCAACCAAAAATAGGTAGGTAAATATAATAATAATGATAATAAATGAAGATAAAAAATAATATATAAAGAGATAAATAATATTTTGTGTTTTGTTTCTTTCCCTCCTGCCTTGGCACAGTAAGTATTGGGGTCATTCCAAAAGGAATTCACTTGGCCTAAGAGATATGGGGTTTCTCCACCTTTGAAGTATATTGTCATGGGATCAACTATAGCCTCTGTTCAGGATCCTTTACTCTCTCGGTGGTGTTTTTGAGTTGTTTGGAAGACTTCTGTTCCATCCTAGGTGATACAATCAGACCTCTGTATCTATCGATCTCAGCATCTGCATAGTTCCAGGGATGGGACTTATGATGAAGTCAGTCTTTGTGGTTCTAGAAGTTTTGTTCCCTCAGTGTCATCTTCTGTGGTTGGTGGTCTTGGTCTTGGCACCTAGGATAATGCCTTTCCTTGTGTTTCCAGAAGCCCCGTTGGCATAAGTTTTTCTTAAATGCTTTGTACTATCTCTGAACCCCAAAATGTTTAATTTTTCTAGAATAAACTGTTGTATCCTGATGGTAGTCATTTAATCTAGTTTTCTTATTTTTATATAGAAGTAAGAATGAAAGAAAATAGGAATGGAGACAATATAGCCACTTGCCTTGTAAACAGGGGACCTAGTTTTAATCTCTGGTATTGCATATGGCCCCTTAGCCCCTGCCAGAAGTGACTCTTAAGCACAAAGCCAAGAATAAACCCTGAACAAAGCTTCATATGGCCCAATTTATTAACTTAATGAAGTTTATAAAGTTCATATGTAAATAAATATTTACATTTTAAATTGGCATTCTATCTGTCTTCTCTCTCTCTATCTATCTCTCTTTTTTTTTTTTTTTTTAGACTTTGAAGCCACAACCAGTGATGCTCCTGGAGATACTCCTGAGTTACTCCTAAGTAATTTAGATGCTCCGGAGTTACTCCTGAATCTGCACTCACTGTTTACTCCTGGTGGATTCAGAGTACCATACAAAGCCAAACATTGAATTCAGGTCAAACATTGAACCTGAGTCTGCTGCTTGCTAGGCAAGTGCCCTACCCATTGTACTATTGCTTCAGCACTGTTCTCCAATTTTTAAAACATTAGTTTTGAATGTTAAGCTGCTAACTTTCTGGTTTTCCCATTCACGCTCTTTACTATGTCCCTAGTATAATTATACCATTCTATATATCTGTCAACTTCTCTAACTTTTACATCAGAAACATGTCAAAGGGCTTTGTCCTATGACCTGTGCAAATACCAAGATCTCTAGGTACAGAGGCCTAAATTTATCATCCACAACTGAGCAGAAAGTTTCCTGTCACCATAAAAAAGACCTTGGGGTGTGGTCATGAGCATGTACAGAGCTAGTCATTGTTCCCATGGCAGTATGCTTCAAGGTCGAAGAAATCCAGAATATCTCAGGCCAAAGGAATTCCCTTTCTTACTTTCCCAAAATTTACTGTGCCTATGCAAAAAAGGGGGGGGGCACAAAACCTTGACACACCAGCACTCTTTTTTTTTTTCTCACTCTTATAGTTATTTGGTGATTTTTTTTTTTTTTTTTTTTTTTTTTTTTTTGCTGCTGGGTGCTTTTATTTCTTTGGTATTTACTGTCTTTTTTTCTTTTTTAAATGTTGGGGATTTGTTGTTGTTGTTTTGGGGTTTTTTTTTTTGTCTTTTTTGTCTTCTTCCAACAGAACAACACAACTTGAATCATCTTGTTCTGCCAAATGAATTGAGGGGAAAAATAAAAATGAATGGTACCAGTACCAAATAGCCGTGTGAACATTGAGTGGAATTAAAAAATGATCAGACTTAAATACCAAACCCAAAGTCAACAACAACAGAATGGATACCCTATCTACAACAAGCTATACACAGAGGGAAACAGTTACACTAGCACTCCGGGAGCAAAGGAGGGAGATATGGGACACATGCTGGGAAAAGAGGTGGAGGGAGAACAACTCTGGTGGTGGGAATTGCCCTGATTCATTGTCACTATGTACCTTAAATATTACTGTGGAAGATTTGTTATTCACTTTTTGATAACAATAAAAATTTTATTGAATGCTTACTGTGTAATTTATTTATTTATAGTAAATAATTTATTTATTTATTTATAGTAAATAATTTATTTATTTATAGTAAATAATTTATATTATACCTTTCTCTTACCTTTGTTGTAGTTGCTGAGATAATCAGGGTACTTGGTAAAAATCAATGCTCTGACTCCATACCAGCAGTCACAAACTCTTTTATGATTTTTAAAATCCCAGAAATCAGAGCTACTTGGCTTGTGCTATAGCATGTATTCAGTACCATGGATTGATATTACAGGACAGGCTCTTATGCCACCTAGTCATCTCTAGAACTTACACAATCATTTTTGAGAATTATAAGTTCTAAAACATGTAAACAGAAAAGTTTAAGGGTAGAATGAATGGTACCAGAGGTGAGCTAGATAGCAGCATTAAATGAAATCATCAGGGTAAACCTTGTTGAGTTTATAATATAATAGCCTCTAGTGTATATAGTTTTGTTTATGTTTTTTTAGGGTGGCCACACTCAGCCGCACTCAGGGGTTATTCCTGCTCTACACTCAGAAATCGCCCCTGGCAGGCTCAGGGGATCATATGGGATGCCGGATTCGAATCACTGTCCTTCTGCATGCAAGGCAAATGCCCTTACCTCCATGCTATCTCTCTGCCCCTAATGTATAAGTTCTAAAGTCATAGGCCTGAATATCATAGAGAGGCCTAATATGGCTAATTGTCTATCGTGCCTAATTTGTAGCCCATTAAGGTCAATTTGAACAATATAATCATACAAACAATGTTGTGCATAGCAGCTCTGTGATCTGAGATATCCAGAACCATAAGACTTTTCCAGTCACTGTGCAGAAAGGTGTATCTGAGCACCACAACTGAAGTGTATACACCCAATCAAGTACCATAAATATATTCAAGCACCTTAATTAAGCATATGTGTATTTTTCAGTTATCACTACAACATTAATAAGGAAAGGGAAAATGTTAAAAACTGGAAATGGGGGGCCGTGGCGGTTGCGCATCGACGGTAAGGTGCCCTGCCTTACCTGCGGCTAGCCTAGGAGACGGACGCGGTTCGATCCCCCGGCATCCCATATGGTCCCCCAAGCCAGGAGGCGACTTCTGAGCGCATAGCAGGAGTAACCCCTGAGCGTCACCGGGTGTGGCCCAAAAACCAAAAAAAAAAAAAAAAAAAAAAAACTGGAAATGGGGGCCCAGAGAGATAGCACAGCAGTGTTTGCCTTGCAAGCAGCCGATCCAGGACCAAAGGTAGTTGGTTCGAATCCCGGTGTCCCATATGGCCCCCATGCCTGCCAGGAGCTATTTCTGAGCAGACAAGCCAGGAGTTACCCCTAAGCACTGCCGGGTGTGGCCCAAAACCAAAAAAACAAAAACAAAAACAAAAAAAACCTGGAGATGGTGAAAGAGCTCAGCAGCTAAGTCCCTTGCCTTGGATTTGGCCTCCTCGGGGTCTATCCATTATATCACATATGGTCCCTCAAGTACTGCCAAGGGTGATTTCTAAGTACAGAGCCAGAAGAAACCTTAGCATCAATAGGTGTGGCCCCTAAACATTAAATAAACAAAATATTTTAATATTTTAATATTAAATTTATATCTAATTTAAATATTAAATTTAATATTAAATTTATATCTAATTTAAATATTAAATTTAATATTTTTAATATTTAAAAATACTTTCTTCTAGACTTTTTTATGTTGCCAATAGCAGACTTCTTTCCCACAAATGGAGAATTCATGTCTTTTAAACATTTTGAATATGCCAAATGAATTGTTTAAGTTCATTTTCCTAACTTTCTTTCCAGGCCATAGAACAAGTAATTTGTAGTAACTGTTGACTTCTATTTTTGACTGTAGAAGTTATGTTAAAGAGTAACTATTTGGTCTTGTTGAGAGCAACACAGAACTTGCTGCTGTGATTTTTCTTTAATGATAAATAAAACAAAAAAAATAAAGAAATAAATAAAAAGAAAGAGCACATTAGTGATGTAGAACTACAGTGGATGTATATTTATGTATACATATATGTATATGTTACAGAGACAGCAATACCTTAACCATGAAATCCAAACAATAAAGATACTTTAAAATGTGCTTGTCAAGAAAACAGGTTGAGAAATGAAAGGAGACTTGGCGACATTGGTGGAAGGAAATTGACGCTAGAGTGGTGTTGGAACATTGTGTAACTGAAACTCAATTATGAGAAACTATGTAAACCACAGTGCCTTAATATTTAATTTCTTAAAAAGAATAATTGGAGGCTGGAGCGATAGTACAGCAGTAGGGCGTTTGCTTTGCAAGCAACTGACCCAGTACGGACCTTGGTTGGATCCTAGGGGTCCCATTGCCCCCCCCAAGCCGGGTCGATTTCTGAGCTCATAGCTAGAAGTAACTCCTGAGCATCACTGGGTGTGACCCAAAAACCAAAAAGAAGAAGAAGAAGAAGAAGAAGAAGAAGAAGAAGAAGAAGAAGAAGAAGAAGAAGAAGAAGAAGAAGAAGAAGAAGAAGAAGAAGAAAAAGAAGAAGAAGAAGAACGAGAAGAAAGAGGAGGAGGAGGAGGAGGAGGAAGAGGAGGAGGAGGAGAGGAGGAGGAGGAGAAGAAGAAGGAGAAGAAGAAGAAGAAGAAGAAGAAGAAGAAGAAGAAGAAGAAGAAGAAGAAGAAGAAGAAGAAGGAGAAGAAGAAGAAGAAGAAGAAGAAGAAGAAGAAGAAGAAGAAGAAGAAGAAGAAGAAGAAGAAGAAGAAGAAGAAGAAAAGAAGAAGAAGAAGAAAAGAAGAAGAGAAGAAGAGGAGGAGGAGGAGAAGAAGAAGAAGAAGAAGAAGAAGAAGAAGAAAAGAAGAAGAGAAGAAGAAGAAGAAGAAAGAAGAAGAAGAGAAGAAGAAGAAGAAGAAGAGAGAGGAGGAGGAGAGGAGGAGAGGAGAGAAGAAGAGAAGAAGAAGAAGAAGAAGAAGAAGAAGAAGAAGAAGAAGAAGAAGAAGAAGAAGAAGAAGAAGAAGAAGAAGAAGAAGAAGAAGAAGAAGAAGCAAAGATAGTATAGATAAACAAGCTAAGAAGCAACTGTGCAGTGATCCAGGTAAAGATAATAGCTTTGAAATTTACGAAGATAACTTCCTCAGTTAGTATGTCTATTTTGAATATAAAGACAACAGAATTGGCTGGTGGATTGGCTGTGAGGTAAGAAAAGGGGTAAGAAGAAACACTGACACCAAAATTTTGGGTAAGAGTAACCAGCAAATAATAGGAAAAGGCTGCAATTATGGAGCATCTAAGAATTGAATTTCCATGTTGCATGGCTAAGTATGAGAACTCCATTAGCTATCCAAAAGAGATTTTAAATAGGCAATTTAGTAACAAGGTTGATATTCAGGATAAAGGAACAGGCTAAACATAAATTTAGGAGTCTATGGCATGGAGATAGAATTTTCATCCACAGAATTGATTGAGATCACCAAGAAAGGAAATATAAATGGAGAACTAGAAAAAGAAATAAACTCAGTGCCGGAGAGATAACATAAAAGCAAGGCATTTGGCTTGCGTGCAGAAGAAAGGGTGGTTCAAATCCCGGCATCCCATATGATCCGCCAAGCCTGTCAGGAGCGATTTCTGAGCGTAGAGCCAGAAGTAACCCCTGAGAGCCGCCGGGTGTGACCCCCCCCCCAAAAAAAAAGAAAAGAAAAAAAGAAAAAGAAAAAGAAAGAAATTCAGTTACTTAAACATGAAAGTTGTGGATAAAGAAGAAATCAAGAAGCAGTATCTAGGGACATGGGTAAGAAACCAAGATGTGTTTAGAAACCACGAGAAGAGAAAGGGAACCTGCAAAATATAGCTGACAGATTAACTCCTGAAATTTGTCTGTGTATTGAGCAATTAGTAACATGAATATTACTGTTGATCATACAACTAATTTACATACTAAGGACAATTCTTGAGGGGAGGACTTTTAGGCAAAAAAAAAAAGACATGTGTGAGTTTATTTCAAATAAATAAATATAATTATAAAAATCTCTTTTAAAGAGGTTGAGGAATTAATTCTTGCCTAAATTGATGTCAGAATAATTGAAAGGAAGTAGTTCCTTCCCTCCCCCAAAAATGTAGCTGGCACAGCAGGGATCAAAAACCACAACTGCTGTCTTCATTCCTCTTCTGTCTGGGATCAGCCCTGCTCTCAGATATAAATTCAATGAAAGAAGAAACACGAACCATTTATCTCCTGCTTTTTCTTTATGCATTGAGAATTCAAACCAGCATACTGGCAAGCATCTCTAGCAATAATTTCTCTCCCTTTCTAATGACAACCTTGTGTGTCTTTTCTATCACCTCACTCTATAACCATTTATTTTCACTCACTTGCCTCTCTCCTCTTTAAAGAAAGCAAAAACGCTCTTATCTTTCTGTCTAATAAACCTAGTCACTATCCCAAGTGTAGAAATTCAGAATTTTTTTTAACCACAAATCAAAATCCTTCAGGAGTCAGAAAGATAGTATGGTGAGTAAGGCATTTTGGGCTTGATCCCCAGCACCTTGTATGGTCCCCCAAGCCAATAGTAACCTCTGAATGACAAGCTAGGAGTAAGCCCTGAGCCCAGCCAATTGCAATTCAAAAAAATAAAAGGATGATAGAAGGCATTAATAGACAAATAATAAAGCAACTTGGAGATGAAACTTCAAAGTTAGATTTCTAATTACATTGTTAGCTGTGATGGCAGAAAATAGATCCAAAGATGGAAACAAGAAGTATGTTCCATGTCATGCCAAGATAACACTTTAAAAATAGTTTCATATCAAAAGATTGTAATGAGGCCCAGAGCTATAGTAGAGTGGGTAGGATGCTTGTCTTGTACATGGCTGACCTGTATTACATTTCTAGCACCCCCGATCATTCCCCAAGCCTGCCAAGGTTGATCCAAAAGTTATACCTGATCACCAAGGGGTATGGCCTCAAAATAGCAATAGAATTTATTAAAACAAACAAACAAAGTGATTCAATGAGACACAAAACAGGATAGACAAGGAATCTGATAACCATAGACTTAAATCAATAAAATGGCAGAGTATTGTAATAATGAACCTATTCATAGAAACCACTTGGGATGAGGTTATCCTAAGTTTTTATTTTTCTTCCTATGCTAAGTTTTCAAGTGTCTATTACTGACGTACTCCATAAAATACTAACAAAAATTCCTTGGGCTGGAATGCATTTTCATAGTGATAAGCTCCTTGTAAATTGAACCTCTGTTTTACAATGCAACTGTTTTTCGAAAAACTGATTTCCTCACAAATGTTATTATCCTCTAGTGACATGGCATGCATAGTCATAGTTTGCGTCTTTGTGTTGTACTTATGCTTCTATGACAGGTGATTGCATTTTTACCCTGTTTTTTTACATAAACCTAGCACTTCCGTGTGTGTTTCCAGCTTTATCTGAATGAAAGTCCATGACTCATAGCCGGTGGCTCTGAGTCACACTATGAAGTTATGTGAATTAGTCTTAATTTGGTGCTTTTCAGTTATCTGTACAAGTTTTGCCTGCTGGGAGCTTTGTTTTATTTTCCTTCCTAGCACTTGGAATTCCTTTAATTGGTTGTTGATAACTTCCACTACATGCATTTTTTTAAATTGAGTAAAAGTTGACTCAAAGACAAGTTAAAGTGAATTAAATCAATTGACAGTAAATATCAACTCTATTGGAAAAATAATCCTGAGTAAAGCAGAGATTTTTGTAGATTATCTATTATGTTGATTTGGGGGCTATATCTAGTAGTACTCAGGGCTTACTTCTGGCTATGCACTCAGAAAACACTACTGGTAGGATTCTAGGGTCCATAGCAGATGCTGTGTGTAGGGTCAGATATAAGGAAAACACCATGCTCTCCAGACTTTTCTTTATAATTTTAAAAACATGAGATGAGGGCTGAAAGGACCGGCCCATGATATGAAGCTTACCACAAAGGGTGGTGAGTGCAGTTAGAAGAATAACTACACTAACAACTATCATGACAATGGTAGTGAGTGAGAGAAATAGTATGCCTGTTTCAAATACAGACAAAGGGTACAGAAAGAGGAAGATGGGGGCATTGGAGGTGAGAAGGTGCCATGGTGAAGGGGGTATTCTTTCCTATAACTAAAATCCAACTACAAATATGTTTGAAATTGTGGTGCTTAAATAAAAATTATTTTAAAAAATGCATGATTATAAACTTATTATAAACACCAGCACAAAGTCAAAATATTTACTGAAGTGGCTATGTTCTTAAAAAGTGCTGGGGGTACCAAGAGGCCATTTGGTGCCAATGTTCAAATCATTGACAAGTGCATATCCTTAAGGCTATATGGCCCTACTGCTGTGCCATCGCTCTGGCCCATATCGCAATTCCAAAGATATTGTTTAATTTTGTGGTGCCAAGGGCTGAATTCAGCAAGTGATTTACTAGCAAGCTACATTCCTATTAATAAATCTATTTATAAAAATATAACTTTTTATAAATCTACTTTTTATCTACTTACATATATATAAATGTATGTGAGTTGTATGTTTACATATATACACATGTTTATATACTATATTAGTTCATATATGTATGCATATATAAAACATATTTGGAGGGGTCTTTCAAGTAATGCCTAGAGAACAAGGACCACTATTAGCAATTTTGAGCCTATGAAATGAATGATTGCATACGTAGGTCCAATAGTAGCGGGAAGCAGGACCACACTACATGCCCAGGGGAGAATGCAGTTCCCTTAGTATGCAAACCCACGAAGTATTTTCCCCTGCCCTACATCTATTGAGATATATGTAAACAAATATTGCTAACATCATGAATCCAAGTATTGTAGGAGAAAAGGAGACTTCCATATAGATCATAAGAATGAGATATATTGATTTCTATTCTACATTATAATTTAAGAACAAAAAAATCAGATTATATGTGACCCCAGCTTATTTTTTCATTGAATAATATTTCTTAGCAACTATATCAGCTCAATATATGGAATTAGCCTATAAACTGTGATGAGAAGCCTCAGCTTTATCATTTAAGCCCTGAAGTCATAGATCATTTATTAAAACTATTTTGAAATCCATTAGGTTGAGTCCAGTAAAAATAAACTATATGCCTGCTACAAAAAAACAAAAAACCTTTTTTTTTTTTTTTTAGTTTTTGGATCACACCTGGCAGCTCTCAGGGGTTACTCCTGGCTCTATGCTGAGAAATCGCTCCTAGCAGGCTCTGGGGACCATATGGGATGCCGGGATTCAAACCATTGATCATCTACATGAAAGGCAAACGCTCTCTCGGGCCCCCATATTATATATTTATATATCTGATTATCATTCTAAAAATCTGCCAAAATTATTCCCAACTTTCTTGTAAAAATTAAACTGATTCGCAATCAGTTACCTCTTTTGCCATAAATTTACTTGAAAGGGTCTGAGTTCCACCCAGAAACATTGTCTAAGGTCATTAAAGAATCTCAGTTGTGGGGCTCAGCGAGGTGGTGCTAGAGGTAAGGTGTCTGCCTTGCAAGCGCTAGCACGGTTCGATCCCATATGGTCCCACCAAGCCAGGGGCAATTTCTGAGTGCTTAGCCAGGAGTAACCCCTGAGCATCAAACTGGCGTGGCCTGAAAAAAACAAAAAAAAAAAAAAAAAGAAGAAGAAGAAGATAAAATGCATAACAACTCCATAAAAAAGAGCAGTTTGGGGGCTGAAGTGGCAGTGCAGCGGTGGGGCATTTGCGATGCAAGTGGCTGACCTAGGATGGACAGCAGTTCAATCCCCCGGCGTCCCATATGGTCCACTCAAGCCAGGAGCGATGATTTCTGAGCGCAGAGCCAGGAGTAACCCCTGAGAGTGTCACCAGGTGTGACCCAAAAACAAATTAAAAAAAAAAAAAGAAGAGTTTGGAAAAGAGCCTTAAAATAAACTATCAGACAAAGGGGAAAAAAATCCCCAAAGTATGTAAACAGAAGAAAATAATAGTTGAGTAAAATAAGTCAGATGGAGAGAGACAGACACAGAATAGTCTCACTCATCTGTGGAATTTAAGAAAATAAAAGACAATATGGTAATAATACCCAGAGACTATAGGATTAAGGGCTGGAAGGTCTGGCTCACAATATGAAGCTTACCACAAAGAGTTTTGGGTGCAGTTAGAGAAATAACTATACTGACAATTATCATGACAATGGTAGTGAGTGAAAGAAATAAAATGCCTGTCTCAAAGACAGACAGGGGGTGGGGGAGGACAGAGAAGTGGGGCATTGGTGGTGGGAAGATTGCACTGGTGAAGCTGGGGTGTACTTTTTATGACTGAAACCCAACTTCATACATATTTGTAACCATGTTGCTAAAAAATAAAGATATTGTTAGAGGAAAAAAAAGAATCACTCCTGTTGATGTTCAGGAGATCATATAGGATGCTGGAGGTTGAATCTGGATCAGCCATATGCAAGGCAAATTTCCTACCTGCTTTACCCAGAACTTAATATTTTCAGTTCAAAGCAGTCATAAAAAAAAAAAAAAAAAAAAAAAAAAAAAAAAACGTTTTCATAGGAGAAGAAGGTATATACCAAAATCTAACATGATAATTGAACACTCCATAAAGGCACACCATTTTCTGTATGTTCAATATTCCAGTTCTACTCTCATATAGCTGATATACCATATAAGTTTTGAGGGGTTTTTTGTTTGTTTGTTTTTATTTTTGGGCCACACCAGGTGACGCTCAGTTCCTTGAATTAATGTATATAGAAATTCTTGTAAAGCTGAGAAATTTACTTCAGTTGTAGAACACATCATCTGTGCATATAAAGCCCTGAATTTATAACCAGGTAAGACAAAATATGTAAATAAATAAGAATAAAAATTCCTTGGGAGGTGGGCAGAATGATAGCATAGCGGGTAGGGCTTTTGCCTTGTATGTGGCCAACCTGGGTTTAATCCCCTGCATCCCATATGGTCCCTTAAACCTGTCAGGAGTGATTTCTGAGCAAAGAGCCGAGAGTAACCACTGAGTGCTGCTGGATATGGTCTACAAACCAAAAAATGTTTTTCTTTGGCCATCTTGAAAATATCTTTAATACTAAACCTACAATACTGGGGACTGAGGATGTGACTCAATAGTAGAGCACTCCTCTTGTATGTGTGAGACCCTAGATTTTATTAACAACACCAACACCACAAGGTCCCTCTAGCATGTCCAGTACTGACCCTCAAATACAAAGTTAGGATTAGTTCTGATATATTATTGAGTATAATTCAATCTATATCTCCCCCAAATAGAAAACAAGTTTATGTTGCCCATGCTTATGGTTTATGTTTTATTCATTGTATTTTGCTTTTATTTCCATATTAAAATTCTTATAATGGGCTCAAAAAATAGTACAGTGGATAGGCAATTGAAGTTGGATCCCTGGCACCCTGAACTCTACCAAGAGTGATCCTTGAGCACAAAAGTCAGGCATAGATACTGCGCACCAATAGATGTGACCCAAAACCAAAAAATTAAAAATTAAAATAAATCTAAATCTGGTAAGCATTAGATTTTTCATATTATTAAATTAAGAAAACATAATGGTAAGTTTTCCACAAAGTATTAATATGAGGGATTATTTTATGTTATTTTCTAATGCATAGAGCCATATTAGTTTGATTGACTTGCAATATTTTTTGAGTGGGCTGGAGAGATGGTACAGTGAGCAAAGAGCTCCTTCATGCAGCCTACCCATTTTCAAATTCTGGCAGCACTTATAGATCCCCAAGTCCACCAGGAGTGATGCCTGAGTATAGAGCCAGGATGAAGCCCCTAGTGCACAGCTGGGTTTGGAAAAAATTTTCTTAGTAAATTTTTTTTCTCTTAGTAAAATTTTAAGTAAAATTTTCTTAATAAAATTTTAAAAATTACACATGTTTGTTGTTTCCTATCTCTTAGATATAATGCTTTCTCTTTAACTTATAAATATTCTTATTAGGTCTTTGAAGTTTATACCTACTTTGAAGATTAGCTTGGGAAAGCATTTTATTTTATAAGCCAAGAATTAATCTTGTAAAGATAACTATAATTATGTGATAAAGTAGTTTCTTCATTCTAGTATAAATATTTCACACATATAAATCTTAAAACTCACAGCTGTGTTCTTTCTTTAATTCATACATAATAAGATGTACATTAAGGTCTGCCTCCTTTCTCTTGTAAAAATGTTCATAGTAAGGAACAATTGCGCAATATATGTAAGTTTTAAAAACACTAGAATTAAGAACTGAAAAGCAAAGTATAAAAGATTAAAAGGTTTGTGCTGATAAAATCGCAACAAAAACTATAAGATGTTTAAGTATAATTGTTCAAAGTTATTCTCTGAAACATTTCAGAACTCTATTTTTTTTTTTTTTTTACTGTTTCAAGAAAAGGATATGAGAATA
The DNA here is from genome assembly GCF_024139225.1 of Suncus etruscus. NCBI lineage: Eukaryota > Metazoa > Chordata > Mammalia > Eulipotyphla > Soricidae > Suncus > Suncus etruscus. The sequence continues at coordinate 92,115,144 of NC_064851.1, read as the reverse complement.
ATTAATGGTCAGAAATGTAGTTTGGGGCCGGGTAGGTGGCGCTGGAGGTAAGGTGTCTGCCTCGCAAGCGCTAGCCAAGGAAAGATCCCGACCGCGGTTCGATCCCCCGGCGTCCCATATGGTCCCCCCAAGCCAGGGGCGATTTCTGAGCACATAGCCAGGAGTAACCCCTGAGCGTCAAAAGGGTGTGGCCCAAAAACCAAAAAAAAAAAAAAAAAAAAAAAAAATGTAGTTTGGTGCCTGCCTGACATGTGTAAAGCCCTAGGTTTGATCCCTGACACTGATAAAAAAAAATATATTTAATACTAGGGCATTTTAAAAACATTTAGTTTTCACTATTTCCTTTAATGACATAAATATATTTTGGTTGTTTTGGTTTGGCTTGGTTTGGAACCACACCTGGGTGCACCTGGTTCTGTGCTCCAGTTTCTGTGTTCAGAAATTGGTCCTGGCAGGCTCAAGGGACCATATGGAATGCCAGGGTTTAAACCCTGGTCGATCCCAGGTCTGCCACATGGAAGGTAAACTATCTACTTGCTGTGATATCGCTCCAGTACTATAATAATAGTAAGTTTTAAAAGTTGCAAAGCAAGAATCAAAATAATGCTGAAGTAAGATTATTAGACTTAATTTAATAGGTGATGATGGAAGGAACATAAAATGTTAAAATTAGTAAACATCTACATGCATAAATTTGAAAGTTTGCAGGTGCCAGCTATCAGATTTACAACCACATAGCAGAAGTTTGGAAGCTGTATCTCTGGGGATTCTAAATCAACTTAAAAAATTACATAAGTCAGCCATTCAATTAACAAAATTTTCCCAGCAGAATCAACTTCCAAGTTCTTTATTGATGCCTCACTTTTCAAATAATAAATATATAATAATTAGGGTAAGAAAGATAGTTTAATAGCCCAAACACATGCTCTGCATGTAGGAAGCCAAGGTACTCATTACTACATGGTTCCCCATGCATTACTGGGAATAACCCCAAACACAATAATCCTGAACACTACTGAAATGACTCTTAAATATAACTAGATATAGTTATTGTTAGATAAAAAAAGAGAGAGAGAGAGACAGTATGAAACAAAAGAAAGTGAGTACAAACAAGTGTAAAGTGCTCTTTAGAGAAAGCTAACATGGTGCAGTGGAGGGCCAGAAATAGTACAGGGAATAGGGTACTTGTTTTGAATGTGGACTACCCAGTTTCACTTCCTGGCATCTTTTATGATCTCTCCATGTACCACAAAGAGTAAAACTGGGCATCCCCAAATGTGGTCTTAAAACAAACAACAAGAGCAAAAACAAAAACAACAAAATGCAAGAGGAAGTAGAAAATGTTCAAGCAATTAGAATTACTATCCTCAAAAGATAACTAAAGCAGATTTTTTTGTGTAACTAACTAAAGCAGAATTATATAAAAATAGGAAAACTCAGAGGAAAAGTTTCTTTGAAATAAAAAATGACACAAGTAAAATTCTCAAAAGTGGGTTTAGTCTTTATTGTTTTTGTTTTGTTTTTGGTCCATGCCTAGTGGTAGGTAATCAGAGCTTTTTTCTGTCTTTGTACTCTGGTGGGCTTGGGAAAATATATGGAATGCCAAGGTTTAAACCCAGATCTACCATACATATGTAAGGCATGTGCCTTATCCACAATAAGAAAAGGTGTTCTACTAGAAAATTAAAATTTAAAAAAGTAAGTAGAAAATTACAAGAACAAAGCTGGAAAATTAAATTGAGATGTATTACATTAAAAAGCACCAATTCACAAAATAATTATAAAGAATAATTCAGGGAGAAAATTATTTTCCAAAATAATTATCTCTTGAAAAATCAAAGGGAGGAATATTGTCCAGACTGAGAGGAAGTGATGTCTATATAGATGGGACAAATGAGTGTTTAATAAAATTAATAATGATGGGGCACTTGAAACAATATTTTATTATAAAACCTAAAAAATAAGATGCCAATTGATTTCAGATTATTAAAAAATATACAAAATGTTGGGAATAGGATGACAAAAATGACAAAATTAGATATAGAAAACAAAACCCATGCCTTCAAAATTCTTTGTAAAACTTAGTTTTATTTTTTGTCCCCCAATTCTCAATACAGACAAGGCAAAGGGCTTGTGTTGAGGTGTATATGGGGTGCATTTACTGTGCCTCCTCTTTCTATACAGTCAGTGTAAAGAACACAGCCTGTGGTAAGAATTGGGAGGCCTTATCTTTTCTTTTCTTTTTTTGATTTTTTAATATATATATATTTAATATATATATATAAAATTCTTCACCAGTGCAACATTCCCATGACCAATATCCCAAGTGTCCTTCCTCCCCACCCCACACCGGCCTGTACTCTAGACAGGCTTTCTACTTCCCTCATTCAGTCACATTTTGTTATGATAGTTCTCAGTGTAATTATTTCTGTGACTGCACTAATGATTCCTTGTGGTGAGCTTCATGTCAGGAGCTGGACCCTCCAGTCATCCTCTGTTTTGTCTCTGAGAATTATTGCACAAATGTTTTTCATTTTTCTCAAAACCCATAGATGACGGAGACCATTCTGTGTTTATCTCTCTCCCTCTGACTTATTTCACTCAGCATAATAGATTCCATATACATCCATGTATAGGAAAATTTCATGACTTCATCTCTTCTGGTGGCTGCATAATATTTCATTGTGTACATTACCATAGTTTCTTTAACCATTCATCTATTGAGGGGCATCTAGGCTGTTTCCAGAGTCTGGCTATTGTAAACAATGCTGCAATGAATAATCCTAAATTCTGTAGCCAAGTACTAAATAAATCTAAGGTAAAAACACAAATTTTTGAGGCTGGAGCAGTGGCACAAGGGGTAAGACATCTGCCTTGTCTGTGCTAGCCTAGGACAGACAGCAGAAAGAAAAGAAAGAAAGAAAGAAAGAAAGAAAGAAAGAAAGAAAGAAAGAAAGAAAGAAAGAAAGAAAGAAAGAAAGAAAGAAAGAAAGAAAGAAAGGAGGGAGGGAGGGAGGGAGGGAGGGAGGGAGGGAGGGAGGGAGGGAGGGAGGGAGGGAGGAGGGAGGGAGAGAGAGGAGAGAGAGAGAGAGAGAGAGAGAGAGAGAGAGAGAGAGAAAGAAAGAAAGAAAGAAAGAAAGAAAGAAAGAAAGAAAGAAAGAAAGAAAGAAAGAAAGAAAGAAAGAAAGAAAGAAAGAAAGAAAGAAAGAAAGAAAGAAAGAAAGAAAGAAAGAAAGAAAGAAAAAGAAGAAAGGTGACATGATCTTTCTCAGAAAGATGATAGATACTATTGAGTCAACCCCTGTCATGTCAACTCATTAACAGCTCCATAGTCATTTTATTCTCAAAAGAGTTGTAAAACCAAGTATTCATGGCTACACCAGTCTCACAGCTGAAAACTCTGGGAGCACTCTGGGCATGGGGGAGAGCTGCGTCCACCCTCCACAATCACAGCCAAGTCAATAGCCCAACTTCAGGGACTCTTCCACTGATTTCTGCAGACACTTAAATGACATTAAACAAACAAACAAACAAACAAAAAACCTCTACGTTTGCAAGTTTTAGGACTGAGAACTGTAGGGTCTTCTCTGAGTGAGGGTAGGCAGCCACCTGCCCTTCCCCCTAAGTCTGGAAACCCTCGCAGCCGCGGACACATCCCACATCAGCCACCGTGTCATTGCATTGCATCAGCTCCACTGATCCTGGAATTCTTAGAGTGTACAGCCATAAATGTGGCTGCACACTGGATATTAAATGAGCATAGAATCCACCTAAGGTCAACAAACAAAACTGATAACACTGAGTGCTCAACTAGCAACAAATGGATTAGTAAATCTTCAAACAATCACTTAATGAGTCCATTATGAGATCTATCTATTTTTACTAATTTTCTTTCACTGAAGTTTTTTCTATAATTCCATTGCCATTTAGTTATCACAATAATAAAGGAAATTAGGTCATGTCTGCCAAGGGAGCAAACTTGGGAGTGGATGGATGGTGGTGGAAACTAAGGACAGAGTTGGAGGGAATGTTACATTGTTAATGGGATTGGTATTGGAACAGTGAATGCCAGAAACAACTGTTATATGAACAACATTGTAAATCATGGTGTGAGTAATAATTTCAGTCAAAACTCACGAAGATACTGGGTTGGCAGTTGATTGCACTGGGGCTCATCAGAGAAGGGTGGTGAAAGTCTCCTTTTCTGCAGAAGACTTGAATGTTGCACACTCAGAATTCACGCCCCTGCTTCACTGTTTTTCCACTACTCTGCAGAGACTCCTAGTCACAAAAAATTCAAAGTATGCTGATTATAAAAAGAACACCCCCCTTTACCAGTGCAACACAACTACAATCATGTTTGTAATCATGTTGTTTAAATAAAGATATTAAAAAATTACCTAATCACAGTACTGGTAAATAACTTTCCTTGCTTGGTTAATGAATGTGAATCACTTAGAAAGTAAAAATAAACAAACAAGCAAACATATAAATAAAACAGCAATACTTCACAATGCTTGGTACAGGAAAAAAAGTATGTTTATATCTCTAGGCATGGTTTGGAACCAGGCCAGTAGACTCATCTTGGACCCATGCCTTTGTACTTCCAGAAATCCAGGCAGACACATCCAAGATCCAGAGCCTTCCTTTATGTCTGCACAAGCATTGAACACCATAGAATCATTTAACTCTAGGAAGTGAGACACAACAGAAAAAATTTATGGAGATTCTGGCCTCACATCTGATCACATTGGGACCCTTTGGAGGTCCCCATCAACTTATGCTATTGTCATGTGAACTCATCAACCCCGCTCCACAGATCTCTAAATTTGTAGACTGCATGGCTGTGTAAGTAGCCACATGACACCCTTATAGTTTTAGTATTGACCTCCTAGTAAGAACACACCAAAGCTCAACCAAAAAACCCCAACAACAAAATATTCAATTAGCAACACACAGCTTATTAGACCTTCCCACAATTATCTGATTCCATTGCAAGATATGATAATTTTTCAAAAAAAATTTTAAATGCAGTTGAAAAAATACCATTATCATTGAGTTGAACCAACGAATACTAAGCAAATTATTTTTACCTGCCAAAGGGCAGGCTTTGGGGAAATTAGGAAACTGATGACAAGTGTGGAGGGAATATTACAGTAGTGGTAGGATTGGTGTTGGAAATTGAATGCCAGAAATAACCATATCATGAAAAACTCTGTAAGCCACAGTTTCTAAAAAAAAAAAAAAATTGGTTTAAAATAAAACCACTTTTTTTTCTCTCTCTCTTTTTTTTTTTTCGGGCCACACCCGTTTAATACTCAGGGGTTACTCCTGGCTAAGCACTCAGAAATTGACCCTGGCTTGGTGGGACCATATGGGACTCCGGGGGATTGAACCATGGTCCTTCCTTGGCTAGTGCTTGCAAAGCAGACACCTTACATCTAGCACCACCTCGCCAGCCCCTAAAATCACTTTATAAAATAAGTAAATAAAAGTAGATTAGACAAAGGACACTAGTCATTCTAAATGCAGTGAGTAGGGTGTTTGGCTATCCTTAACAATATGCATAACTACCTATGAAATATTATTTCAAAGAAAATTCAATCAACTTACCAGAAAAAAAACAGATAATAAGAAAACATAAATTTTATCCCTGGAGGCAGTCAGCAAATTTGGGGAGACTAAACAATTCTATGTAACAATAAAAATGATTTATTCATCAAATATAAAGCTAGAGAGTGAGAAGGAAGAGCATGGTGAATGAGAGTAATGAGGGACTGAGGGAAATTAGTCTTCATAATTAGAAGAGATTTAAAATATACAGGTCTCACCACAAAGAGTGATGAGTTTAGTTAGAGAAATAACTACATTGTGAACTATCCTAACAATGAGAATGTGTGAGGGAAATAGAAAGCCTGTCTAGAGTACAGGCGGGGGTTGGGTAGGGAGGAGGGAGATTTGGGACATTGGTGATGGGAATGTTGCGCTGGTGATGGGTGGTGTTCTTTACATGACTGAAACCCAAACACAATCATGTATGTGATCAAGGTGTTTAAATAAAATATATAAAAAAAATAAAAAATATATACAGGTGTAGATTTAACTATAAACTTTATTTAAACAAAGTGAAATGAAGCCAGAGAAACAGTACAAAGCTTAGGCTCTCACCTTGCATATTGCTGGCCAGGATTTGGTCTGTGGAATTGCAAGTGGTTCCCCAAGCACCATCATGAGTGATTGCTGGGCATAGAACCAGGAATAAACCCAGAGCACTGCTAAGTGTGGCCTCTCCAAATATAAATAAGTAATACATATTTATTGGGCAATTGGCAATTTGAATATGGTGATTATTTGATTATATTATTAAGTATAGGTATGATTATATTATCATTATGTATTTATTTAGTTCTCCAGTTATTAGGTCGGCCACACTTAGTAGTACTTGGTGTATACCTACTTCCGGTGTCATAGATGAACATCAGTAGTATGTGAGGCAAACACCTTAAAGCCTGTTCTGTTTCTCTAGCCCAACGTTTTTGTGTTTTTGATAGAAAGATTCCTGTCTTTTTTGTTATATGCTGTATTTGCATAGACAAAATGATAGCAGGTGAGGAATTTTCTTTTAGGTAATAGTTGGAGGGGTGTGGACAGATACATAAATAAAGCAACATTGGATTTGAGTAATGGCAGGGCTAAGGGTCTATCTACTCTTCTATATATTGACATTTTCTAACAAAATTTTTTTCTTTTTTGGTGGGGGGCACAGCAGTTTGATACTCAGGGGTTACTCCTGGCTAAGCGCTCAGAAATAGCCCCGGGCTTGAGGGGACCATATGGGATGCCGGGGATCGAACCACGGTCCTTCCTTGGTTAGCGCTTGCAAGGCGCTACCTTACCTCTAGCGCCACCTCTCCAGCCCCCAAAATTCTTTCTTTTAAATTGAATCACAGTTACAAAATTGTTCATGGTTGAATTTTAGTCATATAGTGATTCTCTTTCTCTCTCTCTCATTTTAGGCACTGTGGTTCGCAATACTGTTACTGAAAGGGTTTTGCTTTATCTTTTTTTTTTTTTTTTTTTTTTTTTTTTGGTTTTTGGGCCACACCCGTTTGACGCTCAGGGGTTACTCCTGGCTATGTGCTCAGAAATCGCCCCTGGCTTGGGGGGACCATATGGGACGCCGGGGGATCGAACCGCGGTCCGTTCCTTGGTAGCGCTTACAAGGCAGACACCTTATCTCTAGCGCCACCTTCCCGGCCCCGTTTTGCTTTATCTTATTTCAACATTCAATTCTTGTTCAGAGTTACCATTTCCAAAATCATTGTCAACAAAATTTTTAATTGGGAAAAAAATACCAAACATTAACTACAGAATGGATTTCAGAAATAGCTGTCTTGCCTTAATTCTAAATGAGTTAAACAATAAAATGAATATGATAGTAAAAAAATTCCATCACTAGTGGGTAAGCAGTGGACATGGGTAGACAATGTGGTAAGAGGGCAGACCCATGACAAGTCAAGAGTAATTTACTTTTTATCTTTACCTAAGCACATTGATTTCAAACATAATTGTATTTGGGTTTCAGTCATAAAAATAAAACACCCCTATTCACCAGTGCAACATTCCCACAACCAATGTTCTCCATCTCCTTCCTCCTCCCACCACCTGCCTGTTTCTGTGATAGGCATTCTACTTCTCTCACTCATTAACATGTCACCATTGTTGTCAGTGTAGTTATTTCTCTAACTGCACTCTCTACTCTTTGTGGTGAGCTTCATATCATGAACCAGAACTTCCATCACTCATCTCTATTGTTTCTGGGCATTATTACAATAATGTATTTTATTTATCTTAAAAACCATAGGTGAGTGAGACTATTCTTTTTTATTAATATCTTTATTTAAACACCTTGATTACAAATATGATTGTACTTGTGTTTCAGTCATGTAAAGAACACCCCCCCTGCACCAGTGCAACATTCCCATCACCAATGTCCCAAATCTCTCTCCTCCCCATCCCACACCTGCCTGTACTTTAGACAAGTTTTCTACTTCCCTCATTTATTCATATTGTTATGATAGTTCTCAATGTAGTTATTTCTTTAACTGCATTCATCGTTCTTTGTGGTGAGCTTCATATCATGAGCTGGACTTTCAGCCCTCCTCTCTTTTGTCTCTGAAAATTATTGCAAAAATATCTTTTAGTTTTTTTAAAACCCATAGATGAGTGAGACTATTCTGTGTATATCTCTTGAGTGAGACTATTCTATGTCTATCTCTTTCCCTCTGACTTATTTCACTCAGCATAATAGATTCCATGAAACTGTGGTACATATACACAATGGAATATTATGCAGCTATCAGGAGATGTGAAGTCATGAAATTTACCTATACATAGATGTACATAGAGTCAAGAGCAATCTAATACAAGATTAAGGATACTATAAATTAAAAAGTTAGTACATTGGGGAAGGCACTTGCCTTACCTTAGATGAGGCTGACCAGAGTTCAATTTCTACCATCCTAAAATGTCCCCCAACCTGCATAGAAGTGATCCCTTGGCATAAAGCCCAGAGTAATCTCTGAGTACCACCAAATATGGATCAAGAAATAGTTCAATGACTACAACCGAAGTATTTCAAAATAATAGGTGTTAATGCCTTAAGCTTAATATATTTAAAGTAACCTCTCAGCTTTTCTGTCCACAGGCGTACTTGGATACAAAGGATGGACAACCTAAGATAGCATCTCAGAGCTAAGCCACATGAGATGCCATACCCAGGTTGCGTTACAAAATTGACTGGACAAAACTTTTTGTTTGTTTGTTTGTTTTGTTTATTTGTTTTTTTGTTTTTTGTTTTGGGGCCACACCCGGCAGTGCTCAGGGGTTACTACTGGCTATCTGCTCAGAAATAGCTCCTGGCAGGCACGGGGGAACATATGGGACACCGGGATTCGAACCAACCACCTTAGGTCCTGGATCATGGACAAAACTTTTTAACACCCTTTATCTCTAGGGCATACCTTCTTTTAGGAGCTGAAACATGTGTCAGCCAGACCACCGAAACAGCAATGGTGACCTGCAGACTTAGACTACGGGGCCTACTCATCGAACATATTCAAGCAAAATGACATACCCCTGCTCTTTTCACCTCTCTTCTCACTACTCCCTCTTCCTTTTTTTCCTATATTTAATCTTATTTTCCCCTTTCTTTCTTTCTGCCCCTTCCAAATACTCTCCCCTATTCCCCTTCCAGGAATCCGACTACCCCTTCACCCCTCAATCCCATCCAGATTTTCCAATGTATTAAAACTCTTCACCCTCAGTTCTTAATCTATTAAGCATCAAGACTGACATCCTACCCCAACGAACCAGTACCCAGAACCCGAGAGAAGGGACATCCACTCAAACACACACCTCGATCCGGGCAGGAAAAGACAACCAACACCCCTACTGACTCATGCTGTGTGGCTCTCCCTACCAACTTATCCTAACGTGGACTGTCGCTGGATACCGGACTTAGCCCTAAAAGGACTCCCAATGCAAGAACTTTACACAAGCCCCCCCCCCTCGAATCTTTTACCAATCTCAGGAAGGGCAGGGTGTGCGATGAAAAGGTGCCTGGGAACCTACACCCCCCAAGAAAATCTCAAAAGGCAATGGGGAAACCTATACTTCCATCATAACACTGTATAACACTACCTATTTATTTTTTATTTCATTTTACGTAAAATCATTTTCACTATACAGATGTGAGCAAATATATAATTTTTTATTTCTATTTTTATGTTTTTTGGATGTGTGGCTTGTTTTTCTGTTCTTTTCACCCCCAAATGCACCGGCAATATAATGAAGCACCATTTCTTCTTGCAAAGGCACACTAAAAAAGGGGAAATCCCACGTATATAAACAAGCTCTTATCTACTAGGGATAAGAACTCATACTTATTTACAATACAGGGAAATCTTCCACCTTGAAAATATGTCATGTGGATCCATCTTAGACGCCAGAAGATTATACACCGACCATCCAGACTTGAATCCTGAACCCCAGACATAGAATCGACACCGTTCTTCGTAACAGCTACAGGAACCAAAAAGCCCATCTGGAACATCCTGAATACTACTTGATCTCCAACATGAGCCAGTTCTAATATGATATCCTGACAACGAGGAAATTGGGAACAAATGGACATAAGAACAGGTTATCCTACCTTACCAACTAATGATAAAACAAAATCAGAAGATTTACCACACTATGGGCTGTGCAAAAGCCAAGAACGTGATCTACAGATGACCGGCTGATAGAACCATGACCGGGAAGCATGTATTCTGGGACCAACAAAAAAGCCCTAGTCTAGGGTTTGGTCTACGTCCTGCATAACAATCATGACCTCCAATTCCAGAGTCCTGACTGAGGCAATTGTAACTGAACGGGTCTTCTGGAAACATAACGAAAGACGATATCCCAGGCTCCATCTGAGTTTCAGCGCAAGGGCCAAGACCACTAACCACAGAAGACAGATTAAAATAGCATCGAGGAAACAGAACTTCTAAAATCACAAAGAAACTCTTCATCATAAGTTCCACTCCTTGACCTGTGCACAGACTGAGACCTCTAGATTTAGAGGTCTGTTTTTAACATCCAGATCGGAGCATAAGTCTCCCATACGGCACAAAAACACCAAGGGGAGAGTAAATGAACGTGAAAGGAGTCTACAGATAATCCCATGACAATATATTCCAAGGGTAGAGAAACCCTGTATCTCTTAGGCCAAGGGGATTCCCATTTCGGATGACCCCAATATTTACTGTGCCTATGTGTGGGGGAGGGAAGAGACAAAAAACACTAAATAATCCTTCTTCTCTTTTATTTTTATTTTTATTTTAATTTTTCTATTTCTTATTATTTTTTATCTAGTTTTTGTCGAATTCTTTGTTTTGGGGTAGATATTGAAGTAGTTGTCCATTTTTTTAATTATATATTTACTTTTTTTTTCTTCTTTTCTCTTCTTCCTCTTTTCACCTTGTCATATTTCCTATCTCAAGACCATGGCAACTATGTGGTGCATACTTTTATTGCTGCAGTGCTCGCTGGATATCTTAATTAATTCCTCTTTTTGAACTGTTGTGGTGTTTCACCTTCTTTTCCCCTTCGTCCCTCAAACCGAGGATGAGAGCCTCTAGAATGACTCTGCTCATAGTCAGCGTAGTCGATTTTTACCCCATTATATTACCTTTCTCTTCCTCAAACAAAACCACATAACTTGAACTTTCTAGTCCCGCCTCCCAATTAGAGGGGGCAGTAATGGAGGCACCAGAACAAACAGTTATAAGATCACTAAGTAATAAACTAGAAACAGAAGGGACCACTCATTCTAGCAGCCCCTGGGGGGGAGAGTGGAGAATATGGGAGGCAGGATGGGAGCAGTTTTGGGAGGACAATTCGGTGGTGGGAATTCCCCTAATTCAATATAAATATGTACCTGGAATATTACTGTGAACGATATGTAAGCCACTATAATTAAAATAAAAATTATATTAAAAATAGTTCAATGAGCTGGAGGAAAACTGGATTTAATTCTTACCAAGTATCAACATGAGAGATCTTCAAGCACTACATCAGAAATAACCCTAAGTACTGCCATGCTCAAAAATTAATAATAAAATTTAAAAAATGATCCTTACATTTTTAAAATAGATATTAGTTAGAATACTTAGAAAGTATATCTTCATTGTTAAATGTTGACAACTAATGAAAATTCCTTTTAAATTATGTTGAGCGACTGCTATATAAATCAATTGAAAACTGACATGATACCATAATAATTACAGTTGGATTTCTCTTTTACTATAGAAGATTATAGGATATCAAATGCTCTTACCTACCGTTTTTATGGAAAATTGCCAAGGGAACACTTGTTTGGTCTGCATGACTTTGATTTGCTCCTTTGCCTCATCCAAATATTTTTTCTGTGTGTAATCTCATTAGGTTTGCCCTTTGACTGGAATGATTACTTGGCTTTCAATTTGATTTCCTCCTTAACACTGTATTACTCAGCTGTAGAGAAATTCAAGGTCTATTTTAGCTCCACTTTCAGTAAAAACCTTCATAAACTACCATTTCTATTCAGGATCACAAGCCTCTTAGCCAGGAGATCTGTTTTGTAAGATTGATTTGTAGTCACAATTAATGTTATTCTAATAAATAAAACACATAGATTTTTCTCATTTTCTAGCTTTCTTCAGACCGTATTTAATATAGAACTTCTTTCGAGAGTTATATGCTATGCTATTTGTTTATAATCCATATCCAAATAGAGATCATTTGTCCAGCCGAATATAAACAAAACTAACATTTGACGATCCAAACAACTAGGCCATTTCCTTTGTACTCATTTGTATGAACAGTGATGTAATAAGCTCTTGAATATCATTTCTTTAGTCCTTCCAATGTGTTTGCTTTTCTTCAGACTGGACCTAGTCATATAAATGTTGATTTTAGTTAGGTTGAATTTGACTTAGTGTGTTTTCTGTTATAATTCTCAGGATAAAAATGTTCAACACTTACAACATCCCTGAAAAATACAAACGAACTTATAGTGGTAGAGATGTTTACTAACTAGATTTTATAAAATATAGTCTGGCTTGTAATGTAAAATCAAATATATTAATCTTCCTAAAGCTGCTTCTCCACCAGTCTCACCTTTCACCTTCTGTGCAGACCAAGCATAAAGAGAGTCTTTTTTTTGTTTGTCATTTACAATGTAATAGTATACAACTTCTCCTCAAATCTCTGTAGATTACCAACATAGATTTGTTTCTCACAATTAAAGTTTTTCTTAATTTTTGGACTTTGAGTCACTAGCTGCAGTAATAAGGACTTACTCTAGACTCTGTTCAAGGATCACTCTTGTTGGTGTTTGGGAAGCTCTATGCAGTGCTAAGGATCAAATTGGAGTCATCTGCACATAAGGCAATTAACTTTGCCCCTGTGTTATCTCTCCAGCACCCACAATGAGGATTTCTCGTACAACTTGACGTGTTGCCACTGTAGACTATAAAGCCACTTTGTGACCTGTGGCTGTTCATTCTAAGACATTGAAGAAGAATTCTATATGGATATTCACGTTTTTATGCAAGAGAGAAAAATAGGTCTTACAAAAATGTACTCTTAATGCTTTTTTCAGACATGACATCTATGATTTTCATTCACATTTCATTACCACTCACATTGTATTTTCACATACGTAAATGGAAAAATTGGACTTGAATAAAGTTTACTAGAAAAAAAAGGGCACAATTACTTCATCTATCACAACAGTCCCCTTAATCCCATGGCTGTCCGTGCTCCCTCAATAATAAATTCTCAGAGGATTCTGCATTTCTTGACCATGAGAGCTGTTGGTAATGAGCGCTCATTTGTTTCCACATCAAATTTAACTTCTAATTGAGTATACTAAATATTTTATTTAGAACTATTGAGTAGACAGAATGGAGTGGGAGAGGTGTCTCCCAACAAAATAAGTGGGTTCCCCAGATTTTGGAATTAGTTTTTAGGACAACTCATTCTTGCTATCTGATGCAGTGAGGCAGCTGTACAGCTTAGGTGAAGTAGGGTGCCAGTGACTTAGTTTTGGGGAAAAGAACTTCCTCTGCTCAGTCTCCTGGGTCATCTGGAAGTCTCAGGTAGAGGGGATGTTTGAGATTAGTCAGATCAGATACCAGATACAAGCCCCTCTGTGGCATGACTTCTCCCATCTAACCAATCCCACAAGGCAGCAGTGAGCTCCCCTGAAGTCCACTTGCTCTACTCAGTCAAGAAACTGCTCCCCACAATCAGTGTTTGGAGAGTCATGGACTCAGGGTAGAGTGAGAAAAAAAAAATTTTTTTTTAAATGCAAAGTCAGTTCCCAGGTTTTCCAAGATCATTATCTTCCCTAACATAGAAGAATTTCAGGGGATGAATATGAATATACAATATAGCAGTTAAGCTGCTTGCTTAGCATCCTGATCCAGGTTCAATCCCTATAATTCATATTGTCCCTAGAGCACTGACAGAAACTGTCCCTGAGCACAGAGCCAGGAGTAATCCCTGAGAACTGTATACTTACAAGAACATTTTAAAAATTGTGGAGGAGGGGCTGGAGAGGTGGCACAAGGGGTAAGGCGTCTGCCTTGCCCGTGCCAGCCTAGGGCAATCCCCCAGCGTCCTAAATGGTCCCCCAAGCCAGGAGCGATTTCTGAGCACATAGCCAGACCCCTGAGTGTCACCGAGTGTGGTCCAAAAAAAAAGGAAGGGGGGGTGAAGAGATAACATGGAGGTAAGGCATTTGCCTTGCATGCAGAAGAATGGTGGTTTGAATCCCGGCATCCCATATGGTCCTCGAGCCTACCAGGTGCGATTTCTGAGCATAGAGCCAGGAATAACCCCTGAGTGCTGCCAGGTGTGACACAAACAAACAAAAAAAAATGAGGAGGAGACAAATAGTGAGTATATTGAAGAGAGGGATATGATGGAAGAGGGACGTTAGGGCAGGGAGAGAAAGAGAGGAAAGGAGAAAGGAAAGGCGGGAGAATACAGACTTCACCAGGGGTGAAGTGTCAGATGACAGCTGACAGGTTGATATATAGATGACTTCCTAGTTGGAAACTATGAAACACTTACTTGAGTTTTGTAAAGACCTAGAATAGAACTTTTACCAAACTGCCCCCATCTGGACAAGAATCATTGCTAGGGTTCTCATAATCAAAGGAAAGAAACTTGGGAGACCATTACCATATTCTTAGCAGATCTTTTCTTTCTCTTAGAGCTTATTTACTGAAGGATTCAACCCTTTCAGTCCTTCTCCAGGTGTTGCCTTACTTTCTGCATTTCCAAATAGCTCAGCATTATGCCTTTGGGCTACTGGTGGGGGGGGGGGGGGGGCAGGCAACTTCTTTCAATCACATCTTGGTTTTATTAGGCCATTAGGTATTGCTTAAAGCCTACCTCTTTATTTACAGTTATGTGATTTTTTAAGGGCCCTGTATTGTTTAATAAGACTAAAGTGATATTTATATGTCTACATCCGAAAGCATTTCAGTTGTAGATGTATTAGTTTTCCTTTCTTCTTTATCTTCCCCACATCATTTCAAGAAAACAAGAACCAAAGGTTCTGGTTCTCTGAGATACAAGCAAGTATCTGCCTTTTTCTTTTTTTTTTTTTTTTTTTAATTTTTATTTGTAATTATGAGAACAAGGATGCAAAGAAAGAGGACAAGGTAAAGTTACAGTGGAAGGACAATACATAACATAATTCTCAGAAGTCCCCTTGCTGATATCCCAACTTTGAAATTTCATCCAAAGAACATTAAGATTGTAACACACTATAATATTTCTTAACAGCACACAAGGCAATCTAAAGCCATAAAACTTACATAACTCCTTAAACATTACAGGCATAGCATTTTTTTTTACATTTCCATATTCATGCATATTAGCTTAAGTTGACCTCAAATCTTAACTTGCCTTTTTCTTGAGTACTCTAATAAAAGGGTTGCACTAAATTCATAATTGCTCCTGACAGGCTCAAGGGATCATATGGAATGCCAGAGATTGAACCTGATTCAGCTGTGTAGAAGACAAACACCTGACCCACTGTGCTATCACTCCAAATTAAAAAAATAAAAAAAGTTTGCTTTTATTTAGAAATTGAGGAACAAGGGACAAAAAGAGATAATACAAAAGGCTGGACACATGTTTCTAACCTTGCTTTGATCCTCAGCATTTTATCCACATCAGTATGAACACTGAGTGCAGAGCCAGGAGTAAGACCCTAAGCATACTTGGTGAGGCCCAAAACAAAAGCAAATAATTAAAAAAGAAAATAGTATATGTCCTTAGGAGTTGATTACATAACAATAACATGTACTTAAAATTATAGAATTCTAGAGACTTACTTGTGTTTATGGGCCATATAAAATGCTTCAGGGCATAAAAATAGGACACATGGGAAAACTGAAGTGAGATTAATGCAATCTATTTTTGTTTATGTTCTGGAAAAAAATAAAAAAAATCCATAATGAATCTCCAGTTGCAAGAAATTCTAAAAATTACTCATGCATTTGACAGATATCTCTAGCTGAGAGCAGAATATCTCTATGAACTTTCATTTCCACAAGTTTAAACAAAAATTATTAAGGGATTGAATTTAAGACTTCATATTTTTCCTGGACATAAAATAATATAAGGAGAAGTTTTATTGTTCAAATTTTAAGCAGATTTATAATTCTGGCATTGTCTTACTTATATAAACTTTACTCTAACATTTAAACTCATTGCCTAATCGCAGATATACTATAAATTTTATTCTAACATTTATGCTCATTGCCCAGTCTCAGATAAATTATATTGGACAAGGCTAGGCAAAATATAAGAAAGGAAATCAAGACCAGGAGAGAGCACAGCAGTCAGGGAATATGTCTAGCATGCATCTGATTCAAATTCAATCCCTGGCATCAAATGATCCCTCAAGCATCACTGGGCTAGAGTGGACAGGTTATCCCAAACATCACAGGGCAGGGGCAAAACAGCATCATCAGATCCTAGCACTGAGGCTCCCCATCACACCCCAAACCTAGTTAAGAATTTCTCTGGAGGGCCAGAGAGATAGCAAGGAGGTAGTGTGTTTGCTTTGCATGCAGAAGGACGGTGGTTTGAATCCCGGCATCCCATATGGTCCCTTGAGCTGCCAGGAGTGATTTCTGAGCATAGGGCCAGGAATAACCCCTGAGCACTGCCGGGTGTGACCCAAAAATAAAATAAAAATAAAAGAATTTCCCTTGAGGGGACTGAACACAGCAGTAGGGCTTTTGCCTTGCACACAGCTGACCTAGGACAAACCCGGGTTAGATTTCTGGCATCCCATATGGTTCCCTGAGCCTGCCAGGAGCAATTTCTGAGCACAGAGCCATGAGCACCACTGGGTGTGACCCAAAAACCTAAATAAATAAATAAATAAATAAATAAATAAATAAATAAATAAATAAATAAATAAATAAATAAATAAGAGACATTATTGTAATAATGTCCAGAGACAATAGGGATGACAGACGGAAGGACCGGCTCACAATATGAAAGCGATGAGTGCAGTTAGAGAAATAATCACACTAACAACCATCATGACAATGTTAATGAGTGAGAGAAGTAGAATGCCTGTCTCGAATACAGGCCAGTAGTAAGGGAGGAAGAAGATGGGAACACTGGTGTTGGGAATGTTGCACTGGTGAAGGTGGGTGTTCTTTTTATGACTGCAACCAAAGTACAAACATGTTTATAATCATGGTGCTTAAATAAAGATATTTAAAAATATTTAGATTAAAAGGAAACTAAAATAGTAAATTCTGAAACTAGGGCAGGATTTTTTTGACCTTAGTACTATTAACATTTGGAGAAAATACTTTTAACATTTTGATTTTTGTGGGGACTGGTCTATGCATTAAGAAATGTTTGCACCATCTACCTTTACATCAGCAGCACACTTTCTTCCCGTGTTTTAGTTAAGAAAGCAAAGTATCTCCACACATTGTAAATACTTTCTAGTTGACAAATGCCCTCCAGTAAACAAACCCTAGTATAGAAGATAGCATGGCCATTAGGGTAATTTATTTGATACCAGATTCTGGGTAATTTGGAACCTACTTAAAGCAAAAGCTAAATTGTTTATCAAAATATATAGGATAAATGATGCTTTTGGATAAACAACCTCAAAAAAGGAAGAAAATTGTCCTGGAATTTCCCACGGTAAATCACACATTGTCTTAATCTCAAACTAAGTTTGATAATCAATTCATGGGAACAAGATTAAGAACCATTTACTCTCCCTTTACATCACATCCCAGGCCTATAAAATGTGTTTAGGAAAGAGGCCTGGACTCAAGCGATAGCAAAGTGGTAAGGCATTTGCCTTGCACACGGCCTACCTAGGACAGGCTGTGGTTCTAATTGCCAGCATCCCCTGAGCTTGCCAGGATCAATTTCTGAGCACAGAGCCGTGAGTAACCACTAGGTGTGCCCCCCCCCAAAAAAAAAAAACAAAAAAAAAAAAGGAGAGGCCTATTGAATATAAAAATGAGTAGGTAGGAAAATGAGAAAGGCATTTGAAATTGTAACTAAGTAGTTCTACTTATTCCAGTACCAGGTTGCAAAAATTCAGAAAGTAGTAGATGGGGTAAGGAGATTCCCTTTCACTAGATAGTTAATAAGCCAATGAGAGAATTTTAGGTGTCTGCTCACATAATGTAGAATTTGGGGCTTTAAAATTACTAAATTCTAAGACTAGATTTTCAGGGATCATATCTTTTTTTTTTAATATATTTTTTATTTAAGTAACATGGGCTACAGTCGCAAACAGAACACCCCCCTTCACCAGTGTAACAATCACCCCTTCCCCCTTCTCATCCCCTGCCTGTATTCGAGACAGGCATTCTACTACAGTTTTTTTTTTTTTTCACAGAATTATTTATGGTACATAGTGACAACAAATAGGGGCACTCCCATCCTCAGTGCTGTCCTCCCTCCACCCCCGTTTCTAGCATGCATCTCATATCTCCCTCCCTTTCCCCCCAGAATACTAGTGCCACTGGTCTCTGCTTAACAGCTTGTTGTAGATTATCTATTCTGTTGTTCTGTTGTTGTTTGTTTGCGATAAAAAAGATAAGAAAAAAAAGGAAGAAGAGAAAAAAAATTTGGCTGCAACTACCAAAAAAAGAAAGAGAAAAAGAAAAAAGAAAAATAATGCACCCAGCTAATAAGAAAAAAAAATCATCAAATAATAACCACAGGAGTGAAAAGGGAAGAGAAAAGTGGAGGAAAGAAGAGAAGGAAAATAAAGTCAAAAACTAACAAATCAAAACAAAACAAGAAAAAGAAGGAGTGCTGGAGTGGCAGGGTTTGGCGTTCCCTCCACTTATTTTTTATTTTATTTATTTATTTATTTATTTATTTATTTATTTTGCATAGGCACAGTAAACATTGGGAGAGAATGGGAATTCTCGTGGACTAAGAGATTCAGGGCTTCTCCATCCTTAAAGCATACCATCATGGAATCAACCCCTGGCTCCATAGATACTCATTACCTCATCACAAGGGCTTTTTATGTGGTGCCAGGAAACTTTTCTCTCAGTTGTGGGTGAGAAAATGAGGCCACTGTAGCCAGCGGTCTTGGCATTTGTGCAGGTCCTAGGACTGGGTCTAGGTTAGAGTTTTTATGGTTCTAAAGGTTCTGTTCCATCATTATTGTTGTGTTCAGTCTTCTGTAACAGATGCTCCCTGTTTTCATTCAATCCCCAAGCCGAAGTGTGGGATATTATGGATCTAAGGGTTCTGCTCAGTCACTGTTGTCCAAGTTGGGCCTCTGCAATAAGAAATCCTTTTTTTTTTAAATAAGAGTTCTGGCCTACAGTCTAGGGCAGGATTTCCTTATCAGTCGCAGCTGTCAAAGTCAGTTTTCTGTACATGGTGCTCTTATTTTTCACAGGTCAAAGGACAGTACATCTTCTGATTTCCATCCAGTGTTAGGTGAGGTTATAAGACAACTTGGTCTTGGGTCAAGTTGTCATTTCCTCATTCTCATATCATAACTGGTACAAGTTAGTGCCAGAGCTGTGCTATAATTCTCCCAATGGAGTTGGTTCCTGGAATTGTTGCCCAGAGCTGTATCAGTTCTACATCTGGGATCTGGGGTTTGGGATTGAACTAACACTGTCCAATCTCCTGGAGACTGGGTTATATTCACATGACACATGTCCAGGATGGGAGGCACCCTTGTGTTATAAAAAGTGAGTCTCTCCTACCCCCTCATCTCCGAACCCTGAATCATTATCTTCCCCTTATTTAACCCTCTTTACCCTTAGTTCCTAACTGGGCAGACACCAAGACTGACCTTCTGCCCTAACAGACCACCATCCAACTCCTCATTGAAAGACACCCTCTCAATCCCCATCTCATGCCTTGACAAAGAACTACAACCAACACGCTGGCTGACTCATGCTTGGTGGTCCCTCTCACCCCCATCAAACTATGGACTGTTGCATGATACCGGATTCAGCTTCAGCAAAACCCCTAGTTCAAGGACAATATAGGGATCCGTAATGCCGCAAAACATGTCTCAAACTCACTATCGCTTGTTGTCTTCAAATACCTTTCTTTTCTTTTTTTTAAACACAGGTTCTATTTTAATGTATACATTAAAATACATGTTCTATTTTAATGTATACATTAAAATACATGTTCTATTTTAATGTATACATATTTTTGTTATCCTTACCATTTTTGGTGCTGCTTGGTACTAAAGCCTTGCCTGGGATAAAAGGGCAGATCAAAAACAGACCACAAAGACTGTGAGTATAACCTGTCATCCTTACCCAGAATAGCACCAGCAATCCAACCTGAAAGCATACATTTTTGTATGGGCACAATAAATAAGGAGAAACCATAGACACAGAAATAAGATCTTATTTTCTAGGGATCAGGGATTATTTCTATAGCATGGGACTAGAGAAGTTTCTGATCGTGTAGAGCACCCGAAGCCACGAGGAGTCAGAGCATTCTCTCCTGAGCGTGAAGCCAGCTCTAGATGTCGCTTCTGCGGCTGCCTTTGGCCATTGATGATCTTTCTCCCTTTTCTCTGGAAAGGGTAGAGGGAAAGAATGCAGTCTAAGTGGTAAAATTAAAATTAAAAAAAAAAATAGGGACTGGGAAGGTGGCGCTAGAGGTAAGGTGTCTGCCTTGCAAGCGCTAGCATAGGATGGACAACGGTTCAATCCCCCGGCATCCCATATGGTCCCCCAAGCCAGGGGTGATTTCTGAGCGCATAGCCAGGAGTAATCCCTGAGCATCAAACGGGTGTGGCCCAAAACCCAAAAACCAAAAAAAAAAAAAAAAAAAAAAAAAAAGAAAGAAAAAGAAATTACTAAATTCTAATGGAGAAATCTCAGCCTTCTGAACATGTAACCATCCCTTAAACATGCCCAAGAGACAGAAATGAAGCTCATGCAGTCTTCAAAGACTGATTATCTGGACAGAGTAGTAACTTCCAGCTCTCTTAAATTGAAGCAAAACTCATTATATGTACATGTTTTCCTTATTTTGGAGCCAGGGATCCTTATTGGTGCTCAATGGCCTTTCATTGCTATAACAATGCCAAGAAGTCAAACCCAACTTTTCTTCATGCCAAATGTAAGCACTTGGCCCATTAAACTCTCTCTCTCTCTCTCTCTCTTACACCTGTAATTGCTTTCATTTTTCTGTTTTATTTACTAACTTATTTGGTGAGGAGAGAAGGTTTTAGATCACATCTAGGGTACTTAGCACTTACTCCGGACTCTGTGCTCAGTGATTTCTCCTGGTAGTACTTGGAGGACCATATACATTACCAGGACTCTATCTTGGGTTGGTTAAAAGTAAAGCAAATTTCTTAACCCCTGTACTCTCTCTCTCTCTCTGAAACTATCACTGCAATATTGCCTATAACTATAGATTCTGCCAGGTAGAGGGATGCAACAGTAATACTATTTCTTTCTTTCTTTCTTTCTTTCTTTCTTTCTTTCTTTCTTTCTTTCTTTCTTTCTTTCTTTCTTTCTTTCTTTCTTTCTTTCTTTCTTTCTTTCTTTCTTTCTTTCTTTCTTTCTTTCTTTCTTTCTTTCTTTCTTTCTTTCTTTCTTTTTTGTCCTTTCTATTTGAGCTTTCCAACACTGCTAGTAGCTTCTGCCTGAATGTCCCCACTTAGAGTAAAAGCCAAAGATGAACAAGTACAAAATGAAAATGAACTGCATGACGTACACTGCTTCCATTGACTCTGTGTTGTGCCTAGTCTCTGATCCTATCAACCTCCTCCTAATTGCCTCCTTCCCATCTAAGGTTTTCTTTAGTGTTGCTCAATCCAGTTTGTTCTTCCTCTTCACCTGAATGCTTTGCATTGAATACTGGGATCTACGTAACTATAACTACATAACTAGTAAAAGGAAAGGTTGGTGTTGAGCAGACAAAAATGGATGATAAAAAAGTAACTGAGATGAGGATCATAATTGAATCTGCAGTAGTTGTGTGAATTTATATCAAACCATATTCTTTATTTTTGTTTGGTTAAGATTTTCCACAATAAAAGGTTGCAAAAAGCTTCTGTGGTTAGGATGAGAAAAATTATCATTTTTGCAGACTTCTCACCTGATTCTCATGTGCAGTTGGGAAAGTCCCATCTGCAGCCTGTGGGTGGTTTCCACAAAGTTGGACTTGTACAAATTTTCCTCTTCTATTCTTGGGCATCTTCTCTCCAACACCCCTACATTCTTAGAATACATTTCTCTCTGATGCTCAGCTTGGATTTTGGGTTTATAAACTCTGTAGAGTCTTTATCTTCTCTAATAAGCCCAGTGTTTTCTTCAAATCCTTTTGCCAGTGCCATCCAGAAGAAAATCATCTGACATTCTACATTTACAGAGTGCCTGGAGCAACAAGATAAACACAGAACAAACTCTTTAGGTAGCTGGATAAACTCCCTCCAGATTTACTGTTCTCAGTTTACAGATGTGCTTTCTGCCTTCTGAGGAGAAAGGGTAGTGAATCACCCAGTCTATTGTCACAACAAAATGCTCATTCACTCTGGCATTTTTCTTTTGTACTAAAAGATTCCTAGGAACTTAGAAACTGCTGGGAGCCAAAGGGGTTATCAATTGCTGCATCTTTCAAACACTGTTTAATCTACTAAAGTGTTGGGACTTAATAATTTAAAACATCTAAATATCAGCTATGATACCACTTAAGCTCCTTTAGCTCAAGTAGACCCTGTAGTCAAATTTTCTAAGCACTGGCATGTCCCTTTGTCTTCTGCATTTTGTTTCAGTTTCATAGTTGTTTCATTAATAGTAGTGTAATGTGCAGTGAGAAAAGTAGTAGACTGATAGCCAGCCAATCATAGCTCTGCCAATATCTATCTCAATAATGTGAGATAAAAGTATGGGCCCGGAGAGATAGCATGGAGGTAAGGCATTTGCCTTTCATGCAGAAGGTCATCGGTTCAAATCCTGGCGTCCCATATGGTCCCCCGTGCCTGCCAGGAGCAATTTCTAAGCATGGAGCCAGGAGTAATCCCTGAGCAATGCCAGGTGTGACCCAAAAAACACACACACACAAAAAAAGTATTATTTTCAGGTTGGAGGGACAGTACAATGGGCTGAGAACATGTTTTGCATACATAACAGCTAGCTTATTTCCATCTCTGTCCCAAAAATCCTGCTGAGTACTACCAGCAATAATCTCTGAGCACAGAGACAAGACTAATCTGAGTGACTCCAGGTTTAGTCAAAATCCAAAAATATATATTTATAATCTTTATTATACATACACACATAAAATTTACTTTGGGTGATCCTCCCAGTGATAATTGGCCCAAAATCCCTGATAAATTAAATGTAAGTAGTATGAAAAGTCATCCAGGATACACATTGATGGTGTTAAGAAAAAATTAAAGGAATGGAGATTTCAGTGATGGGTGGAAGAGAAGGGAATTTATGCAGTTGACTAAAAGTTCAATTAACCCTGACAACTCTCTGTCCAGAACAAAGTGTTTACTCTGCTTTTGTGTCTTTAGATGAAGAAGCAAGCAAGCCGGAAGGAAGGTTTTCACAAATTAAATTGCAGTTACCTTGAGGAGGCTTTGATAAAGGATTTTGTGCAGAACTTGACAATTCAGGTCTCTTTATATTCAGAATATTTTTAGCACCTTCCTTCAGAGCCTCCTATTGTCCATCAATTTCCCTCAGAGTGTTTGAGGGACCAGGATATATGGGATATCAAGCTTGAGGCCTCAAGCTCTTTGAATGATAACCTTCAATTCCTGTAGAGCAAATATTAGAAGTTTGAAAACATAATCTCTTAAGAGAACTATAATTCAGTAACATTGACATCATCTGGGAGTTTTTTAGAAGTGTAGACTCTGGACTCTACCCCAAACTTGCTAAATCAAAATCTATCTTTATAATAGACTTCCAGTAGATTTTAGGTACATATCATTTCAGGTTATTAGATCTTTTTGTTATTTGTTTTTGTTTAGGGGTCACACCCAAACACACTCAGGAGTTACACCTTGTTTTGTATTCAAGAATCATTACTGGTGTTACTGGGGAGACTATGTGGGATACTGGGGATCAAATCCCAGTCAACCACATGCAATGTCAACCTACCTGTTTTATTATTGCTAAAGCCCAGGCCCATGGTTTCAGTTTCTTTATTGACAGTAAAACGGTCAAAATTTACCCCTAAAATTATTTATAGCACCATACTGTGTTTCTGGAAAAAGGATATCTCCACTCATCAAGAATTTGATCTAGCAGGCAGAGATGTGACTCAAAGATAAAGTTGATGCCTGTGTGTAAGTGCCCTGAGTTCTGTCTCATTACTGCAAAGAAGAAAAAAGCAAAACTTGGTTTTAATCTTCCCTTCCTGATGTGGGCTTTCTGATGCTTAAATGCAATTGTAGATAATTAATCTACTCTATATTGACTTTCTCATAGCTCTTCATACACTCTTTGTGTTTTCAGCTAGGTCCACAATGCAAATAATGGCTCAAATGATTTATGTTTCATGTATTTCACTGTTTCTACTAGCTTCATTGCATTCATAATATTTCTTTTTTTTTTTTAGGGGAGAATGTAGGAAAGATGTTGGCAAGACCAGACTTACTCAAGTTTTATTTTGTTTTGTTTTGTGGAGTTCACAGTAACAAATCTGGGATAGTCACATGCAAGGCATGTGCCCTACTAGCTGTACTATCATTTCAGCCATAATTTGATAAGTCTTAAGCCAAACTCTTTAACTAAGTTATACAAACATGGGTTTAACAAAATTGTCATAGACAATGACAAAATACAGGATATCAAGTACCTTGGTAGGTTTGATCAAACAACTAGAAATTAATTTTTTTCCATTTTTTTCTCCTTTTTTTGTTGCTGCTATTGTTTCAATGACTGGAGTCAAATATTTGGTTGCAGTACTTACACACTTGGTTGTGGTGTTCTACAATGTTAAAATTGACCTTTTTCGTTGGTGTTCATACACATTTAATTAGAAGTACAACAGAATCACACATTTTGTTGTAGCTTGGGGGGGTGGGAAAGTCACAATCAACAATATCAAGAAATGCTACTGTACAAGGTAGGGCAGTATTGAAAATTGAACTCAGCTTCAGGTCTCTAAGGCAGGATCTCTATCTTGGCACAATTTCACTCTAATAAAAAAATAAATTTAAGGCCAGGGATATAGTTTAAAGGAACAGAATTTAAGTTTTATATATGAGAGATCTGTATTCAATACTCTCCTCTCTCTGTCTCTCTCTGTCTCTCTCTGTCTCTCTCTGTCTCTCTCTGTCTCTCTCTGTCTCTCTCTCTGTCTCTCTGTCTCTGTCTCTCTGTCTCTCTGTCTCTCTGTCTCTCTCTCTGTCTCTCTCTCTCTCTCTCTCTCTCTCTCTCTCTCTCTCTCTCTCTCTCTCTCTCTCTCTCTCTCTCTCTCTCTCTCTCTCTCTCTCTCTCTCTTTCTCCATGGTTGCCCAAATACCTCTAGGAGTCTCTAAATATCATCAGGAGTAATATAGTGTCAGAGAATTGCACTTGAAAGTGTGGAGCAAAATAAAATTAAAGAGAGAACAATCAGTAAATCATAGACTGCTATAAGATAGTACAAATTAGGGGCTTGAGTGATAGTATACTAATAGGGTGCTTGCCAGGGTTGACTCCCTGGCATCCCATCTAGTTTCCCAAGCGCAGCAGGAATAATCCTTGAGCACAGAGCCTAGAGTAAACCTTGAGGATTGCAGGATGTGTCCCCAAATCAAAAACAAAGTTATTATTTAGAAAAAAAAAGTTATTACACTGCATTTGGTGATAATATTACAAACCTAGTGTTCTTTTAACCTTTGTTCAACTGTGGGTCCCTTCTAAACACCTTTCCTGAACACCTCCTCTAGTCAAGTGCTATTGTCCTCACTTATTAATATTTCTCAGACTATCCTAGGTTTCATGGAGGCTAAATGATTCCTGGTTAAAATAGTTGCTGGAGGGCCAAAGCAGTGATGCAAGGGGTAAGACGTCTGTCTTGCCCGTGTTAGGCTAGGACAGACCGCAGTTTGATCCCCCGGTGTCCCATATGGTCCAACAAACCAGGCACAATTTCTGAGTGCATAGCCAGGAGTAACCCCTGAGCATCACCGGATGTGGCCCAAAAGCCAAAAAATAAATAAAAATAAAAAAATAGATTCTGAAACTTACCAATCAGATAGCAAGCCAATTACATCAATGAAAACAATCAGAAGCATTGGAATCTAAAATTTGCTGCCTATAACAAACTATTAAATGAATGGAAATTCATTGGTTCAAATGGCTAGTTTCAAGTGTTATAATAACTGACATATAAAAATGTAAATATAGGGGCCGGAGCAATAGCACAGCGATAGGGTGATTGCCTTGCACACGGCCTATCTAGGACAAACCTCGGTTTGATACGGGTGTCCCATATGGTCCCCTGAGCCAGGAGCAATTTCTGAACGCATAGCCAAGAATAACCCCTGAACATCACAGGGTGTAGTTCCCCCAACCCCAAAAAAAATAAATATAAAGGTTAAAACACATGGTAAGATCGAACTCATGCAAGATATTTAAGAGATCTTTAAAAATATGGGGCCAGAGCAGTGCAGCAGTAGAGTGTTTGCCTTGCATGCGGCTGACCTAGGACAGACTGCAGTTCGGTTCCCTGGTGTCCCATGTGGTCTCCCAAGCCAGGAGCGATTTCTGAGCACATAGCCAGGAGTAACCCCTGAGCATCACCTGATGTGGCCCCCCCAAAAAAAAACAAGCAAATAAAAATATATATGCATATATATATATATATATATATACACACACACACAAACCTTAGAAAAGCCATATAACCTAAAGATGATATGGAAAATGCAGCCATTCTGCTGAGACAATTTTCAACACTGCTTAAGATTTTATCATGAGATTTAAAGATATGTGGTGATCTATTTGGAGGTAAACTCAGGTATGGAAATAATTACTGTTTACTACAGTTATTCTTACTTTAATAGTTTCCTTTGTTATTGGTCACTGACCTCAGTGATCTACCATTTGACCTCAACAAAAAATATTTCTTTAATAATTAAACCCTAAAGTTATAGAATCTTCATGTTAAATCATATTTTGTCTTGTATAGATTACCTACATGTAGAACCTGCATACTCGGAAATTATTTAATATAAACATTACTTTAAAGTGCTGCATCTTTAGAGCATCAACAAAACTCTTCACATTTTAGATTGTTCAAATTGTCTTGTACTTGATGTAAGTGAAAAGCAGTATACACTATACAAATGCAGAAAAATTATCTATATGATAATAAAAGCGCAAATAAAATATTTTCTTAACTTTTCTTCTTAAATCAACTTTATAATGTATTTTATGCTTTGTAACTTTATTTTTGTTCTGTTTGGGGGCCACAACTAATGGTAGTTAGAGTTTACTCCTGGTTTTGTTCTCACGGATTACTCCTGGGGGATTTGACAAACCATATGTGGTACCAAGTTAGATTAAATCCAATCTCAGCTACATGCAAAGCCAGCATCCTATCTCTCCAACCTCTGTATTTGAAATTTTAAGTCCTTTCTCTTCTCTTTCAAGCATACAGCTTGTGCTAAGTTAATAGTTTTCTGTTTTTATATTGCTATTTATAGTACATCAATGTTTCTTACCAAGAATCTTTAGTTTAGTCTACAAAACCCAGATCAACCATTTAATTCATTGCCAGTGCTGAAATCTTAGTTTTAATTTTATTATTTAATCATTGAAATGTGTTCTTTGCACATATTCATTTCAAAGTTATATAAAATAAAAATCATCAAAGGCTTTATTTGTAGTTCACGGTCATTTTTGTATACTTTGAATGTTCTGGAAACATTGCTGAATAAATAATAAACTTATTTTTAAATTTTTGCGTCTTTTTTCTTTTTTCTAATTAATTAAGAAAGCATAACTTGAAAATTTATTACATTTGTTTTCCTTCCATTAATATGTCATCAACACTTACTGCACATTCCTTAAATTGGAGTAAAGAATTTGGCTGTCTAGACAACAAAATAAGAACACTTACTCCAAGTGAACTAACTTGTGTTAGTCAACAATGAACAGAAAGTTTTTCATAACACTTTCTCTATGATTCATTGAAGGAACCTAGGATCTAAGGATCATATTTATTTCACATTTTTCTCTTCAATCTTTTCCATACCTGGATAAGGTTTTGTTGTTTCTGTTTGTATTTGTTGTTGGATTTTTTTTTGTATTGTTTTGTTTTGTATGGTTCTTCCTGGCTCTGTGCTCAATGATTACGCATAAAAGGTCAGAGGACTATATGGGATACTAGGGATCAAACCCAGGAATGATGCATGCAAGGCAGACATCCTATTCATTGTACTATTGCTCTGGCTCTTGAATGAAGACTTAAAAAAAATAGATAAATGACTGTAAAAAGGGAAACTTGTCCTAGTTATATCAATTTATTTCCATTGTATAATACATGCATAATATAGTATAAATTATGTAGAATGAATCTAGAAGCAAGAAATGAGATTATTTTTCTTTAACCTACTTTGCACCCTTTTTGAATTAAAATATCTTCACATAGCTGACAGAAAAAGCACTGTAATGTCAAAGTTTTGTGCATTGCTCTCTTCTTTCATGGGTACAGAAACCAAGAATGCTTAAAAGGAAGAATTGTCCAGTATCATTTAGTTAGTTGCTATGCTCTGAGCTACTTCAATAGCTTAAAAATATTTTCTTAGAAAACTGAATAAGATAGTGATAGCACAGCGGTAGGATATTTGCCTTGCATGCAGCTGATCAGAAAGGACCTTGGTTTGATCCCTGGCATCCCATATGGTCCCCCAAGCTAGAAGTGATATTTGAGCATACATAGCCAGGAGTAGCCCCTGACTGTTACTGGGTGTGGCCCAGAAAACAAAAAAACAAACAAAAAAAAAGCTAAATAAATTTAAAGCACAAATTTTGCAGAATTGAAAAAAAATAACAACTCATGGAAATTCTGTTTTATACAGAAGAACAAATAAAGAAGGTCAGATAGTATTTTAGGTAGGGTACTTGTCCTGCATACAAATGATCCATTTACAATTGCTGGTACCACGCAATGATCATCTAGCCCTTCCAGGACTGACTGAGCACAGAACTAGGATCTTAAGCACTACTGAGTGTCCCCAAAAATAAAAAAAAAGAAAAGAAAAATGATTACTGTTATTATTGGGAACAACTTAAGGTAAAAAGAGGTCCCTCAAAATTCAGGTTCATCTGTTCCTTTTGGTAAAAATTAAGGAACACATGCCATCTCTTGGTGGTTAGCTATACAGAAAACAGAAGCATGACTTATACTCTCTTTACAAGAATTTTTAAATGCTCATGAAAATTTCTTAAATTGGATTTCTAATTCCTATTTTATTATGCTCATTTAGTTTTACTTGTTTATTAATTCCATTCTCATACTATTGTCTTAACTCTAGACTTACCAAGAGAGATTTCTAGTTTTATGTTGGACAATTTCAAAATTACCATTATAAACAATTCAATAAATAAAGCAGTGAAGCATTTAGGTATATACTAAGAAAGATGATTTAGGTAACATTATGGTCAAAACCATGAAAACCATGTTTTATCAAAAACCGGTATGGTTTTTTTGGGTTTTTTTTTTTTTTTTTTGATTTTTCGGGCCACACCCATTTGATGCTCAGGGGTTACTCCTGGCTAAGCGCTCAGAAATTGCCCCAGGCTTGGGGGGACCATATGAGACACTGGGGGATTGAACCGCGCTCCTTCCTTGGCTAGCTCTTGCAAAGCAGACACTTTACCTCTAGTGCCACCTCACCGGCCCCAAAAACCAGTATGTTTTGATATTAGAAAACCTGGAACAAAATGTTCTTTCTTCTATGTTAGTTCTGACTCAAAAGATATTTCATTATTTCTTTAATATGACTTTTTTGTTTTTGTTTTTTTTTTTTTGCGTCACACCCGGCAATGTTCTGGGGTTACTCCTGGCTCTACACTCAGGAATTGCTCCTGGCAGGCTCGGGACCATATGGGATGCCAGGATTCAAACCACCGTCCTTCTGCATGCAAGGCAAACATACTACCTTCATGCTATCTCTCCGGCCCCAAAAATGTGACTTTTTTAACATCAAATACTTTTTAAGTATAATATCATGAGTGAAACTTCCTCTAATATACCCAAACACACATACACCTACAATACTTATAATTAATACCTGAAATTCAATATCTGTAAGTAGAAGGACAGAAGACATACTTCTGAATATAAGAATTTGAGTAAGACCCATATAGTCCTTTGAAATTTTATGTCTTGAAATTTTGTTTTCAATTACCATAAATTTATTAGTTGACTACACAATATGTTTCTAATTTTATATGAGTCATGTGTATCAAAAAAAAAAAAACTAAATGGGCGGGAGAAATAATGCAGATGTTAAGTTACTTGCTTCCCATGTGGCTGACACTGATTTGATCCCCAGTATTGCATGATCCCCTATACACCGCCAAATATGATTTCTAAGTTTAAACCCAGGAGTATTCCCATCTCAAACATTACTAGATGTGGCCCAACATTCCTTTCTACCAAAAAAAAAGTTATATTATCAGAACTGAAGCCTGAAAAAGATCTGTGTCATATAACTTTATATTTACAGTGATGTGAATCATGGAACCCTGTTTGAGAATCTAGAATTGCAAAATGCACATGCTATTAAAACTGAGCTAAGATTTAGTATAATTTTAATATTTATCAATCCAAATTTTATCAGACTTTCAGATAAATTAAGAGCAAGTACACTTAGCAGTCTGGGAATGAAATGAATGAGGGAATGAAGTGATACATTCCTCAGTCTCCAAAAGATGAGGATTATGTGGGGCTGGCAGGCAGGTGGCTGAATATGTGGGAAGTCACTCGCTTTTTATTCATTCACTTTCATCGAAGTTCCAAACACTAAAATAGTCACTATATAGAGACATAAAGGCATATAAATCACAGTTTCAAATGAGATGATAATTGTGGAAGAAACAGTCACTTCATATGACAACTATATACCAAAAGTAAAGTACTTTGGATAATAACAAGTATTGTGGAAGTGGTAGGAATTAAGACTGTGTCAGTGGCAAAGATGGAAATTCTGTTCATTTAGCCTCTTTTATTGTCTTAACAGATTTAATAATTGTTTTTCATTTCTAAAGCAGAGCTTAAGACTCAGAAAGAAATGTGAAGAATGCAAGTCTGTTACTTTCTTCACACTAGGATCTAGATGCTAAGAGGAAATCTCTGGCTTATTTCAACAAAAAATATTTCTTTTTTTTTTCTTTTTTTTTTTTTTTTTTTCTCTTTATTTGGATATCTTGATTACATAAATGATTGTGATAAGGTTTCAGTCCTATAAAGATCACCCCTCTTCACCAGTGCAACATTCCCGCCACCAAAGTCCCAAATCTCCCTCCATCCCACCCCACCCCCACCTGTACTCCAGACAGGCTTTCCAGTTCCCTCATTCATTCACTTGATTATGGTAGTTCTCAGTGTAGTTATTTCTATAACTGTGCTCATCACTCTTGTGGTGAGCTTCATGGAGTGAGCTGGTGTTCCAGCTCTCCTCTAATTGTCTCTGAGGATTGTTACAAAAATGACTTTTATTTTTCTTAAGACCCATAGATGAGTGAGACTATTCTGCGTCTCTCTCTCTCCCTCTGACTTATTTCACTGAGCATGATAGATTCCATGTACATCCATGTATAGGAAAATTTCATGACTTCATCTCTCCTGACGGCTGCATAATATTCCATTGTGTATATGTACCACAATTTCTTTAGCCATTCGTCTGTTGAAGGGCATCTTGGTTGTTTCCAGAGCCTGGCTATTGTGAATAGTGCTGCAATAAATATAGGTGTGAGGAAGGGGTTTTTGTATTGTATTCTTGTGCTCCTAGGGTATATCCCTAGGAGTGGAATAGCTGGGTCGAATGGGAGCTCAATTTCCAGTTTTTGAAGAAACCTCCATATCGCTTTCCATAGAGGCTGTACTAGACGGCATTCCCACCAGCAGTGGATAAGAGTTCCTTTCTCTCCACATCCCCGCCAGCACTGATTGTTCTCATTCTTTGTGATGTGCGCCAATCTCTGTGGTGTGAGGTGGTATCTCATCGTTGTTTTGATTTGCATCTCTCTGATGATTAGTGATGAGGAGCATTTTTTCATGTGTCTTTTGGCCATTTGTATTTCTTTTTTATCAAAGTGTCTGTTCATTTCTTTTCCCCATTTTTTGATGGGATTAGATGTTTTTTTTTTGTAAAGTTCTGTCAGTGCCCTGTATATTTTGGATATTAGCCCCTTATCTGAAGGATGTTGGGTGAATAGTTTCTCCCACTCAGTGGGTGACTCTTGTATCCTGGGCACTATTTCTTTTGAGGTGCAGAAGCTTTTCAGTTTAATGTATTCCCATCTGTTAATCTCTGCTTCCACTTGTTTGGAAAGTGCAGTTTCCTCCTTGAAGATACCTTTAGTCTCAATGTCATGGAGTGTTTTACCGACATGTTGTTCTATATACCTTATGGTATCTGGTCTGATATCAAGGTCTTTAATCCATTTGGATTTTACCTTCGTACATGATGTTAACTGGGGGTCTATGTTCGCTTTTTTGCAAGTCGCTAACCAGTTCTGCCAGCACCACTTGTTGAAGAGATTTTCTCTGCTCCACTTAGGATTTCTTGCTCCTTTGTCAAAAATTAGGTAATTGTATGCCTGGGGAATGTTCTCTGAGAACTCAAGCCTATTCCACTGATCTGAGGGTCTGTCTTTATTCCAATACCATGCTGTTTTAATAACTATTGCTTTGTAGTACAGTTTAAAGTTGGGGAAAGTAATGCCTCCCATTTTCCTTTTCCCTAGGAGTGCTTTAGCTATTCGAGGATGTTTATTGTTCCAGATGAACTTCATAAGTGTTTGATCCACTTCTTTGAAGAATGTCATGGGTATTTTTAAGGGGATCGCATTAAATCTGTATAATGCTTTGGGGAGTATTGCCATTTTAATGATGTTAATCCTGCCAAGCCATGAGCAGGGTAAGTGTTTCCATTTCCGTGTGTCCTCTCTTATTTCTTGGAGCAGGGCTTTATAGTTTTCTTTGTATAGGTCCTTCACGTCTTTGGTCAAGTTGACTCCAAGATATTTGAGTTTGTGTGGCACTATTGTGAATGGGATTGCTTTCCTGACTTCCATCTCCTCCCTATTATTATTGGTGTATAAAAAGGCCATTGATTTCTGTAGGTTGATTTTGTAGCCTGCCACCTTGCTATATGAATCTATTATTTCTAGAAGCTTTTTGGTGGAGTCTTTAGGGTTTTCTAAGTAGAGTATCATATCATCTGCAAACAATGAGAGTTTGACTTCTTCCTTTCCTATCTGAATTCCCTTGATATCTTTTTCTTGCCTGATCGCTATAGCAAGAACTTCCAGTACTATATTGAAGAGGAGTGGTGAGAGAGGACAGCCTTGTCTTGTACCCGAATTTAGAGGAAAGGCTTTTAGTTTTTCTCCATTGAGGATAATATTTGCCATTGGCTTGTGGTAGATGGCTTCAACTAGATTGAGAAAGGTTCCTTCCATTCCCATCTTGCTGAGAGTTTTGATCAAGAATGGGTGTTGGACCTTATCAAATGCTTTCTCTGCATCTATTGATATGATCATGTGATTTTTATTTTTCTTGTTGTTGATGTTGTGTATGATGTTAATAGATTTACGGATGTTAAACCATCCTTGCATTCCTGGGATGAAGCCTACTTGGTCGTAGTGTATGATCTTCTTGATGATGCATTGGATCCTATTTGCCAGGATTTTGTTGAAGATCTTTGCATCAGCATTCATCAGGGATATTGGTCTGTAATTTTCTTTTTTGGCAGCATCTCTGTCTGGTTTTGGTATCAAGGTAATGTTGGCTTCATAAAAGCTGTTTGGGAGAGTTCCCTTTTTTTCAATTTCATGGAAGAGTCTGGCTAGGATTGGTAGTAGCTCCTCTTGAAAGATTTGAAAAAATTCATTAGGAAAACCATCTGGGCCTGGGCTTTTCTTTTTTGGTAGATGTTTGATTACAGTTTCAATTTCCTCAGTAGTGATGGGGGTGTTTAGATATGCTACATCCTCCTTACTTAAATGTGGAAGGTTATAAGTGTCCAAGAATTTTTCCATTTCTTCTAGGTTCTCATGTTTTGTAGCATAAAGTTTCTCAAAGTAGCCTCTGATTATCCTTTGGATCTCTGCAATTTCTGTTGTGATCTCCCCCTTTTCATTTCTGATACGGGTTATCAGATTTCTCTCTCTCTCTTTCTTTGTGAGTTTTGCCAATGGTCTATCAATCTTGTTTATTTTTTCAAAGAACCAGCTTCTGCTTTCGTTGATCTTTCGGATTGCTTTTTGGTTTTCCACTTCATTGAGTTCCGCTTTCAGCTTTATTATTTCCTTCTGTCTCCCTATTTTTGGTTCATTCTGTTGGTCATTTTCTAATTGTTTAAGCTGCGCCATTAAGTTATTCACGTATGCTCCTTCTTCCTTCCTGATGTGTGCTTGTAGAGCTATAAATTTTCCTCTCAGGACTGCTTTTGCTGTGTCCCATAGATTCTGGCAGTTTGTGTCTTCATTATCATTTGTTTCCAGGAAAGTTTTGATTTCCTTTTTGATTTCATCTCGGACCCACTGGTTGTTCAGTAGCAGGGTGTTTAATTTCCAATTGTTAAAGTTTTTCTTCTGTGTGGCTTTGTAGTTCACATCTAATTTCATAGCCTTGTGGTCAGCAAAGGTAGCCTGCAAGATTTCTATCCTCTTGATTTTATGGAGGTATGTTTTATGTGTCAGCATGTAGTCTATTCTGGAGAATGACCCATGTACATTGGAAAAGAATGTGTATCCAGGTTTTTTGGGATGGAGTGTCCTGTATATATCTACTAGTCCTCTTTCTTCCATAACACTTTTCAGGGCTAGTATGTTTTTGTTGGGTTTCAGTCTGGTTGACCTATCAAGTGTTGATAGGGCTGTGTTGAAGTCTCCCACAATGATTGTGTTATTATTGATTTCTTCTTTCAGATTTGTCAGTAATTGTATTAGATAATTTGCTGGTCTCTCATTGGGTGCATATATGTTTAATAGTCTGATTTCTTCCTGTTGCACATATCCCTTGATTAGTACATAGTGTCCATCTTTGTCCCTTACCACTTTTCTGAGTATAAAGTTGGTGTCATCTGATATTAATATGGCCACCCCAGCTTTTTTCAGGGTGTTGTTTGCTTGGATAATTTTCTTCCAACCTTTGATTTTGAGTCTATGTTTGTTCTGACTATTCAGATGTGTTTCTTGTAGGCAGCAGAAGGTTGGATTCATCTTTTTGACCCATTTTGCCACTCTGTGTCTTTTAATTGGTGAATTTAGTCCATTGACATTGAGGGAGATGATTGTCATAGGATTTAATGTCATCTTTGTAGATAAGTTTGCTGTGTTTGTTGGTCTCTCTTGTCTTAGAGTAGACCTGTCAGTTTTTTTTCTTTTTTGTGGTTTCTGGGTCACACCCGGCAGTGCTCAGGGGAAACTCCTGGCTCCATGCTCAGAAATTGCTCCTGGCAGGCACGGGAAGCCAGATTAGAACTGATGACCTTCTGCATGAAAGGCAAATGCCTTACCTCCATGCTATCTCTCCGGCCCTCTACAAAAAATATTTCTAACCCAATCCTTATGAGTAGCTATTCCAACATGGTAAGAACAGCTTTACTGCCTTTAAGGATCTTTCTCAATTTAACTAACTCTCAATTTAACTAACTTGCTTCTTGTTGAAGAATGGCAAATCACAGAGGCCTTATTCCTCAACTTTAAAACTGAGTGAAGGGGCAAAAGATAAATGATGATATAAGATTCAGTCAAGATTAAAATGAATGACGTTAGATATAAACTGGAAGTCGTGTAACAAGATAAGGAAACAGAAGGAGAAGTGGAGGATATTGGAAGGGTTTAAAGAAGATAAGAACTAAATTTGATAAATTCAGGTTTGGACAAATTGAATTTTGATGTCTTGTAAGCCAGCAAAAACTGAATATGTAAAGTAATCTGCTAGATTTTTTTAAGTTGTTTTTATTTTGGGCCACACTCAGCAGTCATTATTGAGGGTGTACTTTTAGCTCTTTACTCAGATATCACTCCTGACAGGTATCTGAGGTCAATATCGATTATGTGTGCAAAGCCGACACCCTGCCTGCTGTACTATTGGTCGGGCTCCTCTGTTAGTTTTATAGTTCTAGAATAAAAAAAAAAAAACATAAATTAGAAATTTGTGAGGGGCCAGAGTGATAGCATGGAGGTAAGGTGCTTGCCTTTCATGCAGAAGGTCATCGGTTCTAATCCTGGCATCCCATATGGTCCCCTGTGCCTGCCAGGGGCGATTTCTGAGCATAGAGCCAGGAGTAACCCCTGAGCACTGCCAGGTATGACCCAAAAACAACAACAACAAAACAAACAAACAAAAAAACAAACAAACAAAAGACAGAAATTTGTGATCACTGTGGGAGTAGTTTTCAGTATTCAAATTATGTGCAAATAAAAGCTCTGAGAAACAAGTAAAATCATCAGGAAAAATGGATAGATTTTTGAAGAAATAGGTAGATTCTGAAGACATTTTCTGGAGAAAACATGCATTTCTGTTGCTAGATAGAGATTCAAAATCACTGACGAAAAGTAGCTTGAGGATTTAAAAAGTTATAAGAATTTTTTAATTTAATTTTTTTCAGAAACCAGTTAGAAAGAGAAGGTATTGTTTTAAAGGAGAAAGTGATCAATGATGTCAAATTCCTTTGAGGAATTCAGGAAGTCAAGGACCAATCTAAGGACATCAAAGTCTTGTGATCTCAGTGAAAACAATTTCAGGGCAATAGAGAGGAAGCAGATTTGATTACTACTGGTTTGAGAAATCAGTAGGAGGCTGAAAGAGACAAAAACTATGGTATCTGTTTAGGGTTTTAGGGCTATAAAAGCAATAGAAAGAGATCTAAAAGAGGTGTGAAAGCAGACAGTTTGCCATGTTTATTTTCTTCTTAATCCTTTCACTTTTTAAAAAGTATGCACTTAAATGCAGTGACTAAAAAAAGCAAGAAAAACAGGAGATGTCAGAGATTTAAAAAATAAATGCTTTGAGGAGAAAACCTCAACGAGGTAGATCTTTTTTTAATTAAAATTAAGATTAAGAAAAATATTAAGATTAATTAAGAAAATTAAGAAGATCTTTTTATTAAAATTAAAATCGGAATGAACAGGGATCTTCTACAGAAAGTGAAGTGAGAGAAAATGGCAAAAGTCAGATAGTTTTTAGTGAATTAATTAGATGTGAAACCTTCATACTAAGGAGTAAAAAGACAAACTTTCTCAGGAAACAAAAAATAAAAATCACTCAACAGTGTTCATGCTCTAGTAGATAACCTTCAATGTGGTTATAAATTTAATAAGTAGCAGTTATCCAAATTTTGTTTCAATTTGTTTTGTTTTGCTTTGCTTTAACTTTTTGGAACAATGTTCAAAAGCTCAGAAGATCAGAAAAAAATATAAACAATGTTGATTTATTATTTTTCCAAAGAGACATCTACAGATGAAGAGACAATATGCTGCTTATTTCAGTAAGTCCAATTCTAAACCATCTTCCTGAGTAACCTGTTCATTCCAAGAAGGTAAATACATGTGTTGTTTTTAAAGAGTCTTCTCAAATTAATCAAGTTTTTTTTAAAGGTAGTTCAGGTCACAGAGGTCAAGATTGTCTCAGTTACAGAACCAAATGAACAAATAAAAGTCACACACCATCCAACTTTAGGAAAATTGAATCATGAGAATAATATAAAGTTTATTAAAGGAATCAGGTCTTGGATATGGAGAAATAGCATGGAGGTAAGGCATTTGCCTTGCATGCAGAAAGACATGGTCTGAATCCCAGCATCCCATATGGTCTCTTGAGCCTGCCAGGAGAGATTTCTGAGCATAGAGCCAGGAGTAACCCCTGAGTGCTGCCAGGTGTGACCCAAAAACCAAAAAAAAAAAAAAAAAAGAAGATATCAGGCCTTACAACACTAGTGGGGGTGGGCATGCCCCTCATTCATTGTCACTATGTGCCTTAAATATTTCTGTGAAACAATTGTAATTCACTTTGACCACAATAAAAATAAAAAAAAAAAAAAAAGAAATCAGGTCTTAGAGTTAATCAGACTCAAGAATAATTAATTTATTTTACAAAATGAGAGAACAAAGAATGAGCTAGCTTAATATAGCCTTATAGGCCAAATTTTAAAATTTTTACCATTTAAGGGGAACTAGCTTGAGGTATTAAGCTGAATTTATTGATATAAATTAAATGGCCCTAAATTGTATGACATGAAGGGTTACAGAATCAGGCAGATTACAAAATAGGATTTTTATAATCTTGGAAGAGCTCCCACCCACTATTCTCTAATCATACAGAGCATTTGTGCGGTATCACCACAATGATGGGTGCTCTAACTACTACATGGGATTAAAAAGATAGGCTGGGATCCTGGGGGAAAACATCAAAATAAAATGAAAAAAGACAAACACAATAACAAAAGATCAAGAGAAAAAAGGAGGTCATAAGTTCAAGGAATATTTTTTATATAATTTTACTTTAATTTTATTTTTTCAGTTTTGAGGTCATATCTGGAAATGTTTACAGCTTATTTTTGGCTCTGAGGTCAAAGAAACTCCTGACAATACTAAGAAAAACATATGCCATACTGTGATTGAATCTTGGTAGGTCAATTGCAAGGCCAAATACCTTAACTCTGCACTGTTTCTCTAGTCTAGAAGTTCAAGGCATTATAAATAAAAATTTTTTATTTGAACAAAGACAGAATGAAAGGGTAGATGACTAAAAAAAACAAAAAACCAGGGCTTCTTGGGGCCGGAGAGATAGCTTGGAGGTAAGGCATTTGCCTTTCATGCAGAAGGATGGTGGTTCGAATCCGGGATCCCATATGGTCCCTCTTGCCTGCCAGGGGCGATTTTCTGAGCATGGAGCCAGGAGTAACCGCTGAGCGCTGCCGGGTGTGACCCAAAAACAAAACAAAACAAAACAAAATAAAACAAAACAAAAAAAACAGGGCCTCATTAGGGCCATTACCTTTGGCTTGAATGGGAGCCAGGTTAGTTCTATTCACATAGGGAAAAATTCAAGGAGTCAGAGAAATAAAAATTAGAAATGTTGGGCGAAAGAGACAATATCATGATTTGGTCACTTGCCCTACAAATACCAGCACTGCATATACTGTCTAAGCATTGCCAGAAGCGATTCCTGACCAACAAGCTAAGAATAAATAAGCCTTGAGCACAGCTTACAGACAAACAAAACATGTTTACTGAAGAATAGTACATCTCAATAATAATAATAATAATAATAATAATAATAATAATAAATAGTAAACTCTAAGAGTCATAGTGTGGGCATAATCCAGAGTGTAGTGAAGTTTCTATATAAATTTTTAGTTTATATAGGTATAGGTATGGAGGAAAATGGTAGTGAAATATGCATATTTTCAGGAAAAATAGCTGTGGAGTAGAAATTTACAGGTCAAGGTACTATTTAGATTCTGGCTTTGCTTGATACTTCCAGGGTTTGTTATTCAATTGTATACTTGGGAAGATGCAGTAAGGTGTAATTTCTACTATGCAAAGCATTATAATGAGTGTTTAATAAAACTGGAAGTATTACATTTGTCACTTGTTCTGCAGCTTGGATTTTCTTCATTATACCTGGTCTTAGATCCCAATAAGCTGTAGTTTTCATGGTTCTTCTTCTCTTAGGTATTTAACATCTGCAACCTAACTCTCCACAAAAATGTAGCATTATCTTTTTGGTCATATGTAGAGTGGTTGTTATTTCAAAGGAATGATGGTCTTTAAGATAATGTTCTTTGGGAGTGGGAAGTAGTGTTTAGGGATCATTCTTAGAGTACTTCAGGGAGCACAATTAATGCTAGGGATCAAACCAAATAGGGCCTTATTTAAGGCAAGAACCTTAACCAATCTCTATAGATTCTTCGATCAAGATGATCAGCTTACCCTATCTTTATAATTTTATTCGTACATCAAATTGCATTAGTCATTATATTACTTCAAAAGTATACAGAAAAGTAAAAAGGGATGTAGTTTTTCTTAAAATATAGAATAATATGGGCTGTATGTAATATAATGTAGGAAATTTTTAAAAAAGAAACAAGTATTTTTCTACTATTGCTTTCAAAATATATTCAAAATTATTTAATCTAAGACTGCCTATAGGAAGGCATGCCAAAACCTGGCAGTACCAAGGGTCTATGCCAGGCAGTGTTTGGGGAACTTTGTCTCTTGCATACAAAGCATGTGCTCCAGTCTTTGAGGTATCTATCTGACTCAATTTAAAATTTATTATAAAAACCCACCAATGGGGGCCAGAGAGATGGCATGGAGGTAGGGTGTTTGCCTTGCATGAAGAAGGATGGTGGTTCAAATCCTCGCATCCCATATGATTCCCTGAGCCTGCCAAGAGCTATTTCTGAGCGTAAAGCCAGGAGCAATCCCTGAGCACTGCCGTGTGTGACCCAAAAACCAAAAAATAAAACAAACAAACAAACAAAAAAAAAACCACTAATGGGTAGAGAGCCATAGGTAATTTAAAAATAAGAAAAGTTAATTATTAAAAATAAGATTATGGTCCAAAGACTGTTTTCCTATAGAGATTTAATAAAACTTTGAATATGGCTGTCATCACAAATATTTTTATGCCTTTTGAACATTTTTATGCTGTTTTTATAAGAGTGATGAAAGTACTATCTTAATCATATGTATGACTTCATCTATATCATATTATGCAATTTGGAAAGCTGCTAAGGATTTTCAAGCATCAGTGTCTCCTATTCAATTTGGATTAATAGAGGGGTCAAAAAACATTTTCTCCAAAGGCCTCAACACTAGGTTTTGTGGTCTGAGGGTATTTGTTGCTATTAGTTCTGTGGTAATAGCTATAAATAAAACAACAGATATAGACAATGTAACAGGTGTGACTATACATCAATAAATAATTACCAAAAATAAGTGGAAGATCCAATTTCACCAATTGGCTGATGTTTTCATACCTTTGTATTCTTCTGTTAATTCATGATGAATAAAATTATATTTCACAAAAAATAGCAAAGGTTTTTAATATAATTATTTATAGTTCTAGTAATAAACTTAGACAATATAATCTAAAAATTAGAGAGGTCAGAGAGTTAGTACATGGGTTAAGTTTTCTGTTTTACATGAAGCCAACCCTATTTTGATCTCTGGACCATCTTTCCTGACATGGTGACTTCCTCAGCAAAAAGCCCAGAGTTTACAGTACTGCATTGTTATGGCCCAAAACCTCATCCCCCCACACACATAAAAAAAATCCTGAACATATTAGAACATAGTAATTAAATAGAATTATTTAATCTATAATTATTTGTATAGGTATTAATTTATTGAAATATAAACTTCCAGAGACAAACATATTTTTACCATTAGCATGTAGAAAAGTATCCTGCACACAGTAGGTGCCATGCAAATATAATAAATGAGAAAATAAATTTAATTTTGTAAGTCATCTGTTTCTGGAAAATATGAAAGCTAATAAAATTTTATTTGGAGAGCAGATAAAGACAAAATGAAAGTTCCCTAATTAAATCTCTTGAAGTACCATGGTGTCTACCTACATATTTAAATAAATTTTCTGTTCAAATATACCTTCCCTGAGATATTACATGGGTAGCCCTACACTGGGTAGGATAATTTCTTGCACATGAACAATCTGGCCTGATTCAGTAACCA
Organism: Suncus etruscus; assembly: GCF_024139225.1. Taxonomy (NCBI): domain Eukaryota; kingdom Metazoa; phylum Chordata; class Mammalia; order Eulipotyphla; family Soricidae; genus Suncus; species Suncus etruscus. The sequence continues at coordinate 92,073,145 of NC_064851.1, read as the reverse complement.
TAAATAGTCTCCTGAGACTAGGACTAATCCCTAAACACAAAACAGTAGTAAACCCCAAACATTGTTAGATGTTGCCCGCAAACAAAAAAGTAAAACATTATACTTCTGTATATAAATTAAAAAATAAGTAATCTATCATTTATTTTTGGTTTGGGGGCCACACCCATGTTGTTCAGGATTTACGCTGTGCTCAGTGTCAATCCTGGTGGTGTTTCAAGGGTCATATGCAGAGCTGGGGATTGAACCTGGGTAAGGTCGGTCATATGCAAGGCAAGCAACTTAACTATATTCCAGTCCCTGAAAAAGTTAAGCTATCTAAATTTAGTTCATGAGACCAGATAGATAATACCGTAGGTAGGATGCTTGCCTTATACACGGCTGACATAGGTTCTAATCCATAGGATTCCATATGGTTCCCCAAGTCCTGCCAGGAGTGATCTCTAAGTGTAGAGACAGGATAACACCTGAGCACACCTGGGTATGACTTCCTGCCAAAATAATCAAATTATTAATTTAATTATAATTGAATTGTCAATAAAAGTAATATCTATTTATCTGTGTATTCGTTTTTAATAATAACTTCAGCTACTTATTATAAAAAGTGTTTCCTTTTCCTATATGCACTACTATATTACTATTAAAAAACTTAAATCTTTCTGAGACTACTTGGATGACTCCGCCTACTGGAATAAAAGTGAAAAGGATAAAGGAAACAGAGTTTCACTTTATTTAACGATGGAATAAACACTTGGCTGTGAATAAGCCAACCACTCCACCTCCCATTGTTTTATTGTCCATCCTCCCCTGACCATCAGGCTGGGTTGGCCCTTTTTTTTCTTCAGACACCCAAATCCCAGATTTGACCACACCTGTAGGATAATAAGAGCCCAGGGCTTTGAACAAGAGCTAATTTACCCATGGGAGTAAGGAGAAGAAAGTTACTCAGGACCAAGGAGTGTCCTGTTGAATACTCCTGCAAGGAGTAGGCAGTTTCAATGCATGATTTATTGTCCAAGTGTTCAACAGATGCAGGGTCACACCTATTCCCTGGCAATAGACACAAAGTTAGTCAAAGTCACTCTCTCTAGGATAAACTTTTACTTGTCTACAAGAACATACTTTCACTCGACTGCTCTGACCTCTTCTCATCATCACGGGGGAGTGTATGCACATAAACACACACCCTGATGGTTACACCCAATCTTCCTGTCTTCCTTCCTGTCACCCTAGGCTGCCTGAGGAAGGGCTGAAGGAGAAAGAGGCCTTCACTCCCTTCCTCCATTCTCATTCTCAGTCCTGAAAACAATATAAACAATGTTTTAAAAAGCCTCTGGGGCTTTCTTTTTAAATACTTGAGTTCGTCAAGGACTGGAGAGATAGTACAGTTGCTATGGTGTTTTGCTTTGCAAATGACTGAACTTTGTTTCAACCCCCACCCCCAGAGTTCCCAGATCTCTGACAGGTGTGACCACTGAGCACCGCCAGGTGTGACAAAATCGAAAATAAAGCAAAAGAAGAAAGGTTTTTTTTGAAAGTGAAAATATTCCAAACTTTTACTTTATCTTGCTAAAGTAAGATAAGAACTTTAAAGTTAAAGTAAAAACTTTAAAGATAAAGTAAGAAAGAACTTGGAGCATATATCCCACTTTCAAAACAAACATGCAAACAACACAACATTTTTTGGACCTTCCATGGTGTTAATTCTTATCCCTTGGTTCCCACTCTATACTCATACTGTCTTCTTTTCCTCAAATTAACAAGCATATTCTCACATCTAGACACTTAAAAAAAGAAAAATTGATCTAAATAAATTAGAATTTTCTTTGTGAAGCAAGAACCAGGCAATGTCCCACCTAACCAATACAAAAGAGGCCTAATGAAAGGTTTTTAATTTTTATGAATTTTTATATCAGGCCACATCTGGTGGTGCTTGAAGCTTACTTTTCTGTTTTGTTTTGTTTTTGAGTCACAACAGGCACTCAGAGGTTACTCCTGGCTCTGCGCTCAGAAATCACTCCTGGCAGGCTCCGGGGACCATATGGGATGCCGGGAATAGAACCCAGGTAAATCCTGCGTCAGCTGCATGAAAGACAAACTCCCTACCTCTGTGCTATCTCTCCAACCCTCAGGGTTTACTTCTGGCTCTGAACTCAGAAATTATTGCTGGTAGTCCTTGGGAGACCATACAAGATGCTGGGATTGAACCCAGGTCAGTAGAAGCATATAAGGCAAGTTCTCTACCAACAGTACGATCTTTCCAGCCCCAGTTGTGTTTGTTTGTTTTTTAATGAGAATGGAACAAAATTTTTGGAAAAGGAAGAAAGATTATTTTAGGAAAAGCCACCTTCTTTCTGTTAGGTGATGGTGAAGATGAGAACCTGTGATTGGGAAATTCTTGGAGGTCCTTATGCAGGTTCCATTACTGTTTGGCAACTTCAGATGGATTAGTTTGAAATTACTATTTTTTATATTTACTTTAATTATTAATTAAGTTTTTTGGTTTTGGGGGCCACACCCAGCAGCACTTAGGGGTTACTCCTGGCTCTGCACTCAGAAATAACTCATGGCATGCTCAGGGGATCATATGGAATGCTGAGGATTAAACCCTGGTCAGCTGCAAGCAAGGCAAATACCCTACCTGTTGTGCTATTGCTCCAGCCCCAGAAATTTCTCTTTCAAAAAAATACTGAAACTAGTTAATTAGGACTTATTCTCAGCGTAAATGGGAAATATATTGCTCCATTTTAGTCCTATTGTTTCTCAGACCCTTGCATTCACTGTGACTTTTACACAAGATTAATTTCCCACAGATTTATGCTAGTTCTCTAATTCTATTATATTTTTCTTCAAAAGTGATTTCCTTTGGATTGAGTAGATAGCTCAAATGGTAGGGCAACACCTTGCATTTATGAGACCTAGAGTTTAATATATGGGACTACAAGATTCCTTGACATCTCTCAAAAAAAAACAAAAAATCACCAAGTATGAGCTGGTGGCCCTTGAGCACCATTAGGCCTGAGTAATAAACTGTCAGTGTCACATCATTGAGTGAAGTATTACCACTGTTAAATCCAGGTTCTCTGCACAACTGGGTTTGACTCCTTTGTGTTTTTTGAGAGTCATTTTTTCAGTCTTCTCTTTTTACATTATCCAAAACTACATAATACCACATTATATAGCCTCCATTGTTTTCTGGCTGGATGATTTTTGTTTGTTTCTTTGTTTTTAGATCACAAGATCTAAATGCTTACAGGTTACTCCTTTATCTGTTCTTATTCCTGATACTGCTCCAGAAATTACTTCTGGTGAGGCTCAGGGGACCATATGGAATACCAGGGATAGAACCTGAGTCAGTTGTGTGTAAGGATGTAAGGCAAATGCTTTCCAGAGTACTATTACTTCATCCCTATTTTTTTTTTATTATATATTGCTTATTCATTGTCTCTTCTTCCCAGAATATAGTTTCTTTGAGATTTAGGATTCTCTGCTTTATAAGAACATTCTCAGTACCTAAAACAGTAGCTCACATGTTGTAGGCTCTAAATATTTACTTAATTACTAAATGCTTCCTTTATTTTAAGGAAAAAGATGGTCATACGCTCAGTTTTGTTCTTTATTAAATAAAGGAAAGAGGCAATGGTTTAAAGGCATTCCTGTAAAGTTATCTTAGGTCAGTGCAATTATTACCCTTATTTTGTAGGCAATTTTATAAGAACAAGATTGTGATGTCATAGCAACAATGATCTTGAAAGTACAAGATGGTCTTTTGTTATATAGACATAAAAGCCTGCTTTTATTTCTACCATGACTGGAGCCCCATCAATCAAATAAGTAGTTCATACCAAGTATATCAGCATTGTCTTACACTTGAACGATTGAACACACAATGAAATTCAATGATTCACTAAATTAGCATTTGTCCATGATTACTATTTTCACTTGTTGCACAAATACAAACTCTGACTATATTTGTTGATAGGTTTAGCAGAAAATCCACTTTAAAAAATAATTCTGTATTTTTCATAATTGTAAGATACCATAACTTGTCATGTGACTTCTATAACAGACCCAGTCACTTAAAACAAATGTCTCATAAAGTATAATTGTTGTTCATGCTATTTGCCATTCCAAAAGCTCTCTAATAGTTGTATTTGGCTTTTAACATAGATCTATGGAATGTCATGGGATATTTTGTAATAATGACTTCTCAAGGAGCATAAAACAAAATATCCTTGAAATGTTGCTATGATCAAATTGTGCTCAAGTTATCAATGTCATGTCTATCTGCACCACAGTTTCAAGGGCTTGAGATTAGCATTTGGAAATAGGGTGCAGTGTACATTGTAATCCTTTGATTTCCACTATCTCTGTCTTGCTGCTGGAACTAAAACTAGCAGAGGTGTCCTTCAATTTCAGCTTCTGTAATATGAACAACAACAACAACGAAGATAAAAAGTAAGTACTGGGGTATAATTTAGTTGGAATCAACATACACGAACAAAGAAGTTTCTGTCATAGACCTTGCTATAGACCTCTGCTAAGACACTGGCACTATACTTAAGCAACCAAAACATTTATCTCACTAGTATAGATAACTCCCACAAAAGTCTTTAAAAGTTTTCCAATAACTAATTCAAACATACTGGACAATAAAAATTAACAAAGGTTGATAGGGGCATTAGAGAATTGGACTTGGTGAAATTAGTATATAATTTAAATTATTATGTTTATATATAATTTAAGTTAAAAAATCTATTTAGCGTGTGTTTGAGGGCACACATCATTACAGAGGATAGAATTTCTGCTTTCCAGCAACAGCTGATTAGGGTTTTATCCTTGACATCCCATATGATTCCCTCAAGAACCATTAGGTGTGATTCCTGAGTGTAGAGCCAGTACTAACTGGCTAAAAGAAAAGGCTTGGTGTGTGTGTGTGTGTGTGTGTGTGTGTGTGTGTGTGTGTGTGTGTGTGTGTGTGTGCGCGTGCGCGTGCTAGGGATCAAACGCAAGTCTTGACACTTATAAAACAAGTACCCAACTTTAAGTCTTAGAAAGTTATCTTAAAATAACATTATTATAGTTCTCATTTTATGTTAGGTAGTTACATTTGAATGTCTCAGCAAGCAACCCAAGAGGATTTGTTCATGCTCAAATAGTAAGATCTTAGTTCATGCTCAAATAATTAAATTCTGAGATAGAAGAGACATCTTCTTGGCCACACATATAGTAACTGCTGAAACATTATTTCAAGTATACTAGGCCAGAAAGAAATATTGGGATATAGGAGGAGAAACTCTAAAAGCATTGTGGCTTTGAAAAGATAATTTTTTCCTTTTTTCTTTATTGTTTTTTGAATTTTGGACCACACCTATTGGTGTTCGGGGTTTATTTCTGGCTCTGTTACAGCTATCACTCCTGCCAGTGCTCAGGATTGTACAGGATTTTAGGGATCAAATACAGGTCAGGTTTGTGGAAAGAAAATTTCTCAATAAAATAAAAATCCACGAGTTGTGGGACTACCCCAGGCACATTGTTTCTAACCCTATAAGCAAACAGGTCCAGAGAAGTAGGGTAGTGACAAAGAAATAATATCAAGCCAGTCAGGAGAGTCATTAGAATAACTATGCTTTTTGCCTCATGGCCTCACTCTGCCATATACTGCCGCTGCCCTCTAGTCCCAAACCAGACAGCTTTTTTTTTTTTTTTTTTTTTATTCAAACCAACTTCCAATTCCAGGAGGGAGAAAGTCAAATAACATACAAGTAACTATCCAGTGGGCTTTTACATATCAAAGGAAGAGGTTACCAGGAAGAGGAATTTGGGGGAACACCTTTGTTTAGGGTTTTAGCTAAGTATTATCTTACACTCACCCAGTATACTATCTCTTTGCCCAATAAGATCATTCTATGGAAAGACTAAAGGCTATACTTCCTATTTGGCAGAATTATTTTTAACTTTGTCATTATAAAATAGTAAAGATTATTACTTTACACTATTTAGCTCTATGATTCATGCAATTCTATAGAAGAGCAATGTCGTTCTTAAAGAACATAGACTTGTATCCAAAAGTGCTTAGAATATAACTTAGGTAATTGTCTTCATTTTCTAAATACTATGAAAATGACACATGGTTTTTCTTAGAGTAATTCATATTATATGACGTTAAGTTCTGTTAGTCGTAAGCTTTACTATATTGTTCTTCCTTAATGTCCTTCTCTCTGAACTCAGGAAACCACCTTCTACAATCAAACTTGACTGGTAATAAAACCATTTTAAGTTTGAAGAAATAATTTGGTTTTACTTATTTAATTTTTAATAATTAAATTTTCAATGATTTTATTTGTTTTGCATTGTCAGGAATCAAATTGAGGACTTTACACATGTGAGGTGTGGGAGTTGCATTGCTGAGCAGCATTCCTGACCCAGAGCCATCTATTTTTATCTTGTTTTCTTTTCTTCTTTTCCTTTATTTCTCTTCTCTTTTTCTTTTCTACCTTAAAAAAATATCTTCAAGCAGGGCCGGAGAGATAGCATGGAGGTAAGGCATTTGCCTTTCATGCAGAAGGTCATTGGTTCAAATCCAGGCATCCCATATGGTCCCCTGAGTCTGCCAGGAGCAATTACATTTTTATTTTCTAATTTTTTATGTTAAATTTTTATTTTTAATTATGAGAACAAAAATGCAAAGAAAGAGGACAAGGTAAAGTTACAGTGGAAGGACAATCACCCATAAACAGAATTCTCAGTAGTCCCATTGCTGATATCTTAACTTTGAACTTTCAGCCAAAGAACATTAAGAAAAATAAAACAAAACCCATGTACAATTACTTTGTCCCTCAAGTCCCCAGATTGTAGTACATAATATTTCTTAGCAGCACACAAAGCAATCTAAAGCCATAAAACTTATGTAACTCCTTAAACATTGAAGGCAAAGTACTTTTTTACAGTTCCATGCACATGCATATTAGTTTAAGTTAACCTCAAAAGTTTAAGTGGGCTGCTTTTCTTAAGGATTAGAGTTAAAGGAGCACAGTAAAAAAACGGTGTTAGAGTAGCAATTATTGTTTGCATAGGCCCACCAAAATATGAGGGACATGTAAAGGGAAAGCATTGGCCTAAATACAAGGAGACCCTACCCCTGAGGTTTCCTGGCATAAGACCAACTCTAGGCTCCAGGCAAACTAGTTTGTCTAATCCAGGTCATTGTCTGTAGTGCCAATACACTTTTATTTTTCACACAGTCTCACAACAGTGTCTGTTGTTGGTATCATGTTTCTGTATTAAAGATCCTGGAATCTGCATATCCTATATTGAAGTCAGGATGGTGCAGAGCATCCTCTTATTTCCCCTCACAAGGGCAATGAAGAGAACCCTGTCCTGTAAGCAGGTCGTTGTTGTTGTCAAGTCTTCTTAGTGTTAAGGAAGTCTCTTTTGAGCAGGTCAATGTCAGAGCAGTGGTAAGGTCTTCCCTGGTAGAGGATTACTTCCAGGTGTTGTTATAAAAAACATTGGATGTTTTGCAGAGAGCTTCCCTGGTTCAGGAGTGAATGGAGGATTCCCATTCTTCTAAGGCCTGTGCCAGGTCATTATATCAGTGTTCAGGGTGTAAGATCCCATTGCACTACAAAATTTGTGTATTCCAATCTCTATTAGATAAGAACTTATTTGTATGTATAGTATTTTTCCATTTTAATGTATCTATGCAAACAAGGAACAATACCACGTGGCATTATCAGCACATATGGGGGCCATAAGAACAAGTCCAACAATCCCCATGACATGGTTCAATCATAAGCATTAAACTGAGGAACTCCTCCACCAAAATTCCTTAATGAATAGCTCACAAAGAGAAGACAAGATAAAAATCGGGTAGAATCTTCATGGTAAAAGATTATTTAGAGTTATAGCTGTTAAAGAAAATACACATAAAATATTCAAAAGACATATGTGTCCATTTTATGTCTCTTGAAATAGTTGGGGGTTGTTAAATACAATGCACAACTTTGATCTGTGATTAGGACTGTGTAGTACTGCAGTTAAAAAGGGTAAATGTGGGGTACTAATGGTTGGGGGTGAGAGTTAAGGAGTAATAATGATCTTTGTAGGGGTGTATGGTCCCCCCAAGCCAGGGGCAATTTCTGAGAGCTTAGCCAGGATTAACCCCTGAGCATCAAACTGGTGTGGCCCAAAAACAAACAAAAAAAGAAGAAAGAAAGGGAACAAACATCTTGAAAAAGAAACTTTCAAAGAAACTTTTCAAAGAAAGCTATATAATAGGGATAAGCTCATTGAAAAATTTGGAGATAAAGTTCATGACACCTATAATGGAATAGAATAAAAAAGAAAAAAATCAGTTCTTAGAAGAAATCCAATATATTAGAAGACCAATCTAAAAGTTTCTATATATAACAAAAATTTTCCAAAGAAAAGAATTAGCAATAAAGTAATTTTATTTAAAGGGAATTCACCCAAATATGCTCTAGATCTGCACTCAGGAATTAACCCTGGCTGTCTTAGGGAAACATATGGGGTACTAGAGATCAAACCCAAGGCAAATACCCAACCTGCTATACTATTATTCCAGCTGAGCAATAAAGTAATTTTTAAAATGTTTTCCATAATTGGAGTTGATAAACCTCCCACATCCAAAGAACCATAACATGTTTGCACAATAAAACAAGTATTTGATTTATGACATATTTACTTTATTTATGAATAATAAGGGCAAAAAAAAGATTTCTACACATTTTTAGAGAATGACAGTTAAAAAAAATTTGGTGTAGTACTGGCATTCTACTCTGAGGCTTCCTGTGAGAAACAATGCAGTTGTACAGGGAGAAAACTGGAGAAAAGCCTAGGTCACCCGTTGATGTGTAGGACTCTGCTGCTGGCCAGGTGAGCTGGCCCTGCCCAGAGGAACAAAGCCAAAGGACCAGTTCTCCTGGAAGTCAGTGAACCCCAGCACAACTGATCTGGCTCTGCCCAGAGAGAAAAGCCAGTCAATGAATTTTAGTACAGCATATAGAAAACACCAAACTGAAAGCATGACTATGGAAAAACAACACAGCCTCCACCATTTTTAAAGAATGAAGATGGTAGCTCTGATGACCCAACAAGTAAAAATCAATAAAAACAAAAAACAATATATCCTCTCAGAAAAGGACTTTAAAGAAGAAATATGAAGGATTCTCAAGAACTCAAAGAAAGTATGGAACTAAACAAACCACAACCAAGACTCAAGTATATATGAAAGCAGAAATAAAAAAAATTCAAACTAAAAGAACAAAGTAGAAAAACTTGGTAGGCAAAAATGAAGAACTCACTAGCAGGAGTCATCAGCAGAGTTACAGATATTGAGGACAGAATTAGTGAGCTGGAAGAGGAGCTTCATAACGACTCCATACAATAGCAGAAGTTGAAAAAGAATATAAATAAATGACCAGATGATAGAAAAAGTCGTAAAAAATGTGAACAGATGAAAATAGAAGTCTGAGATAAATTCAACAGAAAAATATAAAAATAATTGGGGTCTCAAATCCCAGAAAGAAAATCCCCATAAAAAATATCAATAGTCAATAACATCATTGCAGAGAAGTTCCTATAACTAATGAGTATATGCACCCATATGCTCAAAGAGTATTAGTTAAAAAAAGATTCAAAGAAAAGCACCCAAGTACATCTTAATTACAATGATGAATACTACAGATAGGGATAATATACTAAATGCAGCAAGATCAAAAAAGGGAAATTGCATACAAAGAATCATCTTTAACATTTACAACAAATTTCTCACAAAAAAAGCACTCAAGACTTGAAGACAGACAGGTGAATGCTTCACCAAGAATACTTCACCAAGTCATATTTACATTCAGGATTGAAGAAAAGATACACCGCTTTATGGATAAACAATAGCTCAGAAACTTTAGAGACTGCAAGTCAACCTTAAAAAAAGAACTGAAGGTTTGCTTTAAGGCAAGGTGACCCAACAAAGATACCAAACTCCTACAAAAATATGATACCTAAACCCATGATAATCATCTCTCTCAATGTCAATGGGTAAAATGCACCAATATGAGTCACAGAGTGGAAAATGAATCAAAAATTATTCAAAAATTTTGCTGCCTACAAGAAACACACCTGAATAGTCAGAGCAGACTAAAAGACAAAGACTAGAGAACAATCATTCAGGCAAACAACTACTTTAAAAAAACAGAAGGGGCCATACTAATATCAAACAAAACAGACCTTAAACCTTAAAAGGTTTATAAGAGAGAAATGGAAATTTTTTTATTAATTAATGGATGTGTACAACAAGATGATATCACACCCAATAATACTGCACCCAATGATGGGCCAGAAAAATACTTAAAGCAATTGCTAATAAATTTGAAGAAAGAAAGCAGTAGCAATACAATAATAGTGAGAGACTTCAACACTGCATTGTCATCCCTTCATGGATCAACCAGAATAAAATCTAACAAAGATAAGGGTAAAAATAAAAGAAAATGACTTAGTAGATATATATAGAGAGATGACTTTGCAGCCCCAGAAAATTGGATACACATTCTTCTCCAGTGCACATAGAACATTCTCCAAAATAGACCACATGCTAGGCCATAAAACATACCTCCATTAAATCAAGAGAATAAAAATTGTTTCTGCTAAAAAACAAACAAACAAACAAAAAATTGTTTCTGCTATCTTCTCAGATTATAAAGCACTAAAAACTAAGGTGAATTATAAGCAGAAATGAAGAAATAACTTTAAAACCTGGAAATTAAACAGTTTAATTTAAACAGTGGATCAGAGACTAAATAAAAGCATGAAACAAAAGATTTCTGAAAAAATATGGTACCAGAGAGATAGCATGGAGGTAGAATGTTTGCCTTGTTTGCAGAAGGACAGTGGTTCAAATCCCGGCATCCCATATAATCCCCCAAGCTTGCCAGGAGCGATTTCTGAGCATAGAGCCAGTAGTAACTCCTGAGTGCTGCCGGGTGTGACCCCAAAACAAAAATCAATCAAACAAACAAACAAAAAAGATTTCTGAAAATAAATTATAATGAAGACACACATTACAAGATTTTGTAGGAAACAGACAAAGCTGTATTAAGAGGAAAATTTATAGCTTGATGGCTGCGTGCATCATCTAGCCCGTGAACACCACCACAACACTTAATAAAAACCACACTACAAGCATGTAAGTGGGGAAACAATACAGAACAACACCATGCATAGACAATAAAATGGCAGCTCTAATGACCCGAAAGTACAAACCAGCTAGTTAGCCTTTTAGATAAGGAGTTTAGAGGAAAAAATATAAAGGATGTTCATAGAACTCAAAGAAAGCATAATTGAGCTGAACAAACCACAAAGATAGAAATCAGAAAAATCTAAACTGAAATAATAGGACTGAAAATCTCAGTAGATGAAATGAAAACCTCAATGGAAAGCCTCTCCAACAGAGTAAGAGCAGCTGAGTACAGAATCAGTAAGCTAGAAGATGAGCTGCAGAACAACTCCATACAGCAGAAGAGATTGGAAAAGAACCTTAAAGCAAATTATCAGAAAATGTAAAAAATACTTAAAGAATGCAAACAGATGAAAATAGAAGTTTTTGATAAACTCAACAGAAACAACATAAAAGAATCTATAGAGTCCCAGAGACACAGGAAGAAAATTCCTAGTAAGAATCAACAGTCAGGGCCCGGAGAGATAGCACAGCGGTGTTTGCCTTGCAAGCAGCCGATCAGGACCAAAGGTGGTTGGTTCGAATTCCGGTGTCCCATATGGTCCCCCGTACCTGCCAGGAGCTTTTTCTGAGCAGACAGCCAGGAGTAACCCCTGAGTATCGCTGGGTGTGGCCCCCCCCAAAAAAAAAAAAAAATGAATCAACAGTCAAAGACATCATTAAAGAGAAACTCCCAGAGCTAAAGACTGCAGGCAACCAAATTCTTCATATCTAAAGAGTACCAGTGAAAAGGGACCCAAAGGAAAGCACACTAAGACACATCCTACTCACAATGATGAATTGCACAGATAGGGATAAAATGCTGAAAGAAGCAAGATCAAAAAGGGAAAATATATTCAAAGAAGAATCTTTAAGATTTACAGCAGATCAGCACAAGAAACCCTCAAGGACAGAAGGCAGTGGTAGGAAATTATGATAAAATTCAATTAAATGAATGTTTTACTTAGAATACTACACCCAGCCAGACTCACTTTCAGGTTCAAAGGAAGTATTTATAGCTTCATGGATAAACAGCAGCTCAGAAATTTACAGACTCAAAACCAGCCTTACAAAATAAACTGAACTGTTTACTTTAAGAGAAGACCAAAAGACACAACAAACTTCTGCACAAAGATGGCAATAAATCCATGATAATTATCTCTCTCAATGTCAATAGGCTAAATGCACCAGTTAAAAGACACATAGTGGCAAAATGGATCAAAAAGCTGAATCCAACGTTTTCTGCCTACAAAAAAACACATCTGAATAGTCAGAACAAACATAGACTAAGAATCAAAGGCTGGAGGAAAATCATCCAAGCAAACAACTTCCTAGAAAAGCTAGAATGGCCATATTAATATCATATGACATAATCTTTGGAATAAAAAAAGTTATAAGGAACAAAGATGGACATTCCCTAATAATAAGGGGTACATACAACATCTGTATATACGCACCTAATATTTAACACATATGTTGACAAATCTGATAGAAGACTTCAATAGCAACATAGTAATAGTGGGAGGCCTCAACTCTGCCCTGTCACTCCTTGATAAGTCAACCAGGCTGAAACCGTACAAGAATATACTAGCTCTGAAAAGAAACATGGAAGGAAGAGGATTAGTAGAAATACATAGGGCACTCCATGCCCAGAACACATTCTTCTCAAATGCACATGGATCATTTTCCAGGTTAGACCACATTCTGGCCCTTAAAACATACCTACATAAATTCAAGAAGATAGAAATCCTTCAGACTACCTTCTCAGATCACAAGACACTGAAATTACAAGTGAACTACAAAGAGACATAGAAGAAAACTTTAACACCTGGAAATTAAACAGCTGACAACTGAACAACCACTGTGTCAGAGATAAAATCAAAGAGGAAATCAAAAATATTTCTGGAAACAAATGACAATGAAGACAGACATTGTCAGAATTTATGGGACACAATAAAAGCAGTACGAAGAGGAAAATTTACAGCTTTGTAAACAAACATCAGGAAGGAAGAAGGGGCCTACATAAATAGCTTAATGACACAGCTTATAAAATTTAAAATGATCAACAAAATGAACCCAAAATAAGTAGGCAGAAGGAAACAACAAAGTTTAGAGCAGAAATTAATGAAGTTGAAACTCAAAAAACAATCGAAAGATCAATGAAAGCAAAAGTTGGTTCTTTGAAAAAATAAATAAGATTGATAAACCACTAGCAAAACTCACAAAGGAAGGGAGAGAAACTTAATAAACAGGATTAGAAATTAAAAGGGGAGATCACTACAAATAATACAGAGAACCAAATTGTAATCAGAGACCACTTTGAGAAATCAATGCCACAAAATATGAGAACCTGGAAGAAATGGATATATTTGTGAACTCATAATCTTCCATGGTTGAATCCAGAAGATCTAGTATGTTTAAACAGTCCCATCACTATTGAGGTAATTAAATAGTAGCCAATTTTTTTTCAAAAAACAAAAGCCCATGTCCAGATTGATTCACTAACAAATTCTTTCAAACCTTTCAAGAGGAATTACTACCAATTCATTTTAGGATCTTTCAGGAAATTGAAGAAACATGAACACTCCCAAATAGTTTTATTAAGCTAATATTATCCCAATATCAAAACCACTGAGAGATGCTTTCTAAAAAGAAAACTACAGACCAATATCCCTGATGAACACAGATGCAAAGATCCTCAACAAAAACCTGGCCAATAAAATTCAACACCTCATCAAGAAGGTCATATACCATGACCAAGTTGACTTCATTCCAGAAATGCAAGGATGGTTTAACATACATAAATCAATCAACATAGTACATCATATGAATATAAGGAAAAATAAAAACCATATGAGTATATCAATAGATGTAACGAAAGCATTTGATAAAGGCCAAAAACCATTCATGCTAAAAACACAACAAGATTGGAATGGAAAGAACTTTTCTCAACATAGTCAAGGCCATTTACCAGTAGCCAATGGCAAAAAATTCTCAATGGAGATAAACTAAAAGCCTTTCCTCTAAAATCCGGTACAAAGCAAGGCTGCCCCCTCTAACCACTCCTGTTCAACATAGGACTAGAAGTACTCACCAAAGCAATTAAGCAAAAAAAAAAAAAAAAAAAAAAAAAAAGATATCAATGTTCTCCAGATAAAAAGGGAAGGAGTCAAGCTCTCACTCTTTGCAGATGATATGATATTATATATAGAAAATCCTAACGACTCTACCAAAAAACTTTTAGAAATAATAGATTCATATAGCAGAGTGGCAGGTGACAAAACTAACACCAAAAATCAATGGCCTTCTTATACAAAAATAACGATAGAGAAGAAATGGACATTAAAAAATAAACCGTGGGTCAGAGTGGTAGCACAGTGGTAAGGCATTTACATTTCATGTGGCTGACCAAGGACGAACCTGGCTCGATCTCCGGTGTCCCATATTGTCCCCCAAGACAGGAGCAATTCTGAGCACATATACAGGAGTAACCCTAAACTTCCCTGGTGTGCCCCCCCAAAAATTTTCCATTCACATTAGTTCTGGTTCGGCTGTGTGTAAGGCAAATATCCTACTGTTGTGCTCTCTCCCAGTCCCTTGTTAATTCATTTTGATTTGACCTGTGTGTATGGTGTTAAGGAGAGCTCTGAGTTCTTTTTCTTTTTTCTTTTCTTTTCTTTTTGAATGTAGTTGACCAGTTTTCCCAGCACCACTTCCTGAAGAGGCTTTTCTTGTTCTACTTTGTAATTTTCCTCCTTTATCAAAGACTAATTAATAGTAAATCTGTGGGAACAGCTCTAAATATTCAAGTCTATTTCATTAATCCATGGGTCTCTCTTTATTCCAATATCATTCTGTTTTAATGACTACATAGTGCTTTATACTATAGTTGCATAAAGTTATTGCTCCCATCCTTTTTTTTTTTTTTGCCAAGGATACCTTTAGCTATTTGTAGATGTTTATTAATCCAAATAAATTTTAACAGTGTTTGATCCACTTCGTTGAAAAATGTCATGGGTATTTTTATAGATATTACATTAAATATGTGCAATGCTTTAGGAAATATTGACATTTTAAATATATTAATCTTCCTATACATGGACTGGGTATATGTCTCCTTATCCTCTTTTACTTCTTGAAAGAATGTTTTGTACTTTTCTTTATATAGCTCTTTCACCTCTTCAGTTGACACCAAAGTACTAGAGTTTCTGAGGCACAATCATGAATGGGATTTTTAAAAAAATATCTTTTTCTTCTCTTTTATTATTTGTGTATCAAAAAGCCAGAGGTTTTTCATATTAAATTTGTAGCCTGCCACTTTACTATAAAATATATTGTATAAAATACATTGCTTTATCACGGAGTTTCTAGGCTTTTCTATATATAAAATCATGTTCTGCAAACACTGAGAGCCAGCAGGTCTAAAAACCAAGAGCCTGCTAGCCAGCTGTAGAAAGGACCCTGACTTCCCAGCTCATCACCTATTTATTTGTATCTGAATAGTGCCCCCCACCTGGAAAGTCATAGGTGGGAAAGCAGGTCGTAGGCAGGGAAACAACTATAGAAAAAAATATTATAAAAGCCTCTATATACTTAACCATCACTTTGCATGCATAAACACTAAATTAAATTTTGGGTACTATGGAAGTGGCCCCAAACACCACCATATGTGCCCCCAAATGTATTTTAGAGACATAAATCAATATCCAAGAATCAGATAAAAGTACAAAATACAATTTTTTGTTATTGTGTATATCCACCCACTCCTTCCCCAGTATACAGTACACAATACAACCAAGTTTTGCAATCCCTATTTATTGGAACAACATCAATAAATGGAATTAAGGAAAGAATAAATAATTATGAAGCTGCTTTAAAAAAAGGGGGGGGCTTTAGTAGGAATTTGAATGAATCATTGAAAAATCCAAAACCAACTTTTAAAGGTATTCTTTATTTGTTTGCTTTGAGGATATACCTCAGGTGCTTAATAGATATTTCTGATTCTATGCTCAGAGATTGCTCTCAGTTGGGCTTATGGAATTTACAGTATCTGAGATCCAACTTAGACTTTACACATACAAAGTAATAGCTCATTGAACTATTTCCAGTCCTAATTTAGTTAAAATATTTAAGGTTACCAACTTCTTTTAAGGCACAAAAAAGCAAATAAACCCCAGACTCACATTGGCATTAATGAGAAAAAATAGTCAACATAGATGATTATCTATCCAATAGTATTAGTAAATGTCCTATGTTCATTTGAGACTACTGTATCTACTGTATTTCTACTGCTGTAAGAAAAATCAGTGAACCCAGGCTCATTCTCCGGTCTTGGAAAAAAGAAAAGAAAAGAAAAAGAAAAATCAACAAATTTAGAGTGAGAGCTAAAAAGATTGAAAAAGTCCAGCTCCATGTCCATGAACTTTCAATATTTTTTGGGTTTTGTTTGTTTGTTTGTTCTTGAGTCACACACGGCAGCGCTCAGGGGTTACTCCTGGCTCTATGCTCAGAAATCGCTCCTGGCAGGCTCAAGGGACCATATGGGATGCTGGATTCGAACCGCCCTCCTTTTGCACACAAGGCAAACCCTTACCTCCATGCTATCTCTCCGGTCCCAACTTTCAATATTTTAAGCTAGGGCTCAATTCTAGGCCTAACACAATTAAAAATGGCCTAAGTATGAAGAAATAGAGTTCCAAATAAAAACCCGAGGGGTCTCAAACCATGCAGCCACATTTTAAGCATTTACACAGTATTACTCCTATATATATGAATATATTCATATACACATACAAGAAATAGTTGCTACATGGTGTTAGAAAACATTCTAAACTATGATTGCTAAAATAAATTTCACATGTAGACATAAAATGAAAAACAATTGTGTTTGTTTCATAGAACTATAGAAATTACCACTAATCCAGTGGTCTAGACTAAAGAAATTTATTCTTTCACAGATTAAAAGACAAGAAATTAAAGTCAAAATGTCAGTAAGATTTAAAAAAAAGAAAAAAGAAAATAACTCTAAGGGAAAGAACATCTCAGGCCTTTGTCTCAACTTTTTTTGGAGAGACATTATTTCTAACCCATTGTTCCCAGGCTTTCTTTTGGTCCTGTGCCCCAGGATCATTCTGGTGTTTAGAAAATCACATGTGGTGCCAGGGATTATTAAATTCTATACTAACTTTTTGACCCTTTGTCCCAATTTTTGGCAGTTTTTGGCACTTACTAGCATCTCTTCAGTTTATAAACATACTATGCCAATAGCTGCCTTCATCTTCAACTTACCTTATTCTAGCCTTTGTTCTCTCCTCCTAAAGAAAGAACAGATTAGATCAGAAAATACAGATTTGGAGGGCAATCCTAAATCTAAAAGTCCTTAAAAAATAAAGATTAATTATTACTGCAGAGATTCTGCTTTTGAATAAGCTCACATTTTTAATTTCCAAGTGAATATGAATTTTAATTTTTTGGTTTTTTATTTTGTTTTGTTTTGTTTTTGGGCCACACCCAGTGTTGCTTAGGGGTTACTCCTGGCTAGGCTCTCAGAAATCACTCCTGGCTCAGGGGACCATATGGGACTCCATGGATCTAACCCAGGCCTGTCCTGGGTTAGTTGCCTGCAAGGCAAATGCCCTACTTCTGTGCTATTGCTCTGGCCCCCGATATGAATTTTGAAAAATATTCAACCCATCATGTGATAAAGGCAAAATTTTATAAAGTTAATCAAATATTTAAGAAAATATAAGAATAGTGTATTTACAGAAAATAAAAGTACCTGACAAAAAATCATGCTCACAAAATTTATCAAAGCTATAACTTTCAAAATATAAATATATTAAGTAACTAATATTAAGACCCAAAAAAACCAATATTTTAATTTGAATTATAAAATTCATAAACATAATGACAACTTTGGTAAAGAATGAAAAATATTTTTTGGGCTGAACAGATAGTATAAGAGATAAAATATCTGCTTTGCATATGGCAGATCCTGGTTTGATCCTTAACACCACATATAATACCCTGAGCCCCATCAGGAGTGGTCTCTTAGCACATAGTCAGGAGTAATTCCTGAGAAGCATTTTATGATTCATCCATCCAAATAAATAATTTCAAAAATGAAATCTAAATTAAAACAACACAAGAACAAATATTGACCATCAGCAAGATATAAAGAAATATCTAAATTCTATCTAAATAGAATAAAACAAAGCAAAATAATTATAAATATAGTTGTAAACTGGAGACATTGATCAGTGCTGAAACATTGTATGACTGAAACTTAATAATGAATAACTTTCTAAAGCTGTATGTATGGGGATTAAAAATTAAAAAAATAACTGTAATTGTGTTCACAGATATAATTTATAATTTAAAATCCTTTAAGAAACTATAATTTAATAAAACTTTCCTTAAAAATTGAAACATAAATTATAAAGACTAGGGGCCAGAGAGTTAGCACAGTAGGCAAAGCACTTGTCTTGCACACAGCCAACTTGGGTTCAAATTCAATTCAGCTGCATGCAAGACAAATACTTTACCCTCTATCTATACTATCTCTGACCTCTACATAGATAGATAGATAGATATTTTAATTAATAATTTTGTTTGCTTGGGGCCACAACCAACAGTGTTCAGGTATAACTCCTGGTGGGGTGGGGGAGACCATATTGGATACGGGGGATGGAACTTCGGTTGGTCATGAGAAAGGCAACCACCTTACCCACTGAACTATTTCTCCAGCTGCATTCTCTCTCTCTCTCTCTCTCTCTATATATATATATATATATATATATATATACATAGTTTTTGGGCCACCCCCAGAGGCACTCAGGGGTTATTTCTGGCTCTCTACTTTGAAATCACTTCTGGCAAGCTCAGGGGAACAAATGGATGCCAGTCAATGTACCTGAGTTGGCCATGTGCAAGGTAAATGTCCTACCCACTGTTAAATTACTTGGGCATCCTGAATGTATTTTTAAAATCATAAGATGTAGTAGAAAGGAGAAGAAAAATTATTTAGCTGTTTTAATAATAATTGAAATTTATCAAATCTCTGACTGGAAATTTTCTGATTGCTATTTTTTTAGGAAATCAAAAACACATTATCTTAAAATTTTCACCTATCAAAACAATTACACAGCCTTACCCTCTACAATATCTCCACTGCCCCCAAACAGTTACATGTTGCATATTCCTACTCTCTGCAGTGAAGTTTTCTAATCAATAACATTTGGTTCCTGAGCAATATGGCACCAAAAAAGAAGTCTGCACTAAAAATCATGCAACATTGATTTTGCAGAAAAGTATTAAAGGGAATGTTTTTCATTAAAGTGCAGAGCTCTAAAGTGGCTTAAATTAAATTTAATAAGCATCAAAGATTGTTTTATATCAAAATAGTATTCACTAAAATTTCTGAAAAATGTTTTCATTAAAGAGCACTTTGGTTTTGTTTGTAGTGTTGACAAATGAGGAACTGTTTTCTTTGTTGGCATATTGACCACTTATTTCTTTGTTTTATTATGGCTG
Organism: Suncus etruscus; assembly: GCF_024139225.1. Lineage (NCBI taxonomy): Eukaryota > Metazoa > Chordata > Mammalia > Eulipotyphla > Soricidae > Suncus > Suncus etruscus. The sequence goes on along the minus strand of NC_064851.1, from coordinate 92,053,383 downwards.
TTAATTTTCTTACTAATACATTATAATGGTCCCTCGTGTACATAAAACAAATGAGTTAGAATCTATTCCAGTACTATTACATATACTACTCTGAGTCAGGTTTGGTTAAGGCCAGCTAACCCAACAGGACTTTAGTTAATACATGTTGCAAGACACATTCACAGTTCAGTTGGAGTTACTCAGAGCACATGATATATACACATATTTAAATCTTTGGCTCTTTAAATTTTGTTGGATTACTTTTTGTTGAGTTCATTTTCTCTTTCCATAAAGACATTAAAAGATAGGAAATGTGTTATGTATAATTCCAGCATGAGTTGTTTATCTAGATTCTTATTTTCTCACATCACAATCTGATGTATATCTAAAACTATTGTAAGTTATTTAGAAATATATATATATATATATATATATATATATATATATATATATATACCAGGACACTTCTCAAAAAGCTAAGAATTGAGTTTCCATATTGCCAAGAAATTTTATTCCTTATTATCTACCTCAAGGGACCAAACTCTATTCAGAAATTGCATTTATGGGACAGAGCAATTGTACAATGGTTAGAGCACTTGCTTTTCATGAAACCAACCCAGGTTCAGACTTTGGCATCCCATATATCTTCCCCCAAGCCTGCTAGTAATGATTCCTGAGCACAGAGCCAGAAGTCCTGAGTACAGTTAAGCAAGAAAGAAAAGAAAGAAAAAAGAAATAGAGAAAGAAAGAAGAACGAAAATAAAGAAGAAAGGAAAAAGAAAGAAAGAAGAAAGAGTAAGAAAGAAAAAGAAAAAATGAATGAAAAGAAAGAGACAGAAAGAGAAAAAGAAAGAGAAAGAAGAAAAAAGAAAGAAGAAAGAAGAAGAAAGAAAGAAAGAAAGAAAGAAAGAAAGAAAGAAAGAAAGAAAGAAAGAAAGAAAGAAAGAAAGAAAGAAAGAAAGAAAGAAAGAAAGAAAGAAAGAAAGAAAGAAGAAAGAAAGAAAGAAGAAAAAAGAAAGAGAGGAAACCAAGAAACAGAAAGAAATAAAGAAAAAGAGCAAGCATTTTCTTCTTATATTCATTGAGGCACAATTCACAACAGCCTATTCACAACTATTCACAACACAAAATATAGTAACAATCCTAGTGTCCAAGAGGAAATGACTGGATAAAGAAATTATGTTATATATACACAATGGAATATTACTTGTCTGTAAGAAAGGACAAATCATGCAATTTGCTGTGATGTGAATAGATCTACAGAGTACCATGTTACTGAAGTCAGGAGAGGGCTAATTAAATTATGATCTGCTTAATATGTGGGGTATGAAGAAACATACTATGGGAATAACAAATGGCCAAAGGCAACTGAGCCTGAGAACTGGTTTACAAAACTGAGCTTAACATGGTAAGAGACTGGAGAGAAGAATTTAAGTAGAGGGATGGGAGGACACTCTAGTGGAGGGTGTGGTATTGAAGTAATATGTGCACAAAACTGTATCATTTATATGAAAACCTACCTTTGACATATAAAGTATGATTAAATATGTTTATTTCTCAAACACCAATCTATTTTAGAGGATCATAAAGGGAAGATTCCCTATACTAAGCTTGTTTTTAATTTGTCTACTACTTGTGCTAAGGATTTGGAAAAATTGTGTTGTGATCTTAGGTTGTGATCTTATGTTGAGATTTCCTTCTTAATCTTAGGTTGTGATCTTAGGTTGAGATTTTCTTCTTAATGAATCTTATGAAGACTTGAAAAGTGTTATCTGTTAAAGAGAGAATTTTAACTGAACAATATTTATTAAATGATTGGAAACCATGTGGATAGCCTATAAATAGTTATCTATAGTTAAAATCCTACTTGGTTAAAAATGAAAGATGATAAGTAATTCCAAAACAATGATAGTCAAATTTTTTATTAATATTTTTATTTAAACACCTTGATTACAAATATGATTGCAGTTGGGTTTCAGTTATGTAAAGAACACCCCCCTTTACCAGTGCAACATTCTCATCACCAATGCCCCAAGTCTACCTCCTCCCTGCCCCCACCTGTACTCCAGACAGGCTTTCTACTTCCCTCATTCATTCACAATATTATGATAGTTCTCAGTGTAGTTATTTCTCTAACTGCACTCACCACTCTTTGTGGTGAGCTTCATGTCTTGAGCTAGGCCTTCCAGCCCTCCTCTCTTTTGTCTCTGAGAATTATTGCAAAAATGATTTACATTTCTCTTAAAACCCATAGATGAGTGAGACTATTCTGCGTCTATCTCTCTCCCTCTAACTTATTTCACTCAGCATAATAGATTCCATGTACATCCATATATAGGAAAATTCATGACTTTATCTTTTCTGTCGGCTGCATAATATTCTGTTGTGTATATGTACCACAGTTTCTTTAGTCAGTTGTCTGTTGAAAAGCATGTTGGTTGTTTCCACATTCTTGCTATGGTAAATAGCGCTGCAATGAATATAGGTGTGAGGAAGAGATTTTTATATTGTATTTTTGTGTTCCTAGGGTAGATCCCTAGGAGTGATATAGCTGGATGGGAGTTCAACTGCCAGTTTTTTTGAGAAATCTACATATTGCTTTCCATAAAGGTTGGACTAGATGGCATTCCCATCAGCAGTGAATAAGTGTTCTTTTCTCTCCACATCCCCACCAGCACTGCTTGTTCTCATTCTTTGTGATGTGTGCTAAACTCTGTGTCGTGAGATAGTACCTCATAGTTGTTTTGATTTGCATTTCCCTGATGCTTAGTGATGTGGAACATTTTTTCATGTGCCTTTTGGCCATTTGTATTTCTTCTTTGAAAAAGTGTTTATTTCTTCTCCCCATTTTTTGATGGGATTAGATGTTTTATCTCTTGTAAAGTTCCATCAGTGCCTTGTATATTTTGGATATTAGCCCTTTATCTGCTGAGTATTGGGTGAATAGTTTCTCCCACTCAGTGGGTAGCTCTTGTATTTTGGGCACTATATCCTTTGACGTGCAGCTCAATATAGTCCCAGCTTAATATAGTCAGCTTAATACAGTCCCATCTGTTTATCTCTGCTTCCACTTGTTTGGAGAGTGCTATTTCCTCCTTAAAGATGCCTTTAATCTCAATATCATGGAGTGTTTTACCTACATGTTGTTCTATATACCTATGGTTCAGGTCTGATATCAAGTTCTTTAATCCATTTGGACTTTACCTTTAAACATTGTGTTAGCTGGGGGTCTGAGTTCGCTTTTTTTGCAAGTGGTTAATCAGTTGTGCCAACACCATTAGTTGAAGAGGCTTTCCTTGCTCCGTTTAGGATTTCTTGCCCCTATATTAAAAAAATTAGGTGATAGTATGTCTAGGGAGCATTCTTTAAGTACTCAACCCTTTCCCCTGATCTAAGGGTCTGTCTTTATTCCAATAACATGCTGTTTTTGATGACTATTGCTTTGTAATACAGTTTAAAATTAAGGAAAGTAATGCCTCCCATATTCCTTTTCCCAAGGATTGCTTTATCTATTTGTGGGTGTTTATTGTTCCAAATGAATTTCAGAAGAGTTTGATCAACTTCTTTGAAGAATGTCAGTATCTTTAGAGGGATCACATTAAATCTGTACAATGCTTTGGGGAGTATTGCCATTTTAATGATGCTAATCCTGCCAATACATGAGCAGGGTATGTGTTTCCATTTCTTCTTGTCCTCTCTTATTTCTTGGAGCAGGGTTTTATAGTTTTCTTTGTATAGGTCCTTCATGTTTTTAGTCAAGTTGACTCCAAGATATTTGAGTTTGTGTGACACTGTGAATGGGGTTGTTTTCTTAATGTCCATTTCTTCCCTATCATTATTGGTGTATAAAAAGGCCATTGATTTTTGTGTGTTAATTTTGTAGCCTGCAACATTGCTATATGAATCTATTGTTTCTAGAAGCTTTTTGGTAGAGTTTTTAGGGTTTTCTATTATAGTATCATGTCATTTGCAAACAGTGAGAGCTTGGATAGTCAAATCTTTTATCACAAACTTGTATGATTAAAACATAAGGGATAAAATAGAATGTAAAAAAATACATAGTAAGAAACAAATTATATATTAAAAATAAAGACTATAGTTTAAACCCTTGAGAAATCTAATAATCTAAGCAAATTATACATCTCAAATTAGTTATAGATACATCTTTTTTGAATCATGTAATAAAAGAAAAAAGACAAAAGTATGATGAGATGTCCTGTATAAGCACTAGAAAAATAGCACTTTCTTTTTAACTAATGCAGAGAAATATAAAAACAAGTCTTTACATGTTAAATATAACATTCTTATATAGCCAAGGTAAGGATTTAGTTAACATAGCAATTTAGCTCACTCTTCTCTCTTTAAATGTTATAATTTTCAGTAGCCATAAACCAAAATAAGCTCTTCTATTTTTAGTGTTAGTATTTCACATGACCCTATTTTATGTGTTTGGGGGAAGAATGTGGACCTGATATTGCAATCACCTGAAAATTAAAAGACTTGAAAAAATGAAAAATAATATTTTTTAAATTTGAAGAAATAGTTTTCTATGAGTACCTATAATATGGTTTTCCAGAATCTCTAAATGATGGAGTTTTTAGTATTACAAATGTTTCATCTAATTGAGGTTTGTATAAATTTTGCAATGTACCATTCCTTTTCCAATTTTAGAAACACTTACAAAATCCAACAGCATGTGAACATATTATGAGTGCTTTTGCATTTTGTGTGGACCAGATTTTAAGGGGAAACAGTGAAGTTATTATCTCTGCTATGACACATTTTGAATGGCCACTCCCAAATAATTCCAGCTTTCAAAAACTGTAGAATTTCCAGTCACATTCTACAAATGGGTTTTATTCACTGATCTTATTCACAGCTATTACTAGTCAGAAAATACACTGCATTAAGTATAAAAATCATAGGTATATTTCACCATAACTTAAAAAAATGATTTCATAGTTCTTTTAAGCTGCACATTAGAGGAGAAAATAAGCACCATAAATGATGTTACAGTGAGTAACTGGAAAAAAATGTTTTATATAAATTTTATTTGTTGGTTGATTTGAAATGGAAGCCAAAATTGAATAAAAGTTTGATGTAAAGTCATTAACAATTCCATAATTTCAAAACAAGCTTTAATTTCAAGATTGGTGCTATTTATTAATAGTGCAATCACATCTCATTTCTTTCTGTATTGGTCCTCAGCTTCAAATATCTCCCCATCTTATCCACATTTATATATATATATTAAAGTTTTTCTTTTAACTTATAATTTAAACTATGTGGCAAAAATAGATGTAAAAGATAGAAAAGAAAAAGAGCTCTGTAATTCTTTAATAGAGAAGTTGCATCACAGAAAAGACGCCCACCTAACATATCTCTGAGGATAGTGTAATAACATACCAGGCTAATGAGAATATTCTACTAATGAAAACAGTCACAAGTACGGAAACTGAGGCTGATAAAAATAACTGGTGCCGTCATGACTTAACCACAAATTTTGTTTGTGCTTTTTGTTTCCTTCAGACAGTAATTACTCTTTATTTAATAGTCCACAGATGTGCCAAGTAGTTTTTGTTTCAAAATTAACACCCTTATTTCAATTAGCAGTCAGCTGAAAGTATCAAAATGTTTAAAAATGTAGTTATTAAAATAATTTAAATTTTGGTATCTGAATTCAATACAGAGAATGTAGAGACTTTTATCCAGTTTCAAGTAAAAAATTTTCATAAATTTTAAGTAGTTTCAATAATGTAGTAATTTTTTAATAGACCAATCATTACATATTCAATAATCTGTGTTAACCTAAGAGAATACATAAAAACCCATGAGAAAAAAAACAAGAAATCAGATGTGAACTGGATTCAATCAAAACCTACTTTACAGAAATGGTGAGCAAAGGGCCAGAGAGAGAGCATGGAGGTAGGCCGTTTGCTTTGCATGCAGAAGGACGGTGGTTCGAATCCCAGCATCCCATATGGTCCCTCGAGCCTGCCAGGAGTGATTTCTGAGCGTGGAGCCAGGAGTAACCCCTAAGCACTGCCGGGTGTGACCCGAGAACCAAAATAATTAAGTAATAATAAATAAATAAATAAATAAATAAATAAATAAATAAATAAATAAAAGAAATAGTGAGCAAAGCATAACACTGTTAATTGTACTAAAATCTCCTTTTCTTTATATTTGTAGTCAATCAAATAGGAAGCTTTTTGAAAATTTGAGGGTTATTTCTGCTAGAATTAGGCTTCAGTTTCCAAAGCCAGGACAGCGGAGAGACAGGATCTGGAAGCAAACATTGATATAGGAAATAATGCACACACACTAAAGAGGGAAAAACGGGTTTAGGAATTCCAACACATCAGCTCCTAAGAAGCGGGAAGCTCAGTGGGAAGTCCAGAAACTGCAAGAGCGCGTTTTGCTGCAACCTGGCATATTCATTGGGAAGGAAAAGAGGTGGGATTAGGTGGTCTAAACACTAATCCATGGTACTACATTCAAGGATGTTTCCAACCAACGAGTAACAAGGTGTATACTAATCCCCCAATTTCAATAATATCTGTGTTGAAACTATTATTGCTTACTTTAGTGCAGAGATTTTCAAATTTATTTGGCTACTTTTCTCTTTAAAACATTACTCAAAAACTCACCACATTTTCAGGAAATATATGTCCTTTTGTTTTGTTTTGTTTTTGAGTCACATCTGGCAGTGCTTAGGACTTTCTCATGACTCTGAATTTAGGAACTGCCTGGGCTTATGTGATCATTTGGAGTGCCAGGGGAGAACCCAAATAGTTATGCGCAAGGAAAGTGCCTTAATAGCCCTGGAAATTTATCATCTTTAAATGAAAAGACGAAAAACTACTCCCCAATTGCACGCAGGTTCATCCTAGATTATTCCAGTGGTGGGTGTCATTCTCTTGGGAAACATTTCTGTAGTGACAGAGGAGAAAAGGAAAGTGTGAATAAACTCAGGATTTGATATAATATAGCAATGATAAACAGAGGGCAAAGAAAAGTTTCTTTATTATAGAAATAGGAGGATCCAGGTGTGGTCCAAAAAGAAAAGAATAAAAAAAAAAAAGAGAGAATAAAATTTTAAAAGTAGGAAATACTGGTAATAATGTCACTTCCTTGCTCTCATATATCTGTCTACAAATGTGATAACCATAGCAAATGTCCATTTTTCTTTCCATATCAGTGAATCAAACATTTGGCAGACCCATGAATGATTTTCCTGCTTATAATATTATTCCTATTGCAACAAGTGTGACTCATTCATTATGATGACCACAGAGAAAAGTGTCCAAAGTATATACAAAAAAGTGAAATACTACCAAAATGTTGAGACATAATGCACTTATTTTATTCCATTCATTCCATACTTCCCCATTTTATACCAAATACATTTATTTGGAAGTAGATGTATATTTATGTGGATGTGTTTTCCCACATTCTATTTTCCATTGGAGGTGGGCCAAACAGCTTTCTCACCAGCAGTGAAAGAGAGTTCCATTTTTGCCACATCCCTGCCAGCAGATGTTTCTGTGTTTTTATTATACATTCACATTGTATACCAAATTATTTAAAGCTCAGAGAATAGTGAATACCTAAACTAGGTAAAAATGAATATATTGTCTAGGTAAATAATAATCACTTGATGATTCTTTGACTCTAAATGCCTTTTATATTTAATTTATTTTTATTAAAGTCCATGATTTAAAAAGTTATTCATAGTATGTATTTGACATACAATGTTTCAGAAACAATCCCATAACCAGTATCATTTCCTCCACCAATGTTCCCAGGTTTCCATAACACCTCCCCCCACAGCATGTCATTTTGACAGACACCTTTGTAAGTTTGATTGCTAACATTTTGGGTCTCATGGTTTCAGTGCTGTTGACTATGTGGTTTAGATATTTATTTCTATTTTTTATTATTCCTGAACGCCACTGATGTACCTGAATTTCCTTTACCTTGTCCCCTTTACTTCTCATTTGTCTTTTTCCCTCTCCCCCTCCACTTTTGTCTTTCCTTCTAATACTCTGGGAACATGGCTATGCCTAGATATGCATACCAATATATACCCCTTTAAGCCACTGTCTTCCCTCATCCATTTTTGTGAAATACCATAAATTATCTGATATTTATCTGTGATTATCCTTCTTCTGGCTTACTTAATTTAACATGATATCGACCAGTTCCATCTATTTTCAGTGAATTGCATGTTCTAATCATTTCTTACTATGTATTTATACCAAGACTTTATGATCCACTCATCTATTGTAGATTCCAAACAGTTGATTTCAAATCTTAGCTATTGTGCGGAGTGCTACAATGAATAATGATGTGAATGCATCCTTTTGAATGAAATGTTTTTCTCTGCTGGGGATATATACCCAAAATGGAGTGGGTGGATCACATGGCAATTCAATTCTGAATTTATTCTGAGAACATTTTATTTTTTCATAGAAGTTGGGCCGGGGCCAGGAGAGATAGCACAGCGGCGTTTGCCTTGCAAGCAGCCGATCCAGGACCAAAGGTGGTTGGTTCGAATCCCGGTGTCCCATATGGTCCCCCGTGCCTGCCAGGAGCTATTTCTGAGCAGACAGCCAGGAGTAACCCCTGAGCAACGCTGGGTGTGGCCCAAAAACCAAAAAAAAAAAAAATAATAATAATAATAATAATAAAAAGAAGTTGAGCCAGACAGCCTTCTCACCAAAAATAAATGAGACTTCCATTTTTGCCATATTCCTGCCAAAAAATGTTTCCCAGTACTTTTGTGGGTATTTTTTTTTTTTTTTTGAGCTACACTCAATAATGCTCATTCAGGAAGTACTTCGGGCTCTGCACTCAGAAATTGCCTTGGAAGTGTTTGGAGGACAGTATTTGATGCTATGAATCCAACCCATGTCAACTACATACAAGATCAAAGATCTACCCACTTCAGCCCATGTTCCTAGTATTTCTGATATATTCCATTCTCACTGATGTAAAAAATAATATCTCACTGTTGACTTGATTTAGATTTATCTAATGATAAGTGGTTATGAGTACTTTTTCTTTTGCCTCAAAAATTGACATTTATTCAAAGGAGTAAAAAAAAGAAAAAGAAAAGAAAAATTGTTCATCCCCTGGCTCCCTTCCCTCCCTACCTCCTACTCTTCTCAAACCCTCCAAGGATGGAATCCTGGCCAGGTTAGTAGCAGGACAGCCTTCTCAGATGAGCTCGGCAACATTGAGAGGCATCTCCTCACTGGAGGTATAGTAGAAGGTCTCGATATCTTGAAGAATTCTCTTGTCTTTTTCTGTCACCATGTTTATAGCCACACGCTTTTGCCCAAAATGCCCACCATGACCAATTTTGTGAATATAGTTTTCCTTGTTAGTGGGAAGGTCATACTTGATGACTAAAGAAACCTGCTGTACATGGATGTCTCTGGCCAGCAGGTCAGTGATAATCATACTCTGCTGGAACCAAAGTGAAATTTTCTCATGATTATGTCTCATTCATTTTAGTCCATATCTCCAGGCATGGCAGACACGGTGAAATCCCAAGCATGCATCTTCTCAGTTAACCAATCCACCTTACTTCGAGTGTTGATGAAGATAACGGGTTGGGTGATGGTTAAGGTTTCATATAAGTTACACTGTGTGTCCAGCTTCCACTCCTCTCATTCAATGTTGATGTAGAATTGGCAACAACCCTCCAAGGTTAATTCTTCCTTCTTGACTAGAATGCGAATTGGGTCCCTTATGAACTTCTTATTCACCTCAAGCACATCAGAAGACATTGCTTGAGACAGCGAAACCACCTGGGTGTTGCTATTGAGCTTTTGGAAGTATATCACAGATCTGGTCCTTGAATCCTCAACACAACATTTCTTCAGCTTCACCCAGTACAAACATCTTGATGTATTTGGGAGACAGGTATCTGTGGTTAAGCATGTCAAACACATGACCTGGAGTACCCACAATGATATGAGGAGCTTCCATCTGAAGCTTCTGTACCTTAGCACGCACATTGGTACCGATGCAGGCATGCAGAAAGCACCCATGTAATCTCCTAATGCCATAACCACCATTTGTATCTGCTGAGCCAACTCTCTGGGTGCCAGCACCAAGGCCTGAGCAGTTTTTAGATCCAGTTCAATTTGCTGCAGGATTGATATGGCAAATGTGGCAGTTTTTCCAGTCTCAGAGTGGGCTTGGGCAATCACATCATAACTGCTGATACAGAAATAATGGCTCGCTACTGGATAGCAGAAGGCCTCTCAAAACCATAGGCATATATGCTATGGAGGAGGGACTCCGAGAGGTTCGTGCCTTCTAAGTTGTCAACAATCTCATTCCAGTTACTTTTTATGACACCTCCGAGTCCATCCTATCGGGGCCATTGTCTCTGGATCGGGAATCCTGACTCTCAGACATGATCCTTAGAAACTAGGGTTATGAGCATTTATAATGAACCTATTGGCCACATATTGGCCTTCCTCAGAAAAGCATCTGTTCATTTTCTCTTTCAATTTTCTGATGGTGATTTTAGAACTTGTTGTTGTTGATATTTGTGAATATTTTATATATATATACTGGATCTCTATCCATTCTTGAGTAAAAACTTTTCTCATACTCAGCCTTCTTTTAGTTTTAGCCCTTATTTCTTTTGGCATATGCAACTTTCAAATTTTTATAATAAAAACACTTTCTGTCACAAACAAATTTACTTCATATGTTATAACATAAAGGCAAATGGAATTATCAGAATTAATGAGTAAGAGTTAACTTATACTAATTATTATATACCTCTCAAGTGTGTTGCTAAAGTCATTATCTAAGGATTTACTGGTCTGAGAATGGTACTAGTTGAGCTTTCTGTGTTACTGTTTAGCTCTTTGAACTTAGTGGTCTTCTATGCAATTTTTTTTAATTTTAATTATTTTACTGGGCTACTATGAATGGCACAAGGCCCCATGCAGCCCCTGGTACAGGATCTCTTGATCTGTAACAAAATTGGTTACTTGGCAGTTTGAGAAGGTTAAACTTTCAATGTAGATTATTATATTATCTGCAAATAGAGATAATTTGCTTTCATATTTTTCCAATATGGATCCCTTTGATTTTCTTTTCTTTTTCTTTCTTTTTTTTTTGGGGGGGGGGGCACACCCAGTAATGATCAGGGATTACTCCTGGCTATGGGCTCAGAAGTCATTCCTGGCTTGGGGGATCATATGGGATTCCGGGGGATTGAACCTTTTGTTTCTCTTTCCCTTCTCAGCTTTCTTACTAATGTCTTTTTTTTTTTCTTTATTTGTTTGCTTGTTTGTTTTTGGGTCACTTCCAGTTCAGGGGTTTACTCCTGGCTCAGTGCTCAGAAATCGCTCTTGGAAGGTTCGGGGGACCATATGGGATACCTGGAATTGAATAGGGGTCTGTCCTATGTTGGCCACGTGCAAGGCAAACACCCTACAGCTGAGCTATCTCTCTGGCTCAATGCTGATTTTTATTTTGTCTTCAAGTCCCTCTATACCTTTCTCCCCTTGTGAAATGCTGCTACTATGGCTAGTGTAATCTTTAGCTCCTTCATTTTCATCTGTATCTAATCTCTCAACCCCTAAAAAAGTTCTAATAGGTTAAATATTTCTCAATTTCACTGGCAAGTGCTTGCTTATTTTTTGTTGCCAGTGCAGTGAGTGATGAGTTTAGGTCCTTGTCCACCAGTCTCAAACATTTTGGCAGACTTGCAGACTTACCTAAGTTTATGTCCCTATCAGCAATTGCAGCTAATTTCTAAGCCTCCCCATTATTCTTCGAGTTTTGTATATGTTATTGCTAACTTCCTAATTATTTGAGAATTGATCTGTTGAGTAGTTTAATTAAGATGGCTACTAATATATTTATGCTATTCAGATTATTTTTCTATTATGCAGACAGAAATATGGGGTCACCAGGCTTGCAGTCATGTGACTGCCACTCTCAATATCTTTTAAAAATAATGTCTATTCAACTGAAATTGCTGAATTATACTTTATGTTATCATGAAAAAAAACTGTGGTTTTAATTTGTAGAATTAAAAAACTTTTAAAAATACCAATAGTAGTACAGCAGTCAGGGTATTTGCTTTGTATGGTCACTCCATATACTTCCCCAAGTCCCACCATGGGTGATTCCTGAAAACGAAGCTAGGCATAAGACCTGAGCACTACCTTGTGAGACCTAAAAGAAAGATAACTCGGGCTGGAGAGATTAATGCCTTGCATGGAGCTGACCCAGGTTTGATCAAGTTTGCCACATTTGATCCCCTGAACACCATCCTGAGCACAGTCCCCCAAACACACAAATATTTACAATTAAATGCACAATGGCAATAATCACTTAAAAATATCTGTAACAGAAAGACAGTATCACCACCCAAAATAATATACTCAGATATATACACAGAGTTACATAAAGTACTCTCAAATTTAAAACTTCAACAGATAAAACAACTCATTTTCTTGATACAGATCCTCATTTAAACCTAATATTGCCTAAAATTACAGATAATCTTCACAATATGTTATAATAGACATATTTTTGGCATCTCTTTACCTATATCTATTAGTCATGCCAATCCTTTACATATGGTATTTTATAAGCCCTGTTGATTTGCAATTCAAAGGCATAGTTTAATCCTGGCTCTGCCGTCAATAAACAAAAGATAATTTATAAATTAAGTCATTGGACCAAATGATCTATAATACACGTTTTGATTCTAAAATACATTTTATAGGTGCTGCTGCATATTTCCTTTGCAATTTAAACACCAAAAAATAAAAGCAAAAATAAATGCTTTTAGATGCTTTCTGAAATCTAGTCTCACAGTAACTACCTGAATAAGCAATATAACCACACTTCAGTTTTGAATTTGTGAAAATAGAAGTTGCCTTGCAAGAACTATTGCTTAGTGGTATAATACATCTTCATATTTATGTACCCCAGATTCAATCATCTATAGCAAAAAAGCAAACAAAACAAAACAAAACAAAAACAAGCCACTAAATTTTCTCATGGTCTTTAATAGAAATACCCCAATTGTCTATAATTTTTATTTTAGAGATATTTAATTTTTTGCACTGTAATTCTATTCAAAGGGAACAAAAAATGTTATATAAATAAAACTAGTACTCTTTCACACACTGCCACTCAGAAATTCTTCTAAGTCACATTATTAAAAACAGTGTTTTGAAAATATTTTAAATATATTATCTAATCAATGTATTTACAAATAAAGAGATATACACAAGTAACAGTGACATACATTCAAATAGAAAAATAGAGAGTATGGGACTGCAAGTGGAGCACTCTCCTTCCTAGAGCAATTAAAACAAAAATCAATCTATAAGCACACAAATGTAAATTAAAAAGGGGTAAAAAGTTATTTAAAAATCTTGGGACCAGGGGCCAGAGAGATAGCATGAGGTAAGGCATTTGCGTTGCATGCAGAAGGACAGTGGTTTGAATCCCGGCATCCCATATGGTGCCCTGAGCCTGTCAGGAGTGACTTTTGAGCATAGAAGCCAGGAGTAACCCCTGAGTGCTGCCGGGTTTGAGACACCCCCCCAAAAAAAATCCTTGGGGCCAGAATAATTGCATAGGGATAGGGTGTTTGCTTTGACTCAGCCTACTGGGGCCAACCCAAGTTTAAAACCCAGCATCTCATATGGTGCCCCTAGGCACTGCTATGGCTATGGCCAAAAATATAAGCCAACAAAAAATAAATAAAAACAAAAACCTCAATAATTAAACAAACAGTCATATAACAAAAAAGACTAAGATTGTTAAGGCTGATTTTATGCAAGCAGAAAAATGGCTTGAAATAAAGTTGCTTTGACATTGTAATATGTGATAGACAAATACTAGCTTCGTTATCATACAACTAAATTTAAATCCTGTGTGTCCCTTGTTATCTAGAAGTCCTAGGCAAAATAATTTGTTCTCTAAACATATTTCTAATTTTAAAAGTGTGGTTATAAATTTTAGCTCATGATGTAAACCTAAGGATTATGTAAGTTAGTACTTATATGAGACATTGGACATAGAATTCTGTTTCCCACTGCTTTGAAATTGGAAGATAACTTTGAAGATTATAGAGGAACTGTCCTTTCTGAAAAAAAAAAAAAAAAAGATCATAACAAATCAAGTAGATTGAATAACACCAGATAATGACATTACCAAGTTTCATGCAGTTTCATGTAAAATGTCGCTGAGAAACATTTCCGTGTTTCAGAATCCTTCAGTCACTCAAATGCTACTGCTGTTCTATCCATCTTACTGCAACTTAAATCTTCTTTTTAGAGATTGATTTTTGCCCTCACTTATTGGCAATGCCATGAGGTTCTCCTTGGTTAGAAAAGTATTTGGATCTCCTTTTTTCTTTGAACAGTCATACCATATCCTCAACAACAACAAATTAATTATTCCTTCAATATAATTTCATACCAAAGGAGATGCAAATAAAAATGTTTAAATAAAAAATGTTTTTTTCTTCTCTTCCATTTTATTTTTTTTAGTTTTTCTATTTTCTTTTTTTTTTAATTTTTTCTTTAATTATGAGAACAATGATACAAAGAGGACAAGGTAAAGTTACAGTGAAAGAACACATGCCCATAAACAGAGTTCTCAGAAGAAATCCCCTTGCTGACGCCTAAATATTGAACTTACAGTCAAAAAAATTAAGAAAAATAAGGCAGAACCCATGTACAATTACTTTGTCCACAAGTCCCCAGATTGTAGTACATTATAATATTTCTTAGCAGTACACAAAGCAACCTAACGCCATGAGATTTATGTGACTCCTTAACTTTGAAGGCATAGTATTTTTATATATTCATGCACATACATATTAGTTTAACATCAAAAGTTTAAGAGGTTTTTTTTTAAGGGTTAGTCAAAAGGGCACAGTAAAAACGGTGTTAGAGTGGCAAATATTGTTTGCATAGGCCCACCAAAATATGGGGGTCATAGAAAGGAATAGCCTTGGTCTAAATACAAGGAGACCACTACCCCTGAAGTTTCCTGGCATAAGACCAACTCTAGGCTTCCGGCAAACCAGTTTATTCAATCCAAGTCATTGTCTGTAGTGCCAATACAGTTTTATTTTTCACAGTCTATATTGTTGGCATCAGGTTTCTGTATTAAAGATCCTGGAATCTGCACATCCTACATTGAAGTCAGGCTGGTGTGGAATATCCTCTAGTGTCACCTCACAATTAAGGGGCAATACAGCAAGCCCTGTCCAGTAAGCAGGTCATTGTTCTTGTTAAGTCTTCTCAGTGTTAAGGGAAGTCTCTTTTGAGTAGCTCGATGTCAGAGCAGCTGTAGGGTCTTCCCTGGTAGAGGATTGCCTCCAGGTGATGTTATAGACAGCCTTGGATGTTTTGTAGATGTCTTCTCTAGATCAGGGGTGAATGGAGAATGTCCATTCTTCTGAGGCCTGTGCCAGGTCTTTATGTCAATGTTCAGGGTGTAAGGTCCCATCTCTATAAGTAAGAACTTATTGGTATGTATAGTATTTTCCTGTTTTAGTGTGCCTAAGCAAACAAGAAATAAAGCCACATGATGTTATCTGAGTATATGGGGGCGTAAGAACACGTCTAACAATACCCATGACTGGGTTCAAACATAAGCATTAAACTGAGGGATTCTTTCACACCAAATTCCATATTGAGCAGTTCACAAAGAGAAGATAAAAAAGGGGGAAGGATCAGGATCGTCACTGTACAAGAAAATATTCAGCAAAAGTTATAGCCGTCAAAGAAAACACCCATAAAATGTTGAAAAAATATACGTGTCCTTTTTTTGCCTTTTGGAATAGTTGGGTGGGTGTTAACTCTAGGGCACCACTTTGGTCTGTGACTTAGGACTTTACAGTACTTAAGTTAGAAAGGGTAAATGAGGAGTAATGATGATAGGGGTTAAGGAAGTTAAAGAGAAAAATGATCTTTTGTAGGGGTGTGCAAAAGGGCAGAGTACAAAATGGATATTCTGCATACATAAAAACATAATTCAATGATAGTGAGTACTATTAATGTATCTTTGAAAATATAGGCTGGAAAGAGATTACCAATGACTGCGTCAAGAAGCTGAGAGGCCAGAAGTTCGGAGCCCCACACAGACCTTCCTAAGGAGCTGAATGGATAATGGGGGAAAGCCTAGGGTACCTTCAAGCTCTGCCAAGGGGCCCAACTCACCGGCTTGCCCAGGCATGTGGCCCAAGAAAGCCCTGGAGATCTGGAGCAAGGCGGTAGAAGGGTGCTGGGGTTACCCAAGTCCCGCACCCACCCTAGACCTGGTTAAGAAGGCCTCCGGCATGGCGGAGGCCTGCCGAACCCCATACTGCTAGACTCCCGAACCCATACTGCTAGACTCCCGGCTCCCAAGAAGGAGAGAGATCCTTCAAGAAGCTGGGAGGCCAGAAGTTTGAAGCCCCACCCAGACCCTCTCTAAGGAGCCGAATGGATAATGGGGGAAAGCCTATGGTACCTTCAAGCTCCGCCAAGGGGCCCAACTCACCAGCTTGCCCAGGCATGTGGCCCGGGGAAGCCCTGGAGATCTGGAGCAAGGCGGTAGAGGGGTGCTGGGGTTACCCAAGTCCCGCACCCCTCCTAGGCCTGGTTAAGAAGGCCTCCAGCATGCCGAACCCCATACTGCTAGACTCCTGGCTCCCAAGAAGGAGAGAACAATAAAAAATGTTTTATATAAAAATGTATAACTTTTGTTTTGTTTTTTGACCAAACTCTATTGTGCTCAGGAGTCACTTCTGGTAGAGCTGGGGTAACAAATGCTGTATTGGAACAACCTAAATCAGCCTTACCCTACACTATCTATTTCTCTGGTCCCAGAAGTAGGACTTTTTGAAACAAAAGCTTGGAGATAAACAGAAATAAAATTTATTCAGAATAATAAAATAGCCCATTTATCAATGACTGCAGGTTAACAATATATATAAAGATTTTTACTAGAAAACTGGCCAATTTGCAGATAGGTATGTTCAAGTTAGCTCTGAATTAATTGACTTTTTATTCATAAGTCATAACCTTTTTTGTAATTTCATAACAATCTTTTCTCATTAAAATGTATTGCATCATTCCCATGGCACTGATTTTTCTCAGATGTTTGATTCACTTCACAGATTTATCACATCAAAAAAGAGAGAAAAATCTAGTGAATTTAGAAATACTTCTACTATCTTGGGTAACAAAAGTTTATAAAAACTTTTCTTCTTTCCCTCAATTATAGCACCAGAAAAAAGTATAAGGGTTCACTGGCAAACTTAAAATTCTTGGATTAAGCTGCAAAAACTCTGTAAGATGCCCTTGAAACAAATACAAAAGTGAAGGATTCTGGCAGTTTCATGGACACATCAGTTAGGTAACTTTTCTCATAAATTCTACAGATCTGTGGCAACAATATTAATGAAGGGCAAAGAAAGTATCATTTTTGAAGCTATTCATGGTAAGTACAAGAAACAAGGTCAGATAAACTCTCTAAGCAGAATAAATCTGATTCAGGGTCAGAAAGTATGAGCATTCTGCAGAATGCATTCAGTCCTTTTGTGAATTTTTGTTTTGTTTTGTTTTGGGGCCACACGTGATGACGTTTAGGGGTTACTCCTGCCTCTGTGCTCAGAAATTGCTCCTGGTTCCTGGGACCACATCCTGGGGATCTAACCCAGGTTCGTCATGGGTCAGCCTCGTGCAAGGCAAACGCCTTATCTCTGTGCTATCACTCCAGCCCCTTTCCTGTGAATTTTGCTGGAAAATTTACTGCCAAAAATGACACTGCTAGAAATGCATCCTGAACCACCTGATAATTATCTACTGAATAATTAGAAGAAAGTTTGAGCTGAAGTGTAGAAATAAGTTTTTTGAACACATTTTAAATACTAAATGATTATTGCCTTTGAAAATGGTATGAATTTTCAATAATGCATAAAACTAGTGTCTGTAAAATTTAATAATTTTAAAATAATTTAAATAAACAAAAGGCCCTAGGAGGGCCAACAATAATATTTATAATACTAGTCATGAATGACTTATCAAAAATAAATACAACTCATTTTTAGACTCCTCTTCACATTAAATTTTTTCTAATTCTCTTCATAATCTTCTTCTAGCTCTTGCTATTCTTGCATATTCTTATCATTTTAAGCTAAGGATAGAAGTAATTTTAGCAAGATACCAAAAAGTTTGCCTAAAGAGAATTAGGACTGTAACTTTTTTTAAATTAAATTTACACTCTTTTGCCTAACACAATTATTTTTTGCTTTTTAACAAAAATGGAGAAATAAAATTTCTGATAATAAAACAGTTTTTGTAATTGATTCATTTTCAACTGAATATATTTTAATAAATTGAAACAGGGCTAGCAAAGTATAAAGATGGCTAAGCACATACTTTGTATGTCAGAATTCTTAGTCCAGTCCTCAGAATCACATGGTTCCCTCCAGCAGTACCAGGAGAGACTTTAAGATTTAAAATGCTAGCACAAGTTAAACAGAGCTCAAATTAAAGTAAAAATATGTTTAATTATTCAATATCTTATAAAATAAACTATTTTCTCTAATATGAGCTATACACACTGACTTTATTTCCTGTGCCAAGGATCAAACCCAAGACCTATATACGCTAAGTGTTCTACCATGAATCTGTATTTCCAGTCTAGGAGAAAAAAAAAAATCTTATCGACATTAGTTCACCATGTTTTTATATATTTCTAAATGATCTGGAACTAACGATGAAAACATTAAATATTTGTTACTTACTTTTTGACAATAACAGAAACTAGTGATAGCTTTAGTATAACTCTATTATAAATAAAAGATAATTTAATAAAAATGTTTACTGAAATAATTAAGGGGAAAATGTGCTGTTTATAACCAAAGAAGTTTAGAAAAAGTTTTCATCAGAGATGTTAAGTTATGTTATGTGTTTTAAAAATATACTGAAAACTGATTCCTGGGAGATATTTGTCACCTAAGCTCTTTCTTATCATTTTAAGAATACACAGTTGATAAGGTCTGGGCACCTCTTTTTTTACGCAGAGACAGTCGATTCTTTCAGTCTGCATTTTTTCCTGCTGCTCTTCTTTGTTGACAAGTTTTACTTGTTTATCATTCCTCATTGTCTGCTCCTTTCTATTCAGCACACCCCCAACTTCTGATTCCATCACATCCTTTCTCTGCTGATTCTTTTCCCTTTGATCTCCTAGTTTCCTTTGTTTTCCCCCAAACCATCTTGGCCAACTCAGAAGTGCAGCATTTTGTCAACATCCCCAGCTTGCCATATAGTAATCTGCTTTTATTTAAGGCATCAGATATGGAGAACTCTTTATTTTGTGCTTTCTATTTGTTGCAGATCTTTCATTGTTCTGAGATTTAGGACATTTTCTTGTTCTCAACATTTTTTATTGAAACTTAAGTCATACTTATATGAAAACTTTGATTGCTATAATTTAGTTAAACTGAAGCTATATTTCTTAAAATTTTCTTCCCTGCATATTCTCAGTATGATTTACAGAAAATATTTGCTTAAGAAGCAGAGGATATGACTATCTATATTGTTATATGAAAGTTAATTTAAACACCGTGATCAAAGTCATTCACAATAGAGTTGTTTCAGATATTCAAAGTTTCTTGGGAGCCAGAGAGATAGCATGGAGGTAAAGCGTTTGCCTTGCATGCAGAAGGTCAGTGGTTCAAATCCCTGCATCCCATATGGTCCCCCGAGCCTGCCAGGAGCCATTTCTGAGCATAGGGCCAGGAGTAACCCCTGAGCGCTGCCAGGTGTGACCCGAAAACTAAGAAAAAAAAAAAGATTTCAGATATTCAAAGTTCCAACTCCATCCCACCATCAATATGACTTTCCACCCCCACCAAACTGTCCCCAGTTTTTTATAGGTGGGTACAAAATAATTTACATTATATCACTTGTTTCAACACATATCTCAAAATGGTGTTATTAAAGTCATTGTCTGAAGATGTACTAAGCTATTAGGTGCTAGTCGAGCCTTCTAATGCTATTATTTTTCACTCATTGAGCTTAATGGGCTTCTATGCACTTTTCCATCTAATTTTATGTGCTGCTACTAGGCAGCTCTGGGAAGTTTGAAGGTGGTGAGTGCGCACATAAGCTTCAGGAACTTTAGAGCTGGCACTATTAGTGCTGATGTCTTGTCTAGATTAGACTTTTTCTCTGGCTGTGGTAGGAGCTAGATGTGAGTGGTAGAATGCTGGCAGAGGTTTGATCTGATCTGTTGCTATCCCATGAGATATCTCTCCTATCCCAGAGATCTATGTCTACTTGGAGTCAGCATGTCTTTATTCTCCTGAATCGAGAATTTAACACTGTTGACTCTCCTGAATGAATACATGTCGTTTGGCAGAGGGCAGTTCTGCTACATCTTGTAATTGAGTTGAATCTCCTAAAAAGTTTCTCTGAATCCTAGGCAAGGGTCATATAGAGGTCACTGGCTTCTCCTGCATCATGATCCATTGTTGGAAGCTTGCAGGTAGTAACAAGATCAGCCTCAAGTTTCACTACAATAACTCTGGCTGTATTGGTTGCTTCTTATTTCACTCTGATCCCTTTCTTAGGTGATATCATACTACTAAATACATGTAGTAAGCAGAAGATAATGCTATTATTAGTTACATCGGACAATTGTATGCCATCAGGCAAGAAATAATTCCTTTAAAAATTAAGTTAGATGGCCAGGGGGAGATTTCAAAAGGTTGAGTGAAGTGGAAGCCTCATGGCCCAACCCCAAGGTATTGGAGAGACATGGGTCTGGGAGCAAACTCTGACACAGGAAATAATCCACACAAAATTGAAGAAAATGGTATGGGTTCAGGAAAATTCCACCACAAATTTTCTGCACCAAATACTAAGACCAGCAGGCAGATAGCTCAATTGTGGAAAAATGAAACAGGAAGCAGTTTATCCCCGACACCCTGGGTCTTTATTGGGAAGCAAAAGACTACACCCTGGGGTGGAGAACAGGTAGGGTAAGGGACCAATCCAAAAATGCTTCAATCAAATTAGTGATAAGAACTAGCAAAGAAGAATTATCCTGAATAGAGTGATAGAGTGAAGGTTATTCCAACAGTTAAGCAGAGACTTTGTATGCAGGATCCCTGTCACTGAATGATCCCAGAGCACAATCAGGAACATTTCTTTTTTTTTTTTTTGGTTTTTGGGCCACACCCGGCGGTGCTCAGGGGTTACTCCTGGCTATCTGCTCAGAAATAGCTCCTGGCAGGCACGGAGGACCATATGGGATGCAGGGATTCGAACCAAACACTTTAGGTCCTGGATCAGCTGCTTGCAAGGCAAATGCCGCTGTGTTATCTCTCCGGCCCCAGGAACATTTCTTAATCTCAGAGCTGAAAGGAGCCCCAGAGTACCCAGGTATGGAGAATCCCCTACCCCAACACACACATTAGATTGCTAGAGGTCAGTTTTCTGATTATTACCCTTCCAAAGTGAATTAATAAATTACAAATTGCTGCACATGTCTCCCCTTAACAAGAAAAAATATATTATTAGACCCTTTAGGTTTTGAAGGCAGCATGAACCTCATTCAAGAGTACCACTAAAATTTATGTATCAATCCACCTGAAAATCTCCATATTTTATCGGACTTCAGAAAGAAAAATATTTGCAATAGTCTCAGGCTCCATGTAAACTACAGTGTCATTTAAGCTCTATAAGTCTACAGATTTGACAGTATTTAAAGTATCAATGGTGAACAGGGCAGAATTCTGTGGTTGGAACGCAAAAATCCTCTGGACTGTCTGATGGATCATCTGAAGAGATTTAAAAACAAAAAACACTAAAAATAAATAAAAAACAATTAGAGTTGTATGGACATTACTGTTGAGTGATTTAATCTTTCAGAAAAAATAGTAATTAATATGATAGTTTAGCATTTACTGCTTTGTATCAAAAAATTAATATATCTAGAAGATGAAGAAAAGTCATCAAAAGGTAAGTACAAGATTGTATACCTTTGCTAGTGGAGCTAGTTTCAAATTGTGTAAGGATGGTTGTATTACTACTAGGTAAAGGTAAAATATTTCTATAGTTTTGACTTGGAAGGTTATGGTTAAAAAAACAAAGGTATATTTGTAGCTAGCTACAGAGATTGAATTTTGAGGAATTTCCACTATGCCAACTTAATTAAGCTGAACTTCATTTCTTTGTTGTTTGTTGTTGAGGCATGCTGGGAACTCATCCAGAGTTTCACACATGTCAAGCATGTGCTTTACCTCCCTAACCCAGATTCAATTTCAAACATCTCCCTCCCCTGCATAGTGCAGAATTAACACTGGGCCACAGGAATATTTTTTCACAAGATTTGGAAGATAGAATGTAAAAATAATTCCGATCCTGAATAGCCTGGTGCAAGGGACATGGCAGTGTTGCATCTCCCATCCACTGCTGCTTTTCTGCTGACGGATATGGTTGGCCTGAGGTAGCAGAACCCTCAATATATACTTCTGATTGCTTCTATATTTTCTGTTTCAGCTCCTCTGACTTCTGGGCCAAATGTATGTTTAGATCACTGACAGTGGGCTCCAATTTCTCTCATGAAATGGCCATATCCTAGAAACTGGAAATTTGGAAGCAGAGACTGACAGAAGTTCCAGTCTCTCCTTGTGGCTTCTGGCTGAGTTTCACTGGCTTCAACTTCTTGCTTTTCCCACTTCATGTTCATCTACCTCACCCAACTGTCTGATTTACCACAACCAGAAATATATGACTAGACATAGACCAGACACAGACTTCAGCACCAGACACAGAAACAACGGTTCACACATTATTTTTTAAAATCAAATCTCTGCAACCAATCCTTTATGGCTCCAGGATTCAACTTTTTTAACCAGTGCTCCTGTATGTTAATGTCAAGTTGTCAGATAATAAGAAAGTTTTCTTATTCATTCTAAAAGTTTTTATAATAGTCATCAGAACTGGAGATTTTGTCTATCGAACTGAACTTACACAAGCAAGAATAGGATGGCTTTCAGGGATCTTTGGTTCACTAGTAGAGGGAAATAGGTCTCTGGTAGTAGCTGTGGTGTTGGCATGATGTATGCATGGAAATTATATTTGTCAGTATTATAAATCTGGGTTAAAAATAAAAAATGAAAAAAAACCTAGGGGAAAAGGATAAAAAAAAATGGGAGACAAGGTCCTTGTTTACAAAAACATGACTAATTTAATTGTCTTAAGATTTATAATTTTAAACTATTAATCTACTGAATATAATAAATAATCTCTTAGAGCAAGTTTAATGCAGTATTCTTAGCTGAAGGAAATGGGCAAATATATTCACCCCGAGATTGTTTTGTTACATGCATATTTAAGTGCGAAAAATTAAATTAAGCAATTTTAGAAAACAAGTCATTTGATTTAAAATAATTGAGTATTTTCATTTCATACTATATCTTTCATCTGATTTTTGTTATTTTTAGTTTTTTTTATTTATTTATTTTTTGTTTGTTTTTAAGCCACATCAGCAGTGCATCAGGCTTAACTTGGCTCTATGTTTAAAGATCAATTATGGCACTGCTTTGGGAATCATGTTGTACCACAGACTGAATCAAGGTTGATCACACACAAGACAAGCTTGTTAGGGCCAAAGAGATAGCATAGAGGTAGGGTATCTGCCTTGCATGCAGAAGGACGGTGATTTGAATCCTGGCATCCCATATCGTCCCCCGAGCCTGCCAGGAGCGATTTCTGAGCCAGGAGTCAGTGATTTCTGAGCCTGAGCACTGCCAGGTGTGACCCCCAAAACAAAAATCAAACAACAACAACAACAACAACAAGGCAAACTTATTAACCCTAAAGCCACAGAAACGAACGTTTATGAGTAAAAAAGATTAATTAGAAATTAATCTCAACCTATGCTCTGTCTAATAAGGAGAACTTTGCAAAAGTTAGAAAAGTTATTTAGGACAGAGAATCTAATTCGGTGATACATGGATCTACAGTGCTTACTTTGAAAACAATAGACTGAGTTGGGATGGTACAAAGAAGATCAGTCTGCTAAAAGATTACCACAAAGTAAGGGCACTAATGTTTCTTACATCACATAAAAAGTCCATCTTATGGGGCCGGAGCAGTGGCCCAGGGTGTAAGGCCTTGCGAGTGCTAGGAAAGACAATTAGAAGATAGTGGTTTTCTCCTAAGGATATACCTTAGGAACAATACAAAAATAAATTCTGCACATCTATATTCACTGCAGTGCTATTTACAATAGCCAGAATCTGGAAACAACCCAGATGTCTGACAACAGATAAAATATATATGCAATAGAATATTTAAAATGAAATACTATGCAGCTGTTAAGAAAATTGAAGTCATAAAATTTTTCTACACATGGATGGACATGGAAACTATTATGCTGAGTGAAATAAGTCAGAGAAAGAGAGATAGACATAGAATAGTCTCACTCATCTGTGGGATTAAGAAAAATAAAAGACATTATTGTAATCATACCCAGAGATGATAGAGATGAAGGCTGGAAGGACCCATCACAATATGAAGCTTGCCACAAATAGTGGTGAGTGCAGATAGAGAAATAACTACACTAACAACTATCAAGACAATGGTAGTGAGTGAGGGAAGTAGAATGCCTGTCTCCAATACAGGCAAGGGTGTATGGAGAAGGAGGAAAGTAGGGGGCATTGGTGGTGGGTGAAAAGGTTGCACTAGTAAAGGGGAGTGTCTTTTTTTATTTTTTTATATCTGAAACTGTTTATAAGTATAAACATGTTTGTAATCATGGTGTTTAAGTAAAGTTTTTTTATTTTATTTTATTTTATTTTTGGTTTTTCAGGCCACACCTGTTTTGATGCTCAGGGGTTACTCCTGGCTAAGCATTCAGAAATTGCCCCTG
This sequence comes from Suncus etruscus, assembly GCF_024139225.1. Classification (NCBI taxonomy): domain Eukaryota; kingdom Metazoa; phylum Chordata; class Mammalia; order Eulipotyphla; family Soricidae; genus Suncus; species Suncus etruscus. The sequence continues at coordinate 92,028,459 of NC_064851.1, read as the reverse complement.
GCTTGAGGGGACCATATGGGACTCAGGGGGATCGAACCGCAGTTGCGATCTTTCCTTGGCTAGCGCTTGCGAGGCAGATACCTTACCTCTAGCCCCATCTCGCCGGCCCCAATAAAGTTTTTTTTTTAAAGAGATCTTTTTTGTTTTTTGTTTTTATGTAGAGCCACATTTGGCAGTACTCAAAGGAATACTCCCAAAGAATTGCATTGGTGGCACTTCTGATGGTTCTCAAAAGACCATATACAATGCCACAGTTCAAACCCTGCTTTCTGGCACACAAAACATGCAGACTAGCTTTTTGATTTATCTCCCCAATCACAACAGGTAGATTTGGGGGGGTGGTCACACCTGGCAATGCTCAGGGGTTACTCCTGACTCTATGCTCAGAAATCGCTCTTGGCAGGCTCGGGGGACCATATGGGATGCCAGGATTTGAACCACCGTCCTTCTGCATGCAAGGCAAACACCTTACTTCCATGCTATCTCTCCAGCCCAGATAGATTTTTTTAAGCAATTGAAAAATAAAATAAAGGACAGTTGGTGCTATATTGTGGTTAAATTCAAGGAATGAAAAAGTAAAATATAACATTATGTTACTCATAGATATAACTACTCATATCTTGTTTCATCCAACTGAAAGTCATAATCACAGTCCTGCTTCCAGAGAACACATATAAGCATATAAACATTTTTGAGACTATTCTTGAGAAATACGCAGTAAAACATTTCTCAGTCTCCAGCATATTCAGTCACTGTTTGATGGCTTCTAAGAAGTTCTTTCCAAATCAGAAGTCTCCACCTGGTTACCATAAGTTTTCTCTATGTTCCATGAATGCTCAAAATATATAGACTCCTTAAGTTAAGTTTTCAGTGAAGTGTTTCTCCCTAGGCTCAATATTTCTGTATAATTATCATGATTCTTGAGTGGAGTACATGTAACTTATATGTACCTGTCCTCAAGTAAATCCATAAGGTAGCTGAGTACATTTGTATTATAAGTATCCCTATTTTTATATAAAAAATAAACTTGCTATAGCCAAAGTCACAATTAAAACCTGACCATATCATCTTGTTTCCATTTCAGAGCTATTTCTGATACCAAGTGAGTCTTAACATTAAGATAATTTTAAACACTGTTACATAAATGACAATCTCATTGAAGTTTTTGTAGGCACAACATAGATATTGAACAATTTTTTAATCTGCAGCACTACAAGAATTTTGACAAGCTATTTAAACTCAGGGACTCCTACATTGTTTATGAACAGTAAAATTTAGAAAGTTTCTCTAAAAGAAGAATGTCACCCTATTTCTATTTATAAAAGAAAGAGGCCATGTTTAAAATTATGCAACGAATTGCAAGATATCAAAAAATAAACAAGACTTATATCTTCTTAATGCATAATTGTCACTAGATTAGAGTTCATCAAGATACTGTCTGTGAAGTATCTGAACTACAGTTGCCTGGAATATACATGTAAGCAACCGATTCATGAATCCCAGCACAGATCTACAGAAGACAGGGGTCCTGGAATCTTCAGTTTGACACTCTGCTCAGGCTATTTTTAAGCACACACTGTTTAAGGACTACTGCACCGACAAATTTTACTCCCATGAGACCAACAAAAACACAGCAAAAAAGCAACTTCTCATGACATTAAAGACATACCAAGAACATAAGACTTTTAGGGATCTGTCCAGAAATACTGTGACTGGAGAGATAGCAGTGCCAGTAGGATACATGCCTTAAGCTTGGGTTCAATTGAGTTTGGGTTCAATCCTCAGTAATCTATATAGTTTCTCAGACATCACCAGGAGTGATCCCAGAACCAAGATTAAGTCCTGAGTACTGCCAGATATGATCCAAAAGAAAAAATATATAAACTATTAGATGTAATGTGAGTAACACATACCTAAAATGAGGTAAATTAGAAAGTTGTTTATTCCACTGAATTAGTGTGTTCACTGGAAATAATTTGATTTATTGGTATCTTGTTTTATTTGTCTGCAAAATACTAATTCTATTTGAATGATCTTGAAATGTGAGGATTAACGCAGTGACACTAAAAATATGTTGATATATACAACCAGAAGGTAACAAAAGAAAGGATTATAGAGGAAAGCTCATGAATATCATTTCCCATCACTGAGAATGCATTGTCTTTATTTCACTTAGCAGCAATTTTTCAAACAGAAATAATAGCACTGAGTCTCAAAATTGGCAGCACCTAGTTTTTATACTGAGTACAACCCAGTATAATACAAAATAGGTCACACTGTCTACAAAATTCTCACTTTGATTAGGAACCCTATAACTAGAGTCGCCCAAACTTGCCTGGTTTTTTAAGTCTTTGTCTCTATGATTAGATAATTAGCAAGAACATTGCCACTGTGTGAGAACTATAGTTTCATCAGCTGATTTTAGCTGAGGAAAACATATATTACTTCTCTTTTAATAGTAGCTGTGATTAGCTATAATAAAATACATGGCCAGTAATTTTATCAGCATATGAATCCCTGAAATTATTTCTTGCTAGGACTAAAAGCATTTTAGATTGTGAGCTCTTAATTCAAACTTGTAATTTGAGCTAAACTATTCATTATAAAAATCAAGCCAAACTTGAGAGAAATTATCCAGGGTCTAGGAAAAACAGATTCCTCTTTCATGATCAAACTCTATTTTTTTAATTTTTTTCCCTTTTAAGTAAAAAAAAAAATACATGAGTTCCTACCCTTTTCCTTTTTACTTTCTACATCTAGATCTAAGAAAACAAACATTTCTGTCTTGCCCTTAAGAGCAATTTTGTATAGCAGCTGTGTTTTGAGAGATACAGACTGAATGGAGAAAATTTTTTGAAGTTGAAAAATTCCTTTTGAAAAGAACAAAGTAATTTTCCTTTTTTTCTCTTCTTTTAAATCTTCTGTCTGATGTTACTTTAAATTGTGAGGAGTCAAATGACCATTTTACAGTGTTTATGTTATCTGAACTCTATGTTCTTTTCATCCAACACGAAGAATCTAAGCTAGTAAACCCCATGTCTTATGGAGCAAGTTCATTAGTCTGCTGTACCTACTGATCAGTCAGCTGCTGTACTGAGAGATAGTTCAGGAAGTAAGGTACTTGCCTCTCATGTTTGACCCATGTTTCCACATATAGTCTCCCAAGCACCACCAAAGGCCCCACTAAGCAGAACTAGGAATAAAGATCCACAGAATAACATCACTGTAGCCAAAACACCCCCAGACAAACAAACAAATAAATAAACAATGTCTATCTGTTTACACAGACAGGAAATCACCTTGGGGTTCTGTATGTTTTTTGATGTCTGTTAATATAAGTTAACTTACTACCCAAAAACAACTATATATTATTTGAGTAGTTTATGGAGAAGAAACTGGAACATACTATTTGAATCTTCAGTTATAAAAGTGCAGCAAGAATCATTCCTCTACAACTGTTTTCTTGTCTGCCCTCCTTGGAAAAAAATTGGAACGTCTCTGAGGATCCCCATGCTTTCTTGGAAAGGAAAGATCTTAGATCCCACAACCTGTTTTTCTTCTAGATTTTCTTGAGGGAATATACATGATTTGTGGAATACAAAGTACTGAGTGTATAAGCTGATCTTTTCTTTTTGTCTTTTTATACATTCTTTGGTAACATCTTAACGACACATAAGGGAAAAAACTTACAGTGGATATTAAATGGAACTTGGCATAGATTCCAGTTTTTACAAACAGCATGAACTACCTGGATGATGAATCAAGAACACCCTGTTGGTTGAGTATTACAAACTAGAGGCCTTTAACAAAAAGAGTTCTGATATGTGGCTGCCTTTTCTGACAATAGCCATGAATCACTGATAGAAAAGCAAGAGAACACAGTCTGCAGACTTAATTATATATCATTACCTCAAATAATGGCAACATTTTAGGTATAAATTAAACCTTTAGTGGTGGAGGCTTACATCATTTGGGAATATTAGTCCATCCAATGATTAAAAGAAGAAAGAACACTTCACAGACCAGACATTCAAGGTTCATTGTCCATTTAGGAGGAGCTACAAAGTTTCTTTGTATTCATTTTTCAGCTGTGGGTGGGAAACACAATTCCAAAAGATAGGGGGGCGTATTTATTATGTGAAAGAACCACATGGCCAGAATGGTTTCGAACATTGCAATAGGCAGGATTGAAACCCAAGAAGCTTTCATTTAGTTATTTTGTTAGTCTTTGAGGGGACTACATTTAGCAGTACTCAAACTACTTAGGGGTCACAGTTGATATTTAGGGTTGATATTTGCAGTTGCTGGGGATCGAACTCCAGCTTCCTGCATGCATGACATGCCTATTGAACTTTCCTAGGGTCACCCTGGGATTTTTTTTTTTTTGAGGGGGGGGGGGGGAAATTGGGCCACACCCGGCGGCGCTCAGGGATTGTGCTCAGAAATCGCTTCTGGCATGCACTGGGGACCAAATGGGAATCCAGGATTTGAACCACCTGTCCCGTGTTGGCCGCTTGCAAGTCAAACGCCCTACCTCTGTGCTATATCTCCAGCCCCACCCTAGGAAGTTTTAATACAACTACTGCATTATGTGTGTTGGGGGGCAGGAGGTGAAGGGAGTGGCAGAACCACATTAACTCCCTGCTCTTAAGATCTTAGTTATTCACTGTCCTCCAAATATTTTTACTGTGATGCTAAAACCAATGAGGAAAACCAGCTCAGTAATTGGGAAATGGTACCAAAATTCCCTTCTTTTCTACCAGTTCAATTTCTGAGCAGGCAAAATCTGATTCCAGTGATATGTAAAGATTCACAGAACTTTAGAGGAGATGTTGATTGCTGATACCTATTCAACTGTGAGGCTGGATAGGAGCCATACTTTTAATCCTCTGCCTAAACAGAAATGATTCTAAACTAGAGATAACAAACAAAAAGCACAACTGACAGGAGAAAACATTTGCAATTTGTTTCATATTATGAGGGTTTTGTTTGATTGGTTTTTGGTTAGGGGTTTACACCTAGCTATTTTCAGAACTTAATCCTGACTGTTTTTAGGAATCACTCTTGCTTGTGCTCAAGGGACCATATTTGGTGTTGGGGATGGACCTAGGTTAGCTGATTGCCAGGTAATCACCTTAATCTTTGCACCACTTCTTCAATTCAAAGTTAAGTTGGTTTTTTGGGGATTTTTTTGCCGTGTGTGTGTGTGTGTGTGTGTGTGTGTGTGTGTGTGTGTGATTGGGGGGGGGATTTCTTTCTTCAAAACATATAGAATAACCCCTGCTTTTGGAAATAAGACCAGTGAGGAATAGTAAATTAGTAATAGCAACCCAGTCGCCTCTCAGCAAGTTCTCCCTGGTCTGTGTCATCCTTTCCTCTAGGTCTTAGAGGATTAAGAATTTAGAATTGGGTCGGAGTGGTAGCACAGTGGTAAGGCATTTTCCATGCAAATGGCTAACCCAGGACAGGCCCAGGTTTGATCCCCGACATACCTTATAGAGCCAGGAGCGATTTCTGAGTGCAGACTCATAAGTAACCCTTCAGTGCCTCCAGGTGTGGAGAATTGGACAAAATTGCATTATATCTAAGACTGTGGAGTAAAAAATTGGGGGGGAAGTGAGAGAGGGCGACAGATTAAGGAGCTGGAGTACATGCTTTGTATGTGGGATCCCAGGTTACATCTGAGGTTCAGCAAATCCCACCTCACTCAAGCGCCACAATCACGACATCCTCTCCCCTTATTGCTTTGGGAGTAGCCCCAGAACGCCATTGTATGTAGCCCAAAACTTCAAGTGAAAAATAGCAAGCCCAATTAATTCTTTCCAATATTGTGGATTGTAAGGAAGATGATAGAAATAGATGACAGATCATTTTGCAATATATATATACATATATATTAGCCAGACATTAGGTTTTATTTCATTTATGTGTATATAGCTCATTAATTCTTGAAGATTGTTTTTATCCTAAGATACTACTTATATCTGACATTTATTTTATTATCTACAAGAAAAAATTCAGATGTACTAAAATGAAAAATTGAGAGTGAAATTGAGAATGAAGAAGACCATAGGAAACAAAAGAAAAGAAAGACGATTCTGCCATGCCTGGCACCACATGATCTCCTGAGTACTTCCAGGAGCTAGTCCCAATAGTGTGATCTCCAAACCAAAATATAAAAAGCGATAAATTATGGTCACTATGAGCCTTAAAATTTCAGAAAATTTTGGAGAGTATTTTGTGAGTAATAACAAAAAGGAGTGTATAATTTTTTGACACGACCATGCAAACCAAAGCTATTAGCAAATTAAAACAATCTTTTGGGCCAATCTCTTTGCTTTATACAACTAAAAATATACTTCCATCTTCCTTAGCTTATTAAAAAATTGCTTAATCAATTGCATATATTCATCAGTCCTTCCTGTATTTTATCAAGAAAAATAATAAATTTATACCAGTAGGTTGCATTGTTTTTAACTTGTATGACTTTTTGTTTGTTTAGTGCTTTTAATATTAAGAATTGATAAAACCTTTTACTTCAAGTTTATGCTGATTTATTAAAATAAAATCTTATAAAATGTGTATCTCTAATGGTGATTCTTCTGAGTATTAAGCACATGGAATTATAAGAGACTTTTGGTATGAGGTAGTTTTATTTTTATTTTAATATTTTTTGCAAGTCTTTCATGGTTGTATTTCAGTAACATAGTGACAGTGAATTAGGGCTGTTCCCACCACCATTATTTGCCTCCCTCCACCAAAGTTCCCAGCATGCTTCCCGTACCTCCTCCACCCTTAACTTCCTAGATTGCTAGCATAACGGGTCCATTTTGCATATAGCTTATTATAGTTTGGGTCTCCTGATTCTACCATTGTTTACATTGGTTTGGATATTTAAAGCTGGCCCTTTTTTATTTCCACTCTATGCTCCAGGGACCATTTGGCCCTTGGGTCCCATCTACATTTTATTTTCTTTTTTCAGTTTGTAGGGAGATATACAAATGTGAAGCAGAACCAGATGATTCATATTTTATGGTTCTGTAAAAAAAAAAAAGAGCAGGGCCTCATCTAGAAGCTATAAATATAAATAAAATTGAAAAGGGGAGAGGCAGACGTGTCAAGTATTTTGGGGTTTTTTTGTTTGTTTTTGTTGCATAGGAGCAGTAAACATTGGGGAAATTAGGAAGAAGATTGTTTTGGCCTAAGAGATACAGGGTGGCTCTTCCCCTGAAGCATACTGTCATGAGACTGACTATAGGCTCATGTTAGTTGTCAAATCATAAGGCCTTTCTTTATGGTTCCAGGAAAAGTTCTGTTCAGTAATGGTTATCAAAGTTAATTTTCTATAATTAGAGATCTTGGATTTTGCACAGATCCTGGGCTGAAGCCTAGGATAAAGTCTATCTTTATGGTCCCGGGAAAAGTTCTACACAGTCAAGGTTTTCATAGTCAGTCTTCTTTAATTAGTAATCTTGGTTTTCGCACAGATCCCATGACAGAAGGTCTTTTGATTTCATTTCATCGTTAGGTGTTGAGATAGGGAAACCTGTCCTTAGATCAAGTTGTTGCTGCTTCCTCATCATCAGGATGTCATATGAATCTACCCTGGTGCATTGGCATCATCAAAGACTTTTTTGAGGAATAAGTATTGGAATCTTCTATGTTTTCCTCAATGAACTTTATAGTTTCAGGTATGATTTCAAGGTTTCTAATTCATTTTGAGTTGACTTCTGTGTAAGGTGTGAGGTATGAATCAGTCTTTAATTTCTTACAGGTGGTTATCCAGTTTTTCCAACACCATTTGTTGAAGTGACTGTCTTTGTTCCATTTTAAATTCTTGGCTCTTTCGTCAAAGATCAGTAGACCGTAAATTTGGGGTATGTCCTGTCTTTGTTCCAGTACCATTCTGTTTTGATCACTATGGCTTTGTATTAAAACTTCAAGTTAGGTAAAGAGATGCAACCCTAGTTTCTTGTTTTTCAATATAGATTTGGCTAACCTAGGTCTTTTGTGGTTCCACACGAACTTTATCATTGATTGTTCTAAGTCTTGAAAAAATGATGTCTGAATTTGGATAGAGATTGCATTAAATATAGTAGTTTAGGTAAGATGGTCATTTTGATGATATTGATACTTCCAATCCATGAGCATGGAATGTTCTTCTGTTTCCTTAGGTCTTCCTCAATTTCTTCCTGAAGTGTTTTGAAGTTTTTGTAGTATAGTTCTCTCACCACTCTTGTTAGGTTAATTCCTAGATGCTTGATAATTTTGGACACTTTTTTTGTATTTGTTCATTGTTTCTAGAAGCTTATTTTGAGACTTTTTGGGGTCTTTGATGTATATCATCATATCTGCAAATAGAGATAGGTTGACTTTCTCTTTCCCTATTTGAATTCTTGAGGTAGTTTTTGTTGTTTTGTTTTACTTTTTGAGGGTTTTTAAAAAATAATTTGTGGGCCATAACTGGCAGTGTTCAGGGGTTATTATTGACTCTGCATGCAGGGATCACTCCAGGTATTCTTTGGGGATCATATGGAATGCCAGACATTGAAATCAGGTCATCTGCATATAAGTCAGGGGCCTTACCTGCTGTACTATCTCCAGCTCTTCTTTGCGTGTGTTTTTTTTTTTTTTTTTTTTTTTTTTGTGGAAGAGGATGTTTGGGACACTAGCAGTGCTCAAACTTTACTTCTTTCTGACTCTGTATTCATAGATCACTTCTGGTGGTGCTGAGGGTTTACATATATTGCCAGGGATGGAACTTGTGTCAATTGCATGTATTGCAAGTGCCTTAATTCACATCTTGTACTAATCATATTATTCTTCCAAACAAGATCATTGTAAATATTTAAATTGAGTTTTTAGTTTTAAAATAGGAGATTTGGGAAGAGATTTCTAACTGCTTAGCACATCTTTTGCATAGAAGAGGCCTGGTATATTCCCATATGTTCTCATGAGCACTGCTAAGAGTCATCTCACGCACAGAATGAGGAGTAGCTTCTGAACACCACCAGGTGCTTTCCAGCCCCACTGGTAATCTAGTAACTAATTAACTTTATGTAAGAGTTTTTGTAAAGTTCCCCAAAATTCTTAACTGTATAGGAAAGTTGTCATTTTTATTTCTGGATTTTATCGCAGATGAAAGTACTACTCAATTTCTTACAAATTCTAAAAGAGTGACCTTTATGTTATGACAAGCTTGCAGAGATCTCCACAAAACTGATTGAACTTCTAAAGCCTCTTTTAATATGCTCCAATCCCTTTAAATGGCAATATTTACTTTTCTTCTTGGGACTGAAAAGCAATCTTAAAAACCCTTTTTAATGTTTAATTAGGTAAAGACAATCTAAATCAGATGTATGGAAAGTGTAAAATATGCCAGGTGGCAATGGAAATAGACCACAGAAAAAGCTGTCTGCTCATAAAATGGTTCTTATATGCCTAGAGACAGTAAATCATCTTTAGAACAAAGACATGTAAAGTGATCACTCTTTTGTGTTGATGTCTGTTTTATTAATTTCCAGATTTATGTAGCAACTGTTAGATATAAATGTCCAATAAGGCTAACAATAAAATAATGTTTGAATAATGAACTAATCCTTAGTAGACATTTGGCACTTTACTGCATCTCCCCAAACATACCTCTATGAAATCTTCCATTCATAAGCATCAGGGTGTTACATGCAAGCTATTAAAAATGATATTATTGGGCTGGAGCAATAGCACAGCAGGTAAGGCATTTGCCTTACATGCGGCCAACCAGAGTTTGAACCCCAGCATCCTATATGGTCCCCCAAGTCTGCCAAGAGTAACTTCTGGGCACAGAGCCAGAAGTAACCCCTAAGCACCACAGGGTATGACCCAAAAACCAAAATAAAATAAAATAAAATAAAATAAAAATTTATGAGATTAGGTTGGCTAGTGATGAGAAGATTTACCAAGATTGGGTGGCCTCATATTCTAAGGTTTCAGAAATACTTGCTAACTTGAGATAAACTTAAATATATTCTCTAGGCTGATTAACTTCCAAGGGACAACTAAAAAGTTCTTTGATTTAAAAAATATAAAATTACACGCAATATAATAATAGTCACTTGGCCTAAAATTTTACTTCTCATATAAATGTGGTGAACACTGTCAATGAGAGGAGGGGACAGATGGCATAAAGTTATTTCATTGAACAACAATTTAAAGAAGATTTAGATAGAGCAGAAATTTCACTTGAGGCCTTGCCCACTTCAAGCCTTGCTTTATAAAATATCCCTTCATATCTGCCAAACCTTAGAATAACGCTTGTAAAAACCATAAATATGGTGCAGATAAACAGTGGCAGTCTTACATAATGAGGTGTTCTTGCCAAATGGGAGTAGAAGACAAGAAGCCTGCCTCCCACTAACATGTTCCAGGCCGCACAAGTCTGAAACTCCATTATTCATGGAGTGGCCTGGATCCCAGAAGAAGTTAAGGTTCATCCTGGGCTACTGAAGGGGAGAGTCCTACAACCCTTCCCAGCACAGTGGCATCAATCTAGCTTGTTTACTTGCTCTAATATCATCCATTAACGGGTGCTAGCTGTATGGGCCAGGATTCAAATTTCATTTCCATGCTGATCACAGTGCATCACATCAAGTAGGCTTCTGAGAGGTGTTTATTGAGCTAAATTAAATTTTAATCTTCAGATGAAGTTATTAAGGAGTGATCTGTTTTATGAAAAGGATGAACTTTACCAAGTGGAAATTATACTCTCTCCTAGATTGATATGAGTAGTTGATAAATTTCTGTGACCGCAACAAAGATAGCAGGTGAACTGATGGTATTGACATATGCTTTTTTGTGGGCTACAGAAACGAAACCTTCAGCTTGCTAAACACATTTCTAAAAGAGGTGAAATATCACAGGGCAACACACATCTTTATTAAAGATGCATGCCTCCTTAGCAAAACTCCTCATAAAATGTGTAACCTTAAGTTAACTATGTAATACTTTTATGTCTCAATTTCTTCTAAAAGAGATAATAATACTTATATGTTGAGTTGCTATAAATTAGAATTTAGTGAAGTATTGATATTGATAGTATTCATTTCTATTTTAATAACATGTTGTTTTTTACCCCCCCCCTTTTTGTTGTTATTATTGCAATGATACTAGGATGCACATCTTAGTCATAGTGCTGACACACTTTGGTATGGAGCTAGACAGAGGTCACATAATTTAAGTTGTGATATCTGCACACAAGTCTACTGAAAATCACTTTCCATTGTGGTGCTCATGAACATTCTGGTTATAGTTTGTTCTTCCTAGGTTTGTTGTGGTGCTCACATATGTGCTCTCCAAGGTTCAGATTATTAATCACAGAGCTCAAACATATTTCTAAACTTAGGTGCTAAGCAGGGGTTGCACACTTTAATTAAGGTGCACACACACTTAATTGTCATGCACCAGAGCCAGGGTTATAGCATTGTGGGTCCCAGAGTAAGGCGTTCAAGATAGTACACACATGCAAGTAACACGTGTTTCAATGGTCTCACACTTCAAAGGTCACCGAACCATACCTTAAATCTCGTTAATCAGGGCCGGAGACATAGCATAGCGGTTTTTGCCTTGCAAGTAGCCAATGCAGGGTCTAAGGTGGTTGGTTCAAATCCCAGCATCCTGTAAGGTCCCCCGTGCCTGCCAGGAGCTATTTCTGAGCCAGACAGCCAGGAGTAACCCCTGAGCACAGCCGGGTGTGGCCCAAAAACCCAAACCCCCCCCCCCCAAAAAAAAGAAAGAAAAAAAATCTCTTTATTTTTAACAGTCATTTACAAGGTACTGCATTTTATGTAACTCTTTTATATGTACTTTTCTGAAGAAAAGTATTATTAGGAGAGTCCATTAAAATTTTTACAAAATAAAATTGAGAGAAAAGTACAGAATTAAGAGATGTCCACTAACCTGTATTTTAACCATCTTCTCTATTTACTTAATTTAGTCCATATTTGTTAAGAACTTCAGGGCTATTTATAACATTAGATAAGGCAATAGCCTATAGTTTTTCTGAAAAGTTATAAATGACACTCTTGACATTTTTTTCTTCCATTGTTACATGTGCTGGGCATCAGTCATTTAAAATGATGACCAGACTAATTGCTAACTGATAAGATTGACTATAGATAAAAATGTGAGACCCAAGATATATAAAAATATCTTGATAAATCTTTAATCCCAACAGTTGGGCTTCTGTATTCCATGAGGCAGGACTGCATAATCCTGTTTCTGATAGACATATGATCCTTTTGTTACTAATCTTTGAAACATTTGTCACCTGCCCTTAGTTTCTATACTTAACATTAGGACATTATTATTAATGTTATATATAATTAAAATTGATTAAAATAATTGGCTCTGGGATAAGTCAACACACTCCCTCCTACCAGCAGGTGCCATTAAGATCAATCTAAATATATCAGTGCTGTCAAAGTTGGTATTTAGATCTATTGTTTTGAACAATTATCTTCATAAAAATGTTTTTCACGGCACTTTTATTTTTAAAACACATAGCTGAACATTAGCATCATTCTTCAAAATTAATGAAAACAAGAAAGAGTATACCTTCTTTCTAGGTAGTTATATATATTATAATTATATTATTATGTTTTATTACTATAATATATTATTATATTATACATTATTATTTATATTATGTACTATATACATAATTATTTTCTCCCTAGACTTGCACATATTGTTTAGGTTTTAAGTGAGGTAAATCTCAGGAAATGGATAGTTCAATCCTTTGGAATCCAATGAAAATTTGTCATGTTGTCTACTTATAGACATAATTTATTCTTGATAAATACTATCTTCGGTAGTTATAGATCTCCGCTTTTCTGGGAGCATAATTTTTGTATTTTAATTTCACCGAGTTCTGTATTTTATTGTTACACAAATTTCTTCTAACTATATAACTCAATTTACCATCACGATTTGTATTTTATTTGATCATTAGTACAAGCCAAAGTGCTTGTACAATAAGTACATCTCTGATTTGGAGTTAGTATGGAAAATAGTGGTCAGTGAGTACTTTCTGGCATCCTTCGACAAACACCTGTTGACATTTATGCAATCAGATATTGATGAAAGTATGAATTTCATTCCTGTGTGGTTTTGTCCCTCCTTTTCTTTCATACAACTTCACTTTTGATTAATGAAGAATATTAATGGAGTGTCATTTACACCCAAAATGGGGCATGTCCTGTCACAGAGAAAGCAGCAGCTTCTTCAATATGCTGCAGATTAGGTTTTTTCAACTAGGCCTTACCCTTAGAGGTGTTATTTCTTCTGACTCTCAATAGCATCTCTAAATGGAAAGATAAGATCCATACCACAAATCTAAGTGTTACCTAACTAAGAGGAACTCCAAGAAACAACTCTTATTTACAAGAGTATTTCTCTGTTGTTTTATAAATACTTTTCTACCTTCTTTAATCTGTTTTCTAAACAATAACTAAAGGAGCTTAAGAAAGCACTGGGAGGAAGGCCCAAGTATGTAGCTTGGGAAAGAAAATTATGATGAACGACTTGTTCTTTGTATTTCCTAAGCTTATAGCAGGCTCAGACCTGCTCATTTCTGACATCTGGGGGCAGTTAATTTAAGAAAATATTACACATTACAGAGGAACACTCCCTTGACTTCTAGGATAAGCTCATATAATGTACTTTCAGAGACCAGCAATCTCTTAAAAATAATTGTTAGATATTAAAGCAAGAAATGTTAGCAATGTCTGTGATTTATGCAGGGGTCCTCAAGCTTTTTAAACAGGGGGCCAGTTCACTGTCCCTTGGACGATTGGAGAGTCTGACTATAGTAAAAACAAATTCTTATGCACACTGCATATATCTTATTTTGCAATGAAGAAACAAAACAGATACAAATACAATAATGTGGCCCGCGGGCCATAGTTTGAGGACCACTGAATGGATCAATTTTACTCTCTGCAGATCAGACATTTATTTAAGATCTGGTCAATGTTACTTTCAAAATACCTGTTCAGAGGAAGCCAAGCAAAACTGTCAGCCTTTTCAATCTCCAGGATAAAAAAAAAAAATCTTAGTTTCTCACTGACATGCCATTCATTTCAAATCTATATTTTGGTAGGGAGCTGCAGAGGAAGTGAGCTAAGAGGTCAGATTTAACTTTGTCCAGAAAGTCAAGTGCCCTGTTTAGAAATGGTGACAAAAATTTTCACAACCTCAAAAACAACTTTGTGACCAAACGGCTATAAATGGTATAGTGTTTGTAAGACAATTCCATTTCCATGACTTTCTTTCTTTTTTTTTTATTTTTATTTTTTTTTATTTTGGGCCACACCTGGCAGCGCTCAGGGGTTACTCCTGACTCTACACTCAGAAATCGCTTCTAGCAAGCTCAGGGGACCATATGGGATGTCGAGATTTTAACCACCATCCTTCTGCATGCAAGACAAATGCCCTACCTCCATGCTATCTCTCTGACTCCTCGATGACTTTCTAAAGCAAGATTTTTCTTAAACCTATAAGCCTGCCCTTCTTGCTAAGTAGCAGCAAAATATCTAAAGTAAAAAAAAAACAAACAAACAAAATAAAAAATAAAACATTACTCTAAGAAATCAAATCAGAAAGGTGCCCTCAGAAAGTAATCTTAAAACTGGATATATTTTGGAGCCAATGTCCTAGAACAACAGTAGGTCTCTTGATTTTTCTGTGACACCACATATGGTCCACCCAGTTCTTCAGGAGTGGTTCCTGAAAGCAGAGCCAGGAGGAGTTAAGCCCTACGCAAAAACAACACAAACTGGGAAAGATTTTTTTTTTTTGAGTAATTGACAGCTTTCTGGAGGAAAGTGATTATAAAAAGCCTGTAATTCTTGAGTATTGCTTCAAAGCGATCAGATTTCCATTTATTACTTTGTTTTGAAATTTTCTGGAATGGTACTACAAATATTTTCAGCATTTCTTTGTTCTCATCTGTCTTTCTTTCCCTGTCTTCTCTGTTAACCTGAGACTATGCTGCTGAATCTCAGCTCTTCTGTGCAAAACTCAAACTGAACCAACAACCCCCTGAACTCTGTAAGAATCCTGAGCTTACTGGTTTCCATGTGGCAGCCAGATTTCCAGCTCTCCTGATGATTCATCTGTACCAGTTTGCAATAACCAAGAAGTAAAATGTCTTTGTGCAGACAGGGCCAACAGCTCTCTCTAATCCCAGTTTTGTCTAAATTCAGCTGTAGCCATCAAATTCTCTTCAAATTCTTCATCAGCAAAATAGAAATTACCCTAGTATTATGGTACTTAGTTTTGTTTTCTTTATGAAGGACTTTGAAGATGAGAAGAGTTGCATTATTTTCCTTTGCGATTTAAATTAATGGTGTTAAGAAATATGACACATCCTGTGTTTGGTGGCACTTCCTTGACTTTCTTGCTCCACCTTGATTTTTTTGCTTACACATTCAAATACATCCCATTATCTCATTGATGACTATCTTCAGTTAATTTTACATTTTTATTTTAACTCAAAATTTTTTTACTACTTAAAAAGAAAAAATTGTTATTGAAATAAACAAGACAAACTTTTAAGAATTTTGTCCTAGTCTTCTGTAACTAAGTAGGTACTATTTCAGTCAATCAGTTGCATACCTAATGACTTAGTTATAAGAAATCATGTAGAAAACATTGAACTAAGAGAAATCAATGAGAAAATAGAATAAATATTCAATGTTGAGGGCTAAAGGTACAGTTCAATAGACTGAAGTGTATACATTTTATGTAGGAAGTACATTTGACTTCTAACACTATAGGATCTCCACTGCGAGCAGCTTCTGAGTTTTGAATCAATACACTGAGACCTGTTAGGTGTGGCTCAAAGCAAAAGCAAGCATGCAGTGGAAAGATAGTACTGTAAGTAAGGCACATGTGTTTGCAGTCAATTTGAGTTCAATCACCAGTACTACATATTGTTGTTTCCCATGAGCCCACCAGGAGTGATTCTTAAGCAAAGGTATGCTCCCATACACACACCAAAAAAGAGACAAAAACGAAAAAATTTTGTTTAATAAGCAATTTTTGAGCATCATAAAATCAAAATAGCAAAGTATACATTATAGATATTACTTAGAAGCATCATTAGAATTAGCTAACTCCTGAGTTGTTTCATCTTCTATGAAAAATTGACGTAATAATATGCCTATGAAGTGCAGCATGACTATACTTACTCTTATTCCTAAGGTTATTTAAATTATATTTTCGACATAATTACATACATGAAAAATTGCGTTACCCTATTTACTTCAAATGTTTGTTTTAAATTTATTAAATGCATGAAATGCATAAAATGGAATTTGTTTTTTATCTTAGCATATTTCATTAGGTTCATAATATTCTAGATAAGTGTAAAACCAAAGAATTTTTATCATCACACTAGAAATAAATTTGAAAAAAAAAGTACCATATTTCCTTAAAGGCAAGTCTAAAAGATTAGACAAAGAACAGAATTAAGAGGCATGAAACTAGCTCAGTTGTCAAGACAAGACTTTTGCATTCCATGGGACCTGAATGTGAACCCTAGCCCCTGAACATATTTATTTATTTATTTATTTATTTATTTATTTATTTATTTATTTTGGTTTTGGGCCACACCCAGCGGTGCTCAGGGGTTACTCCTGGCTGTCTGCTCAGAAATAGCTCCTGGCAGGCACGGGGGACTATATGGGACACCGGATTTGAACCAACCACCTTTGGTTCGGCTGCTTGCAAGGCAAGCACCGCTGTGCTATCTCTCCGGGCCCCCTGAACATCTTTAAATATTCCTCTGGTAATCCCTGGAAGCTCAGGGGACAAGTAGCTGTACATCCTTGGGTCCTAGCATTGAACTCCCTACCAAGTAATCTTAGGTGACCATTGGCTGAGTATTACTGACAATATTTCCAAAGCCCTGAGCACAGCATGAAAGCTACTCCCAGCCCCCACCCTAAATATATAATATATGGTATACTTGTATAGTATGTTATGATATGCAAATTCAGGGAGAGAATGGAAGTTTGATAGAAATTAGTTTTTTAACCTGAGTCCTATTATATTTTTATAATATCATTAATATCAAACTAATTCTTTACTACTTTAAAAAGTCAAACTATATTTTTTTCATAATTTTGTAGTCTATACACATGTGTATATGTGCATACATATGAGTGTCTGTTTTAATTTGAGGGGCCATACCTGCCATAATCCCTGATCTACAGGCATGATGGCTGAATACCAGCAGGACGACTATGGTGCAGGCCCAGCCTCCCCCTGAAAAGGGGGGTGCAGGGCCGGGAAGGTGGCGCTAGAGGTAAGGTGTCTACCTTGCAAGCGCTACTTAGGACGGACCGTGGTTCGATCCCCCGGCATCCCATATGGTCCCCCCAAGCCGGGGGCGATTTCTGAGCGCATAGCCAGGAGTAACCAGGAGTATCCCCTGAGCGTCAAACGGGTGTGGCCCAAAACAAAAACAAAAACAAAAACAAAAAAAAAGGGGGGTGCAGTTTTGGTAGACACTGCTGAGAAAAGGCCTATTGTGCGTTAGGTTAGCACTTGGCAGAATAGCAACAACGAACTTACTAGACATTAATGTATGATGAGAATTAACAATGTCGAGTACATAAAAAAAAAAAAAACTATGTGCCTTTGCCCCTTGCATTAAAACAAGAATTGTTGGAACACACCTTACTTACTCTGATGAAATAATAAACAATTATATTTTTTCAAGCTGATAGAATCAATAATAATGTTTCTTAGTCAGTTATTTAGTATTGTGTACAATACTACAAGTGTGTTTGGTCTTTTAATTACATCTGCCCTCTTTTTACAATAGCTTTTTGGTATAATATTAAATGACAATGGGATTGTACTTTGTCAATTAATAATTGACTAACAAGAATCATATCCAAGAGGAAAGAATAAGTATTTTTCTGGTTTCTGTTAACTAGTAAGAATTATATCCAAAATAAAATAATAAGTTCTTTTCTGATGTCTGTTTATGGTAAATAAAACTGATGACAAAGAATTTACAATACACATATAACGTTTATATGATTTATCTAATGATTATGCTGACAGGTAATGCTTATTCTTAGCAAAAAACATGTCACAATTGATCTACCCGACTTCCTACTATTGATCATTTTTTTTTGCTTAAATATTAAGTAGAATTCCCAATAAATTGATTCCAATTACTCTTGAGTGTGTTTGGTCTCTGAGTACCTACTCTTCGCAGATTCCTTAATCCTATCCTTCTATCAAATAACCCTCTCTCAGCCTCTCTCAGTACTGCCTGACTCCGCTGGCCAGTAACATACACCCAGCCAGGATGTCGTGCTCAGGGTTTCTAGTCAATGCACTGACCATGTATCACAGGAGCCCTATCATGTAGCCAGACCCTATCATATGCAATGAATGCACACTAGTCTTTTGTCCTCTTCTCTCTCTCTCTCTCTCTCTCTCTCTCTCTCTCTCTCTCTCTCTCTCTCTCTCTCTCTCTCTCTCTCTCTCTCTCTCTCTCTCTCCCTTTAAAAAATATTTTTATGTAATAAATTGTAAATCCAAAGTGGATTTTTTTTAAACATTGTAAGTAAATGTCAAATTGTGTGGTTTACTTTTTGTCATTTTAGACAAGGTACAACTTTTGTCAAAAGCCAATCTAGAGGTTGCTGTGAAGGTACTTTTTAAGATGTAATTAGCATTTTAATCAATATATAAAACAGACCATCTTCTATAATTTGGTGGATTGCATCTAAATAATTGAAGAACTTCTTAGGGGAAAAAAACAAACAAACAAAGAAAGATTTTCCATGAATGCAGAAAATAATGTTTTCAACCTGTTCTCAGAGTCGACTGATAAGTCATTTATTTTCTGGAGCTCTAGCCTATGCTTTTTTTTTTTTTTTTTTTTTTTTTTTTTTTTTTTTTTTTTTTGGTTTTTGGGCCACACCCAGTGACGTTCAGGGGTTACTCCTGGCTATGCGCTCAGAAGTCGCTCCTGGCTTGGGGGACCATATGGGACGCCAGGGGATCGAACCGCGGTCCGTCCAAGGCTAGCGCAGGCAAGGCAGGCACCTTACCTCTAGCGCCACCGCCCGGGCCCCATAGCCTATGCTTTTATGTGGCAAATTTCAGACTTGCTGGCCCACACAATGGTATGAATCAGTTTTTAAAAATAAATCTCACTCCCTGTATATGTACAGACAGACTATTGGTTCTGCTTTTATTTTGTTTTGTTATTTTGGTCTTAGAAATCTAACACACCTACATTTTAATTATTATTAATTACTATTAATATTACTATTATTAATACTTTAGCTAGAATTTTTCCCTTTTTCTTTTTCCTTCGTGAATTCCTCCACACATCTGGTTGGGTGATGCTGACTGAATTCATCAGTAGTCAAGTAATGCAGGCACAGGAGGATGAAGGCTTAGCAAAACAAATAGTTGAGGAAATGAAGGAGAACTGTGCTCATGCCCTCACTGTGTTTATACAAGGGCATTCCATGCACCACCATCCAAAAAGGAAAGGAAAAAGTGATTTTGACATACTCAAGCAGTGAGGTCTGTGCAGTTAAGAACAAAGTCGAGTTTGCTGAGAAGAAACCATTGAATATTTGGAATCAAGTGTTTTGGGTTTCCCTCCCTAATTTGTTAGTCATAGACATTAAAGTTACAACGGTTACAATGTGCTCCTGAATCATAAATATCATTTATTTCTTGATTAGTCTCTGCTAATGGGCCTCCTTGTGAAAAGACTTATTATATACCAGCAGTTTCCCTCAATCTCCAGGAACTTGATATAGGCCAATTGCTATTATACTGATAATTTCTCTCTGGCTAATTGGTGTTTTATAAAGTGTCACAGTAGAAACTTTATGGTTCAAGAGGCCTGTGCTTACTGTTGACATCAGTGCCAAACTATAGAGAAACTGTCTCACTGTATAAGAATTCTTTGTGGACATTTTAAATGACTCTTTAGGAGACTTAATTTAATAGAAAGACACACAGGATAGAAATAAATTAAGGACATTAATGTTCTAAAATTAATAGCTTTTATAATCTTTGACTATCCCAGAAAATATTAACCAAGCACTGTGTTTAATATTGCAGAGATCCCATTATTCAGTTGACTTTTACTTTATAGAAGAGGTTAATTAAGGATGAGCCAAAGTCATCCAAATGGAATAGCAAAGTTTATCTAAGTAAATACTTCATATCCATGCACATATTTCTATGACTTTAACAATGAACTCAACACTGATAAGCACAAGAAGTACTTTGTTCCAGTATTTAAACCTAGGTTTGATGCAAAGTACTAAAGCAAGAACTCATTATCCTGATCCTAACAATCTTCAATGTCCATTTTGAAATATATACTTTGAATATATATAAAGACTCTAACTCATACAAAGTTGCCATTATCTCCAGGAAGGTCAAAAGAAAGGGGTGCATCTTTGCAGATGCCTAAATGGAATCAAAACTAGCACTACAGTGTTGGAGAGATAGCACA
Organism: Suncus etruscus; assembly: GCF_024139225.1. Classification (NCBI taxonomy): domain Eukaryota; kingdom Metazoa; phylum Chordata; class Mammalia; order Eulipotyphla; family Soricidae; genus Suncus; species Suncus etruscus. The sequence goes on along the minus strand of NC_064851.1, from coordinate 92,007,911 downwards.
GCCTCATTTACCTTGCACGTGGCCAACCCAGGAAGGATGGTGGTTCAATTCCCAGCATCTCATATAGATCCCCAAGCCTGCCATTTTATTTTATCTTTTTATAATATCTTTATTTAAGCACCATATTACAAACATAATTGTAGTTGGGTTTCAGTCATAAAAAGAACACTCCTTCACCAGTGCAATGGGGGCATGGTGGTGGGAATGTTGCACTGGGAATGTTGCACAGGGGCAATTTCTGAGTGCAGAGCCAGGAGTAACTCCTGAGCACTGCCAGATGTGACCCAATCTCCTTCCCCCCAAAAAAAGAAAAAAAAGCTAAAAATACATTGTTCTATGCTGGAAGAGAAAGTTAGCATGTTTGAATATATATGCCATGCCAAATACTTGCATATTAATTTTAGTCTCACAAATGTATGTTATCTGCATTTGTGTGTGATAATAAGTTTGAAGTTCATAAAATTCTATTTGTTTACTCCATATCATGTTGTTGACTACAAGTTGACAATCCAAATGCTTCTATTTTCTGTAAAGAATGAAAATAATATTTTTCATTCTAGATTTTTTGATAAATTGCTATAACATTTATACATCATAGTATAGTTCAAAATAGACAAAATATGTACATTTCAATAAGATTTTTTTTCTTCCAGCAGAAAATAGAATCTATTCTATTTTTGGTTTTGGGTTTTTTGTTTAGGACCACACCCTTTGATGCTCAGGGGTTACCCTTAGTTCTGGACTTAGGAATTATTGCTGGTAATGCTTGACAATTTAGGATGTCAAGCATCAAGCCATGCTCAGACAAGTTTAAGGCAAGCACCCTATCTATTGCACTATAACTCCACCCCTAGAATATATTCTTATGTATAGCTAATACCATTGAAATGATCATGACAGGTTTGTATTTGGATCAAAATAGAACATATTTTTAAAAGAGTGCACATTTGTTCCAAATGTTTTTCGAGAACAGTTGTAATATTAACTGATGTACATGATGACAGGAGGACCATTTAGAGGAAATGATTTATTAGCACACTAGAGTCATTGTACAGATAAATATTTCATCCTTCAGACTGACCCACTGTCAACAGTTGAGAACTCTGAGCTGATTCTGCAGTCTCCAAAAATGAAGATGAAATTGTCTTTTTACTATTACTTTGTAAGTCAGAAAGCATTTTAAAAAACTTAGAGAAGATTAATTTCTCTCCCTTTTCTAGACTACTAAGTCACTATGGGATCAATTATTTTCTTACCATTAATAATTTTCACAATAATAATTATGATGAAAATGACATAATGGTGAAAGTACTAGCTATTTAACATTTACCGTTTAACTGGTAAAATGGTAGAAACTAGATGATTTAAACTGAGTCTTCCATGCCAGAATTTAGGCTCTTGTTTGCCTAATTCATATTTTTAAATTAAATGTGCAAAGTTCAGACATAAGAGAATTCCAAACAGTTAAGTCTAAAAATGACACATGCAAATAAAATAAAGAAGACAATGTAACAGATGTTTTTCTTTCCAGATGTTAGCGTCTCTGAAACAGGAGTAAATCCTATTTCAGTTGACAATATATTTTTCATATATAATGGTGCAAAAATAATTGTACCAAAATTAGTTGTAGTAAATGTTGTGCTACAAAATAAAATAATAAAATAAGATTTTTTTTTTTTTTTGGTTTTTGGGCCACACCCTGTGACGCTCAGGGGTTACTCCTGGCTATGCGCTCAGAAGTTGCTCCTGGCTTCTTGGGGGACCATATGGGACGCCGGGGGATCGAACCGCGGTCCGTCCTAGGCTAGCGCAGGCAAGGCAGGCACCTTACCTCCAGCGCCACCGCCCAGCCCAAAGATTTTTAAAATAATAAAATTTATTTTATTAAGAAACCCAACTACGAACATGTTTGTAATTATGGTTCTTAAATAAAATTTATATTAAAAAAAACCATAAGTTAAAACCCAGTTGTTTATTTCACAGGTAATAAATCTGATTTGTCCGGCATATTTTATTACTCAAAATGTTTTGATATACATGAAAATATATATTCTCAGATATAGTAATGTAGAATTACCAGGCATATTATTATATGCATGCATATAAAAATAATATATGTGTATATAAATATAAAAGTATTCAATTTTGCTCATTGCTAACATTATCACCCTACTTCACAAATGAAGAAATTAGACTCAAGAAGGCTGAGAGATTAGCTCAAGGTTTTAAGATTAGTAAATCTGGTGCTACTTAATCAAAATTAAAGTTGGACTCCAAGTTAAGTTGTACCTTTTCTTAAGTGCTTCATTATATCATCTAGAACTTTTAAAATTTTTCCCATATTAAAAAAAAGTTTTTTTAAAATAAATTGCTAGTCAACATACTAATTTCAAAGTTCTGGGCCTGAGTAGCCCTGAGCACTGCTGAGTGTGTCCCCCCTCCAAAAAAAACAACAAATAAAAAAATGTAACTTTGAGGGCCAGAGGGCATATAGTGTGCTTGCCTTGTAAATATCCTACCAGTTTTCCATCTCAAGCACCCTATATGGTCCCTAGAACCCACCAGAAGTGATTCTTGAGTGCATTCAGGAGGAAGCCCAACCATACCCCCCCCCAAAAAAAAAAGCTCATCATACAACTGTTCTACACTTAAAAGGAAGTATAATGACCTTGGCCCAGTTAAGAGCTAAAATGATAAAGGTCACCAAATAGTAGGGTTGTTTGTATGTTTTGAAATAAAAACTAAAGGAAAAAATCTTGAGCATGGGAAATATTTAGGTCTTCTGTTTACACTCATAGAATTTGCGAAATTACTTACTAATAATGTCAAATATTTTCTTTGGGGAGCTTGGGCCCTACTTGACAGTGCTTGTGGCTTCATATTGGCTTTTGCTCAGGGATCACTCTTGAAGGGACTCAGGGGACCAAATGCAGTGCTAGTGACTGACCCAGGGTTAGCTGCATACAAGAAAAAACAGCTTAACCTGGGACTATCTCTGGCTCTCACAATATCTCTTCTTATCCTAAATTTGTTGATTGAATTGGCTCTTATCATTAGAAAATTAAGAAAAGAAGTAATGGTCATTGAAAAGGCTTGGATTTATACCTTGAATTTAATGAATTCATTTTTAATATAAAATCTTTATTTAAGCATCATGATTACAAGCATGATTGTAGTTGGATTTCAGTCATAAGGAGGGAGTGGAGGCATTGCTGGTGGGAATGTTGCATTGGTGAAGGGGGTTGTTCTGTTTATTACCAATTCAATTTTGAATTTAGGATTCACATTTAGTTTATTTTTATTTTTATAAGACAAGTGAAATTATAGTTACCAGCTTTCTCTCTTCCAAATAGTTTTGAAAGGAAGTAAAATAGCATATACGCATTACTCTTAATTATTCATGAAGTCACATACAGTTCTATCATTTCTAGGAAAAAATTAGCCATATTTTCCAATGCCTGTTTTATATATGTTAACTTTTTCTATAATTTTTTTGTGTGTTTGCCTTTTTGCTCCGGGAATGCATCTGGTGCTATTGTACCAATCTGTTTTCGTATGGCTTATTTTTTCCCATTCACCAACAATCTTTTTTTTTTTTTGGTTTTGGGCCACACCCGTTTGATGCTCAGGGGTTACTCCTGGCTATGTGCTCAGAAATCGCCCCTGGCTTGGGGGGACCATATGGGACGCCGGGGGATCGAACCGCGGTCCTTCCTTGGCTAGCGCTTGCAAGGCAGACACCTTACCTCCAGCGCCACCTACCCGGCCCCTCACCAACAATCTTAATTGTTTTTGTTTTAAAACAAAACTGTGGGACCAAGCAATAGCACAGTAGTAGGGCATGTGCCTTGCATACGTCTGACCCAGGACAGACCTGGGTTCAATCCCTACAGCCCATATGGTCCCCCAAGCCAGGAGCGATTTCTGAGCGCAAAGCCAGGAGTAAACCCTGAGCATCACCAGGTATGGCCCCAAAACCAAAACCAAAACAAACAAACAAAAAAATCTTGTCAAACAATTTTGAAAAACCTGACATTGTATTTGAGGCCTGTTATAGCTTGAAAGTTAACTTCCCAATAAAATTCTTTCTAATTTAATAACAACAACAACAAAAAGTTACAATTACATCAAATCAAGTAGGCTCTAAGACTTTGAAGCTCTCATCCTGGCATATCTATTATAAACTCAATAGAAAATTATATAAATAATGTAACTAACTGGTCTATCTACACTCCCAAATAAAGCCACTCTTAGTCACCCCAAAAGATATGTTTTCAGATTGAAAATATTAATTTTTCAACATCAAAATATCAACTTGAAATATTTTGAACATGAGTGAAGTGACTTAAAAGTTACATTTTGTGTTTGTAAGATATTTTTTTCAGAGATAATAAATGGCCCCAGTCATCTCCTAGGCACAGAGAACTTGGGGTCACTCCTGTTGATATTCAACCTGGAATCAAAGTGAGATCCTCCAGTACGGGGCTATAGAACCACTGGAGTGGTGCTTGGAGTACTGTGCAGTGTCAGCTATCAAATCTGGTTCTCCAGTTCTTTGAGCTATCTCTCAGCTCTTTTATGATATAAATGAATTTAAAGCATGGCCCAAAATATGAAACATAAATCTCAGAGATAAGTTCAATGTCTTTAAGGAATAAAAAATATTCAATTAAAAATTGTGTAGAAAGTTGACTATGCATTTTTGTTTGTTTGTTTGTTTGTTTGTTTGTTTGGGAGCTACATCTGGCTGTGCTGAGGGTGGGGGAGGAATATGTGGAGCCAGGATTAAAATCAGGATCAGTGTGTACAAAAAATACTCCAACCAGCAATATCATGCAAGGATCCTTTTTTAGTCCCAGTGTAGGTAACAGAAGCGTAAAAGCATAATCCCATTTTATCATTATAATAGTCTGCTGTACAGATAAGGAAGTATGCCTCAGGAAAGCCACATATACTCAACGATCTGAACACATGCTTTTTATGCCAGGGGCCTGGGTTCAGTAGTTGGCCCCACATGGTCCTCTGAACATCACTGAGAGTGACTCCAAGCACAGAATCAGAAATAGCAGCACTTGGGCACCACCAGGTTTGATCTTCCAAACACACATATACAAGCACACACATGCACATACGCACACATACACATATACACACATATTCTATGTTGCTAGAGAATTGACAACAGCTTCAATACACCTCCTATAATGCTTGTAAATTCAGTCATACCAATAAATACTCATCTTTTTGACAGAAACAAGCACTTTATATTCTTTCTTTTAAATACAATATAGTTACAAAATCAGCTATCTAGTAGTTTATCTGCATACACATACATCTAGTGTACAAAATTGGGGCTTCAGCCTAGTTCATCTCATGAACTATGTCAGATACACAAGGTCATGTTTGTCTAACTCTGCTGTGTCACTCTGTATCATGAACAGTACCAGATCCTCAGTAAGTACTCAAGGGAGTTGCTTTATGTTTTGGTTATCTTTGCTTTCATATCAAAATTGAGATTATTTGAGGTTATGGACTTTTCTAGGATACTTATAGATTTTATGCATGTTCCTAAAAAGCATGAAGCAGTCAGTTGAGTATCTTTCTGAAAGTTTTCCATCTAAATATGAATAAAAGAAAGGTTATTAAATTCCCTCAATTAAATTAAAATTTCTTCACAGATATATTATCTACAACTGGATTCATTACTTCAATTCTGAGAAAATGCTTGGGATGTAGAAATGAAGTAGTAATAGTTGTCTGTTTAAAAATAAAAAGAAATGTGGAGTAGAAAGAATTTTCTACATGATTTAACTCATATGGGTTGATTTAACTAACATGATAAAACTAAAACTGTACACCAGATGTTACCTTTACTTAATCTTCTTATGCAATTATATATTCTCTATTCCTTATATATGTTACATATTATTATATCTCATGAATCCTTGTATTCATAGTTTTTTTACCTTAAACACTAGAGAAGAAACTTTGGGTCACAGTTGTTATAATTCATACAGTCATTCTGTATGTGATTTCATTTCACTCAAGGAAGTGCTTTTTTGTGACTACCTGTTCAATTTTATTCCCTGGTCAAATATTCATAAGTCACCAAATACTAAAGGTCAGTTATGAATTAATCTGACATTTACTAGTTTTGATCTGATTAAATTTTTTTAAATTCTTAAGAATATCATTAATCACAATAACATCTTCTCTAACTAAATATAACATATACTATTGTTACTAAAATTTTCTTGACTCATGTACAGAAAAGTGGGCCTTCCACTATTTCCAAAGGAGCATTTATTTATATTAAGTTGAATTAAGTAATTATGCTCTTTATTTTGCCCCCCCCCACCAGTAATTATGCTTTTAAACAAAGCCCTTGCTATTCAGACAAGACATTGCCGAGTTTCAAGTTTTTCTAATTCTTTTAATTCATTTAGTCTTAATGCAACTATTTTGCTATGCCACCAGAGATTTAACCAGACTGAAATCTCATCAGCAAGATTTTATTTCATGTATTTTCTGCATAATTAATTTGATGTAAGGCTTTGTACCATTTTAGATTGTAAGGAATTACATTTTCCTAATCTCTATCAGCCCCCAAAATGCTGCTTTCTCTGTTACTCTATCATTAATCTTGTACTTGTGTGGTATATTGATGAATAAATATTTATACATTATACAAAAATCTATAGCTATTTTTATGTCATTGTTCTATAAATGCTATCTAAATACCTGGTTTGCTGAATCCATTGTTTTGCAGCTCCCTGCTATATACCAGTCATTGCTTCTCAGAGTCTAATGGGGATAGAATTATACAAATAAAGCATAGAATTTAAATAGTGCTTATTTAATTAGTTTTCACACTAACCCTATTCTATAAAAGCTTTTGTTATAGTACTAAATTTTGATTAGGAAACTGAGGCACAAAAAGTTTAAAGAATTAAATAAATCACACAGCCAGAAAGGAAATGAAGGCATAATTTGTGCCCCGGGTTCTAGAAGCCATGCTCTTTCTTAGTAACTTTCCCCCTGCTGCTTATTGAGCAATTAGTCCTTTAGATGACTGGTTGTTATAAGAGCATAAATAGCAGTGTGCTTTCTTCTTTTTGGGGGGAGGGTGGTTTTTGGGTCATACCCAGAGGTGCTCAGGAGTTACTCCTGGCTCTGTGCTCAGAAATCACCCCTGGCAGGCTCAGGGACCATATGGGATGCTGGGATTCGAACCGTCGTCCACCTGTGTTGGTTGCGTGTAGGGCAAACACTTTGCCGGTGTGCTATCGCTCCGGCCCAGCATTGTGCTTTGCTTTTTTTTTTTTTTTTTTGGTTTTTGGTTTTTGGGCCACACCCGGCGGTGCTCAGGGGTTACTCCTGACTGTCTGCTCAGAAATAGCTCCTGGTAGGCATGGGGGACCATATGGGACACCGGGATTCGAACCAACCACCTTTGGTCCTGGATCGGCTGCTTGCAAGGCAAACACCGCTGTGCTATCTCTCAGGGCTCAACATTGTGCTTTCTAATTAGATACAATTTTATATGATTTTACTTGAAGCAACATAAGAAATAACTTAGTACAGATAACTTCCCAAAACATTAAAATGTATACTATTGCTTTAGAAAACAGAGTATTTGAATTGGTTTATTATTATTATTATTATTATTATTATTATTATTATTATTATTATTATTATAGTTATGGTCATTATCTTGGGGGAGCCACACTCAGTGCTCAAGGGTTATTTTCTGGTTCAGTGCTCAAGAATCATTCCTGGAGGGCTCAGGGCTCTATAGTGGATGCCTGGCATTGAACCAGGATTGGCTGCATGCAAGGCAAATGGCCCACTTGCTGGATTAAAACTCTGTTCCCTAAAACAAATTGGTCAATTATTATTTTCAATAAAATAAAAAATTGAGCTCCTCCAGGATTTCAGTTTTTGGTTATCTCTTTTTACCTCTACTTGAAGGAATTAATCCAGAAAACAGTCTTCCCTAAAAGTGTTTTCATGACTCAGGAAGCAGTGAGAGCTTCAGAGGCTCAAGATGATATATATCTAAACTGTCTCACTGTAGTAAATAAGAACTCCTGAGCTCAAAGGTTGAGACTCTGTAGAGAGGCCACTTTGCATGCCTGGAGCCATGAGTTCCCTTGATTTGGGTTAGATCCCTGACACCTCTCCTTACAACAACCAGAAGAACTGCCAGTGTGACTCCAAGCATCACAAGGGTACAACACCCAATATACTACAAACAAGTGCGCAATCTCCACATTCATTCAGATCCACCACCACAACAAAGGGAAGGAAGTGGAGGGCAAGGAGTGCCTAATCTCCCTTGGGACACTGACACTCATTGAGCTAAAAGGCTCACTTCTGACACAAAAAGGAAAAAATAACCTACAGAAAACGTCAAAAATATGTAAACCTTTATCTCTAAAAACAATAAACTAAAGCTTAGTTGGTTTGTGTTTACGAACCATGACTAGTTAAACTAGCAAAAAGAAATGGAAGACCATATTGTTTTAGCTATCATTATCTTTATAAAAGGCCAACCACAGATTATATCCTGACTTTTACTGGTAGTGATTTTTAGCCACTTTATGGTAAAATACCCAGGAAATCTGTGAGACAAACTCTATGGAGCAATAAATAACTACAGTTCCTTTCTATGGTTTAAGTCTCGAGGTCTCCCACATTGCTCATTTAATTATATTGTTGCCTTTCATGTTTATCAAGTTTCAAAGTCTTTTAGTATATAATAAGAGGAAATGCTAGTGAGAATATAGAAAAGCATATCAGGATATGTGGTAATACAACGCTATGTGATACTTTACCATTTGAATTGTTTTGAAAAAGAAAATAATATAAGCTTAAGTAAAAGAATATTTACAATAGTATCTTTAGACATTATTTTCAGGGTATAAACTCATTCTCAATTTTGTCAACTTATAAGGGCTAGAGAAATAGCACAGAGTATAAGGTACTTGCCTTGCATGCAGCCAATAGCAATTAGATTTCTAGTACCACATGTTTTTGAATCACTATTGAGAGTCACTCGTGAGTACAGAGCCAGAAATAATTCTGACCACCACTGGGTATGGATCAAACAAACAAGATACAACAAAAAATTTTGTCAATTATATTAAAAGAAGACTGGAGCTGGAAAGATAATTCAATGCACTGTATGTAGATCATGTTTTGCATGAAGAAGGTCTGGGTTCAAGTCCCAGCATCCTTTCAACCCTGATGACCTCTGAGAATGACCCTGGAGCACTAAGCCAACGTAAACTTCTAACACTGCCAGGTGTAACTTATATTCTAAAAAAATAATAATAATATGTTTAAGTTTAAATGGAAGATTAGGATATATAAATCCTCTCTTTTACACTTTTTTATTTCATGGGGCTCTTTCCTTGCTCTGGAGAAATCTGCATTCTCTTTCAAAACATTACTTGTTTCTCTCTCCCTTTCAATACTATATATATATATAGCATTAAAAAAGGTGTGGGAGGCTTGGACCGGATGATAATATTCTATAACTCATTTAGAAGAGGTTTGACTTAACTCTTTGACTTTAGATTGTGTATAAATAAAAACTTGCTGCAAACTATGACAGTTGTAATTTTCGCTTAAACACAATTGTCACAATATTTTAATTTTGAAAGAAAAAAGTATGCAGTAACTTGAGTTATACAAGTAAATAGTCTTTTTTGGTTGCTACTCTTTTTTGGTTGCATTATTATCCTTGTGTGTATATACATGCCTGGTTTTATAGTAAAAAGTTTATTGAGGTTGAGAAGTTTGGGCCACATCTGTTGGTCCTTGGAATGATTAGAATGAATCTCTATTACTGAAGGTTATGCTAATTCCAGTAACTTATTTATTAATTACTTTGATCTAGATATTGTTTTTATTTTTAAATCATGTTGCAGATTAATGTTAATAATTGATTGATAGGAAACTTATTTGAGATGCCATTATTAACACAACCTCATTTGGAAAATTAACATGTGTGCATGCAATGCCAAGGATTGAATCTGGTTTCTTCCATGAAGACATCCACTTTGTCACTGAGTTGTACTCCGAGCTAAACAAAATTAAATTCATGTCATTATTATTGTCGCCCCACATAGACATCCTAAAGAATAAATAATTACCTGGCCAACTTGTTGTATATAAACTGCTTTGTATAAGAAACATTTATCTTTTAAATCAATTATCAGCTATTAGAACACAGTACACTTAAGAACAATGTCATATATCATATAGTAAATAACAAAATCAAATTTATTATATGAAGAATAAGAAACACTTCAACTTGTCTTTCTATTGTAATTTTTACTTCTGTATTGATTTTTAACTCTAGAGAAAGCAAATATATAGTCTAACAAACTGTACTAGAAGTTGAGTATGACACCATACATTTAATCCATACTAACTTTTTTTTAACTCTTTAGGCTTTTGCTTAAATCTTGTTGCTTTTAATAGAAATGAAAACAAGAGAAATAAAAAGTAAAGGCTAAACTTGAGAGTCTCAGATGGCATGATTCAGAGTCAGAGGATAAGAAAATTGGGAACAATGTGCTACCATGTCCAGTAGCCAGTGACCTAAAAGAGAAAAGCCATTTTGTTGCCAACAATGCATTAATCCATTCTTCAGAAAGATCTATATAGCAGGTCACAATGTGCAAGCCAATGCCTTTGTATCAGCATTAGGCTCTAATTAATTAATGTGACTCAGAACTTTCTTGATCTTTTCTGGAGATCACCTGCTCTCTAGAGCTATTTATAATGAGGTAGGTTACTATTCCTGATAGACATATCCCTTAAGGCTCCTGAAATTAAACTAGAACTCTCTACTGAGATAGATTTTAAAATAATATAATCACTTTATATATAAGGGAAATTGCTATTATTTTTTTTTTGACTCATGGGATCAATATGAAGATTGTCTCCCTGCCTCTCCTTTTACACCCAACATATAGGCTTTGCCTTAGGCAGCATGACTCATTATGATAGCACTTTAATTTTTACTTAAGAGAACAAATATGGGGCTGGTGAGGTGGCGCTAGAGGTAAGGTGTCTGCCTTGCAAGCGCTAGCCAAGGAAGGACCATGGTTTGATCCCCCGGCGTCCCATATGGTCCCCCCAAGCCAGGGGCAATTTCTGAGCGCTTAGCCAGGAGTAACCCCTGAGCATCAAACGGGTGTGGTCCGAAAAGGGAAAAAAAAGAGAACAAATATACTTATATAATAGGTCAAAACTGTATATGATTTGAAGAGTGTTTAAATATGGATAATACAAAAAGAAAGGGAAAGTTTAAAAAGTGTAGCATTATTCTAGTGGGATAAGGAGTGGTTTGTTTTCAGCTTCTTTATCTTCCAAAATCATATTTAAAAAAGATATTATTCTGCACGAAATGGTTTTGTATATCATTATAGATTATATTTACTTTAATTTATATTTCCTTAACAGCTCTAGATTTGAGTCACTTCTGGAAAAAGTCAAGTACATTCCTTCAATTGTAGAAAAATATTTTGTTGGGAATTGAGTGGAGTGACTTATTGGTCATGATTTGGGATGTGCTGAGTAAATTTTAGCTTCGGGACATCATTCTTTCTAAAGTAGTCTGGTCTTTATCAGTGATTTGAGACTTTCCAGATATAATGGATACTAGCTTTGACAGTAACTATTTTTCTGATTTATTTTATTGTTAGTAAAGCGGGCATATGCATAATAATATTTTTGAATATCAATGTATGTCTTTTGTATAAGCTAATATTTACATAATACATCGACAATATTAACATGTTACTTATATCAACAAGTGTTTTTAGGATTGAAATTGTATATACTTGAAGCAATTTGAAGTTAGAGGCAGATAAAGAAAGATGTTTTAAAAAAAAATATATAAAACAAAACTTTGTCTAGACCAGAGAGATTATTCAAAGATCTGGATTGAATGTTTTGCCTTTCAGAATATTAGGTTCTCTCCCTAACACTGAATGTCAACTGAGTATTAGTTGACCCACCAAGCACTGTCAAGAGTACTACCCCCAATACTGTCAGGTATAAATTTAAACCAAAAAATATTCTTTTAATTTTGAAAAGTTTACATTTTCTCAAGGCAGACCAAATTTTAATATTTTGGACCACCAGAAAAAAATGCCTGACTAAAGGTAGAAATTTTTATTACTTATTATTAGAGAAATGACTGTTATTATAAATCTAGTTTCACCAATACTTAACTTTATTTCTCATCTTCAGAATAGAAGATTTATTTATTCAGAATATTAGTTTACTAGGCCAGTCAACTTCTACTTATGAAATGCTTATTCTATTCTATCAAGGCAATTTCAAGTATGTGTAACTAGTAGTTGCTCATGGCTCCACATTCAAAAAGGACCTATTGTTGTGTAAATGCCATTGTTTTCAAATTTCTACTAATTTTTGCCCTATAATTCAGTTTTGTGCTGGGTCCCACATATATTGTGCTATGTACTTGTGATAAAGCATGAACAACAAAAACATAGTTGTATTCTTAACGTCATTTATAAAAGTAATAAAAGCAGTATGGAATAACAGCAAAATGTTATTTCTTCTTAGTATAGTAGAAAAGTACTGAGTAAATTGTAAAGATCTATAAAAAATCTGTTGTGTAAGTTAAGGAGTTTATCTACTCGATTAACTCATTAGCTCCTTGATTTGGTTTTACTTTTTCTTCTAAACAACCTAATAGATTGTGTAAATACAAGCACATCTTTACAAGTTATTTAGTACTTTTCCAATTATACTAAGAAGAAATAGTCTTCAAATGCTGCCAGGAGTAATTCCTGAGTGTAGAACCAGAAGTAACACCTGAGCATCGCCTGGTGTGACCCAAATTATTGCTCCCACCAAAAAAGTGGATACAAGTCTAATATCAAAATGGTAATGAAAATATACTCCTCCCCTCTTCCCATTGCTTCAATCTTGGCATGATAATACTTAAAATCTAATGATTTTATGGTTTGTCATCTCAGTTCTGCTGACCCTATCTTGAAATAGTTAATATACTTAAAGGAAATTTAGGTCATCATAAGCCAGAACCATATCTGTGGTTTTTCTATCCTTGCCTCTGCAATTCTTGTTCATAGTGCTTGATCTTGTGGTAAAAAAGGTTGTAATCTGGGGTTACAGTTTTGGTAAAGTTCAAAAGATGAGTCAAGAAAGAGCACTATCATTACCTCTTGTCATGTGAAGTTAAAAAATACCTTTTCTTGCCATAGGTCATGGGAAAGTCTGAGCATATCTTCAATTAAGCCACAGTTTAAGCAGTTATATTTTTAATGGTGTGTTGGGTCTTTTTAGGTTATTATTCTTTTCTAGCAAGGTTAGGTTGTGACGGAAAACTATATACTCTCCTCTTGACATAAACCCTGCATGAGTGTTTGCCATAAAAATACACAAAAATAGGAGCACAGGAAATCTCAAAATCCCAGACTCCTCGTGTCCGAAAATAATGTTTCTAGGACTGATCTTCAAAGAAAGTGCTGGCTACCCCACCTAGAGAATTCTGGTGTTATGATTCAACTCTTAGTTTCTTTGTAGTGTCACTGAGCCAGTATTTATGATTCCAACATATTGTTTGCTCTTAAAGACTGTCTTCCAGTTTCAGTATCCCATTACACTCTGTGAGTTTTAATTTTGTATATTATATTCAGATTCATCAGCAGTGAACACATTTGATTAGAAAATACTTGCAAAGAAAGAACATTTCATTTCCTTACCATCTAAGATGAGCAGTGTTCAGGGAAAAAAAATACCATTCAGACAACCACTTTTGCTAGGTATCACATAGGAAATGGCTTGTACTAAGATTCTCACCTTCTATTTAAACTGGGGTCTGCAGGGTTAATTAGACAAAATGTGGCAGTGTCTACAACCTAGCTCAAAGCTGGCTGAGCATGCAGGTCTTCAGAACATTATTGAAGACAAAAAGTGAAAAATTAGATGAGTAGCTTGATTATTCTAAGTTTTATGAAAAGCAGTACACTTGCATATCTTTAAGTCATCTCACAATAAATGCTGAGCACACAGATGTATGTGCATATAATTGTATAGATATTATATATAAAATTAGGTACCAGGAGTTAGAAGAGGAAACTGAGGGACATAAATGCTATAGGAAAAAATCTTGAAATATTCAAAATGTCATGAACCTTTGCCTTATTCCTACATATTTTTAAATCTTTATATTTGCTAGCTTGAAATCAAAACAATTGCATTATAACATGTATTTCAATGTTTGAAGGTTAAACAGGTAATAAAGAGAGGCCGGAGCCATGGCGCGGTGTGGTAAGGTGTCCGCCTCGCCGAGCTAGCCCAGAACTGATGGCAGTTCGATTCCCCAGCATCCCATATGGTCCCCCAAGTCAAAAGCAATTTCTGAGTGCATAGTCGGGAGTAACCCCTGAGCATCACAGGGTGTGGCCCAAAGAAAAACAAAACAAAACAAAAAAGTATTAGAGAAAAATGTATTGACAAATTCCAAAGGTCATTAATGAGCAGTAGCTCGTTTTATGCATGAGAAGAATTATAGGAAATGTGATGGAACATCCAGGCACAATTGAGACAGTAAGGGAGTTTTATCTGAGCCCTTAGAACTCAAAAAAGAAGTGGTTAAAGAGACTATTTTTTGTTTTGTTTTGTTTTGTTTTGGGGCCACACTCAGCTATGCTCATATAGTCTACTCATGGCTATATGTTCAGAGGTTAGACCTGGCTATCTCAGGGGACCATATGTTGGAGATGGAACCCGGGTCAGATACAAGCAAAAAACACCTTACTCGCTGCACTATCCCTCTAACCTCTAAACAGACCTTAAGTGTTTCTCATTACTAAAGATAAAATTAGCAAAGATTAATACAGTGCATAGAGTGTTTGCCTTGCCCTTGACATATTAGGGTTCAATTCCTCATGGTAGCCCTTATAGTTCCACAACCACTGTCAGGAATAATTTCTAAGATTAGATCCAGAAGCAAAGCCTGAGCATCATGATTGTGACCCCAAACCCAAACAAAATGTGCTTTAAAAATTATCTTTTAAAAAAATAGAAGCCAAATATAATTTTAATCTTCAATTGGAAATAGATTCTTGGATTTCTTTCCTCTCCTTTTGGGAGGGGTAAGAATGAGGGGAATCGAATCTTTAGGCCTGAGAATCATAAATTAATCACTTTCCACCCCAAACCACTCCACAGTATCTGAGCTTTATGCCCACCATATATTTTACTAAGTTTTTCTCTTTGCTGAAATAACACTGACTTAGATGTTTAGCGTTTTCCCCTCCCTATGATTCAGAAACCAGATGTAGCCTGATAAGACAGGAGGAAAAAAAATGTGTGTCTAGCAAGGTGACACATTTGGTTCCTTTTCCAAAACAGTTTTCGAAGAATGTGTACCCGTCCTTCCAGCATCAGCAGCATTGGCTCAGGGGTTCATGTAATAGATAAAGGGTCCTGATTGTCGAATGTAAGGAAGTAGGAAAATAGAGACAGCTTTCTGACTCTCTCCTTTGTTTGAAGCAGTACATTCACCGAGAAGCAGAAACATTTTATGTGATTTTATTTTAGTGAAAGCTGCAAGTTTTTTATTGGAATTTACTTAGAAAGAAATGAGGGGAGAGAGTTTAAGAGAGAACACAGCCTTCTCTCCATTGGAAAAGCAAGCAAATAAAGATACACAGTAGAGACTAACAAGCAGATACACTTGTATAAGGGAGAACACGGCCTTAAAGAGCAAGCCTGTAGAAACATTTTAAAAGGGACAGGAGCGACTCACTCAATAGTACAGCCAGGCATTTAGCTTGCACAGTTAATTTGGGTTTACATAGTCAACCTGGGTTCAATCCCTATATCCCCATGGTTCCCTGAGCACTACCAGGAGTAATTCCTGAGTGCAGAGCCTGGAGTAACAACTGAGCATCGCCAGCTGTGTCCCCCAAACAAAACAAAAAAATTTTCTGTCTTGAAAAATACATTTAAATCTAATCCGGAGTCCATAGAGATTATACAGTGATTAAGGCCTTGCATGTGGCTAACTCTGGTTTAATTCCTGGCACAGCGATGGTACCCCAAGCTCTACTAAGAGTGATTCCTGAGCTCCACCACGAATGTTGAAAAAAAAAAAAGAATTTACAGTAGGGGGCTAGAGTGATAGCACAGCAGTAGAGTCTTCGCCTTGCACATGGTCAAACCCGGATGGACCCAGATTCGTTCCCTGCACCCCATATAATCCTTCGAGCCTTCTAGGAGCAGATTTCTGAGAGCAGAGTCAGGAGTAACTCCTGAGCACTGCCGGGTGTGGCTCAAAAGCTAAAAAAAAGAAAGAAAGAAAAAAGAAAAAGAAAAAATCAGAATCTACACCATTGTACTTAGCAACAACCACCAAAAATAAATGAATAAATACAAGTAAAATATTAAATATGCAGATAGAAAACAAGGAATCAATGCCTTGAACTTCTACAATAACAAAGGCACTTCAAACTTGGCTTTCTATATTTTTATATGATGTAAACTGCCTTTCAAAATTTGTTTCTGCTCAATAATTCTGTATATTTCTCTATGTAGAAACCATAGCATTAGCTTAATTCTAGTATAGGTTTTAGTTCCAACAGCATTCATTGACAAAGATTCAAGGAGTGAACAGTAATTCCCTTATCTTTGTGAACTTCTGTAGTTTCCGGTTGGAAATCCAATTACACTTCCAGAAATAGAGTCATTACATGCCTCATACGTTTTAGTAATCCAAGGAAGTAAAGACATACTGGAAACTGGTCACTTGAATTTCACAAGTTTTTCTGATGAGATGTGACGCAAGCCATTATTTACATATCCTTTTAAGTAGCACTAAAATCAATCATTTCTACCTTCTTTATCACTACTGTTGAAAAGTTTCCCATGGTATAGAAAAGTTCTGTATTTAGCAAACAAATATTTTCCGTTTTAGAAGCATAAGTTTTCTCAGAGAAAATTTAGAAACAAAAGTATTTATTTCCATAGCCTTTATTTTGAAAATTGTCCACATAAACAAAACATTCTTAAGAAAAAAGGGGAAATATTATTTACATATATACATATATACAAACAAACTAAGCAAATGTTTAAGGATATATTATATAAATAGAGCCACACATTATAAGGTAAAAAGTTGAGGCAAAATTTGAGTCACTCAGGTAAACAAATGACATATTTTTTTTCTCAAGTCACACTGTTTTATAAAAAGCAGATTTGGGATATTATGCAGTAGTCAGGAGAGATGAAGTCATGAAATTTTCCTATACATGGAAGTACATGGAATCTATCATGCTGAGTGAAATAATAAGTCAGAGGGAGAGGTTTGATACAGAATAGTCTCACTCATTTATGGGTTTTGAGAAAAATGAAAGACATTTTTGCAAAAATCCTCAGAGGCAAAGAGAGGAGGGCTGGAACTTCCAGCCCACTTCATGAAGCTCAGCTTCATGAAGTGGTGAGTGCAGTTAGAGAAATAACTACACTGAGAACTATCATAACAATGTAAATGAATGAGGGAACTAGAAAGCCTATCTAGAGTACAGGTGGGGTTTGGGGTTGGGTAGAGGGAGATTTGGGACATTGGTGTTGAGAATGTTGCACTGGTGAAAGGGGGTGTTCTTTACATGACTGAAACCTAATCACAATCACGTTATCGAGGTGTTTAAATAAAGATATTATTAAAATAAAAAACAGATTTGGGGACCAAATGATAGCACAAGTAGGGCATTTGCTTTGCATGCAGCCAACCTGGATTCGTTCCCAGCATCCCATATTATTCCTTGAGTCAGGAATAACCCTGAGTGTGGCTCAAACTCTCCCCCAAAAAGCAAATTTTAGTGGGATAAGATATTTTGGAGGGAAGGCACACAAAGCACTGTTAAAAGATTGCTCCTGGATTTGTACTCAGGAATCATTATTTGCAGGGTTTAAGGGACCTTACAGAATGCCCTACCAGCTGTGCTGTTGCTCATGCCCCAGACTTTTTTTTTTTTTGCTTTTGGGCCACACCCAGCAGCACTCACTCCTGGCACTGCTCTACTGGCAGGCTAGGGGGACCAGATGAGATAATGGGAACTGAATCCCAGTAGTGCAAGGCAAACGCCCTACTGCTGTGCTATCACTCTAGCACTCTGGCCCCAGAATTTGTTATTTTTAAACGCCCTGTTTTGCAATTCTTTCCCCAACTTGTTTATATTTGTAAACTTCACTCATACATAGTACTCTTGGAACCTGTCTTATTTCTTCTAAGTAAAACCATCATCAAAGTTTAAAAGACAAATTTCCTGGAAAGTAGTCTGAAACTTTAACTGCAGACAGCATTTCCACCCTATGCATTATTTTATCAGTTACATTCAAATATAGTGACAATTCAAACTTAAATAAAAGCTTCATAGTTTTGTCTCATGTCAACAAATCTAATTCCAAGTTAAAATTATAATCTGTCAGCAGATTTTATCTCTGTTAGATTAACTATGACTCTTTAGCCTGTTCATGGGACAGTGGATTTCACTAGACAGTAGGAGCTGGAGAGATAACTAGCCCTAGCTAGCTAGCCCTGTCACATGCACTGAGCGCATGCGTTGTTCCCATGCTATTCCAAGAGCATTGTTAGGAGGGATTCCTGAGTACAAGGCTAGAAGTAGCCACTAACAAGGTTGAGCATGACTCCAAAACTAAAAATGATCAATGCGAAGACTTGCAGCCTAAATATAAAAGCATATTTTATTTTAAGTCAGCATGATCTTTATTCTTTAAAGAAACTTTATATCTATCCATTTTCTCTACTGCCTACTTCTTTCCCCATTACCATTCTCTCCCAGTATATCAACTCTTTTTGTTTCTTTCTCAAGTATACATGCAACCATAGTTGGGTAAACAGCACTATACATACACGAAAAGTTAGTCTCCTATCTACTGTAAGGTCATGATTGCTAGAGGACTGAATGTTTGACTGCTCCTGTTGAAAGTCAAATACAACTGAGATTCTTTTATTTTTGTTTTTTTGGGGAGGGGGCACACCCGTTTGATGCTCAGGGGTTACTCCTGGCTAAGCGCTCAGAAATTGCCCCGGCTTGGTGGGACCATATGGGACACCGGGGGAATAGAACTGCGGTCCTTCTTTGGCTAGCGCTCGCAAGGCAGACTTACCTGTAGCGCCACCTCGCAGGCCCCACAACTGAGATTCTTTAATGACCTTAGACAATGTTTCTGGGTGGAACTCAGGCCCTTTCAAGTAAATTTATGGCAAAAGAGGTAACTGATTGCGAATCAGTTTAATTTTTACAAGAAAGTTGGGAATAGTTTTGGCAGATTTTTAGAATGATAATCAGATATATAAATATATAATATGGGGGCCGGAGAGATAGCATGGAGGTGAGGCGTTTGCCTTTCATGCAAAAGATCATTGGTTTGAATCCGGGCATTCCATATGGTCCCCAGAGCCTGCTAGGAGCGATTTCTGAGCATAGAACCAGGAGTAACCCCTGAGCACTGCTGGGTGTGACCCAAACCCCCCAAATATATATATATATATAATATGATAGATTAAACAAATACAAATATTATAATATAATTTATTTTACATTCATATTCTAATTTATATTTTAACAATGTATAGATATTATAATGTAAATAAACTAAATATTATATTTATAATGTGCATATTATGAATATTTGTATACATAATATATAAGTATATATATTATAAATATAATCAGATTATAAAAGAATAATCAGATAGATAGCTTTCATGAAAGATTGAGGAAGAGTGAAATCAAGAATAATATATTAAGGGAGTCTATCATTTATTATAAAATTAAGGTTTGGGGGCCCGGAGAGATAGCACAGCGGCTTTTGCCTTGCTAGCAGCTGATCCAGGACCAAAGGTGGTTGGTTTGAATCCCGGTGTCCCATATGGTCGGTCCCCCGTGCCTGCCAGGAGCTATTTCTGAGCAGACAGCCAGGAGTAACCCCTGAGCACCGCCGAGTGTGGCCCAAAAACCAAAAAAAAAAAAAAAAAAAAAACAAAAGGTTTGGAATGTGAGAGACAGTAGAGGAGTTAACATACTTGTTTTGTACATAGTCAAGCCCAGTTGAATCTCCTAATACACTCTAAAGATCCCTTAGCACTGCACTGCCTTGAGTGATCCCTAGGCAGAACCATGAGTAACTCTTAAACACTATAGGAGAACACTTGCAACCCTTCGCCCCCAAATATCAAGCTTTAAGGTTTGTTTTTAAGAACAATTTGTATGCCAAATTGTAAATCCATAATAATGATTTACTTTACAGCTAATAAAAACTTCATTTGAATTTATAATTGGATGTGGTGAAGGGAGGTGGGGACCATAACAGCTGTGTTCAGTGTTTATTCCTAACTGTGATCAGAGACCTTTCTGGCAGTGCTCTGGGGACCATATGTGGTTCCAGATTTGGCCACATGCAAAGCAAGTACTTTATCCACTATGCTGGCTACCCGGTATGATACTCCGTCATTTCTAAGTAATATGCATTTATGACTCAAAATCCAATTGGTAAAAAAGATAAAATTAAGTTACATATTACCTACTATACTCTCTCTTTAAACCACATTTGTCTTTTGGGATCATATCAAGCTATGCTCAAGTCACAATATGTGACTTTTGTGCTTAAGGAGTTCTATGCAATCCTGGGCTTGAATTTGGAAATCAGCA
Organism: Suncus etruscus; assembly: GCF_024139225.1. Lineage (NCBI taxonomy): Eukaryota > Metazoa > Chordata > Mammalia > Eulipotyphla > Soricidae > Suncus > Suncus etruscus. The sequence goes on along the minus strand of NC_064851.1, from coordinate 91,987,161 downwards.
TGCAATGTATTGGTTCCAACTTTTTGACCTCTCTCCTCTGCCATTGGATCCACTCAGTCCTTTATTCTCCCTACTCTCTTCTCCCACCAATAAACATTGGTGTATCCTTTTCCAAATCTTTTGTGAAAATTCAGTCAGATATTTTTTCATCATTCTCTTGGAATAAATGGTGGCATTTTATAGCAACTATAATATGTCTTGGTTTCTCCCATTTATATCACTGAAGAATTTTTTGTTGTTTATGTTTCTTTTAATCAGTTTCTTAAAATCTTCTTAATTTTTTATGGTTGCTTAAATGTATCATTGCAAAAAATATATGTATAGACCAATTCTAATTTTTTTTTTTTTGAGTCACATCAGGCAGCATTCAGGGATTACTCCTGGCTCTATGCTCAGAAATCGCTCCTGGCAGGCTCAGGGGACCATATGGGATGCTGGGATTCAAACCACCATCCTTATGCATGCAAGGCAAACGACTTACCTCCATGCTATCTCTTCAGCCCCCCAATTCTAAATTTTTAACATTTGATTATTTCCAACCTTTTGCAACAATGGTAAAACATATAAAATGCTGTAATTGATAACTTAGAAGTGTTATCATGATGTAATTCTACAAGTATAACTCTAACATGAATGGCCTGAAATTAAATTGCTAGTAAAAATATGCATATTAATCAGTTTGATAGTGCTTGGCAATTTATACACTTGACAGTTTGTTCAACTCTGCCCTCTAATTGGTTTATTTCCATATCTGATCATTAAAATTATCTTAGTATTGTTTTATCTGTATTTTCCCTATTGTGATTGAATGTCAGTATTGGTGGACATTTATACCTGACAGTGCAATGACTACATTCAGATTGCTCAAGAGTAACACCTTAGTGGTGGGCATGGAGTGATAACATTGTACCTTTTTTTAATATAATTACATCTTGCTAACAATGCTACCTCAAGAAAGTAATATATATATATATATATATATATATATATGTTAAATTACCTAATAGTGCATACTTGAATATGATCCTAGAAAATTAATAGAGAAAAAGAAATATAAAATAGAAGCTTTAAATTTTTTAATTTATTCAAAAATGAAATGTACGTAATTAAGACATGGAAGCAGAAAGAAAGAAAGACATAAAAACTCTCAAGGGCATGACTTTGGCAATGTTTTAATTGTAAAATATGATTAATGAATATGACAAAATTTAGAGAACTTAAAAGTACAAACTGTTTACAGTCCTAGTCCAGGCATAACTGCTGGCTAAATCTGTAACTGTTGAAGATTTCTCCTCTGTTTTCTTACTTAATCTTCTGCCAAGTATCCATTTCCTTTTGCTCTTAAAGCCAGATTAATGACATTTTAATTTTTACATTATCTTTGATTTCTTTTACCTACAACTTTAGGAGCAGATTGATCAAGCCAACCAATTAAATTAGAAAGCAATCAGAAATAAGGAGAGATAAGCCAAGAAGAAGATCCTTTGTCTGCCATAGATGCCCTCTGTATTTTGTATCTAAGAAATATTCTTGCTCATCAATAATATCTACTTGTTTATTCTACACACACACACACATATGAATATGAACTCCAGAAGAATGTCTTTGTCTATTTATTTCAACTTTTTATCCCATTGCACCTTTCAGAATGCTTACCATAAAGCACCATAAAACACATCCAAAAATTACTTATCATTTAAAAAACACTTAACTTTTAATTTGGATTCCTTCTCCTCTATAGCTTAAAATTAGTTTCTCTTATTTAATGTTTTATTTAGAAATAAGCTTTTGACAGGGCCGGAGAGATAGCATGGAGGTAAGGCGTTTGCCTTTCATACAGAAGGTCATTGGTTCAAATCCCGGCATCCCATATGGTTCCCCCAAGCCTGCCAGGAGCAATTTCTGAGCATGGAGCCAAGAGTACCCCTGAGAGCTTCCAGGTGTGACCCAAAAACAAAACAAAAACAACAACAACAACAAAAAGAATGTAGAAATAAGCTTTTGTCTAGCATGAGAAACTAATTGATTCTTTTTATTTTGTAATAGACTTAAAACACATTTTAAAGAAATAACCAGAGCTGGTAACTTACATAAAGTAGAGATACTTTTTTGAATAGAATTGCATCAATGCTATACTAGCTAATAGAATCAAGTATGTTGTGTTATACAGAAACTTGGACATACATAATACATAATATCCTCCTCATCCAAAAATATGCCTCCATTTCCTATGTTACCATACAATTATAGTTTCTTGGTTACTTACCTTTTTTTATGTTCATAACATTTGTCATGTTTTATTTTTTCCATTCTCATATCTTTACAAATATATAAAGCAGTTCTATTTATTCATTGGCAATTTTGTTTTTATGGTGAGGAGGATAGAAGGTAGTTGAACCACACCTGACTGTGATGAGGGACTTCTCCTGACAGGGTGCCCCAGTGACCACATGTAGTGCAGGAATCTGACTGGAGTCTGTTACATGCAAGGCAAGTGTCTTATCCCCATACTTATCAACAAAATCATCAGCTGTTTTTTTTTTTTTTGAATAGTTATTCAATTAAAATTTGAAAAAACAGGGCCCGGAGAGATAGCACAGAGGTGTTTGCCTTGCAAACTGCCGATCCAGGACCTAAGGTGGTTGGTTCAAATCCCGGTGTCCCATATGGTCCCCCGTGCCTGCCAGGAGCTATTTCTGAGCAGACAGCCAGGAGGAACCCCTGAGCATCACCAGGTGTGGCCCCAAAAAAAATTGAAAAAAAATTGAAAAAACAGGAATACCTCAAAGATCTGAAGCACATGCCTGGCATACATAAGGCCATGAGTTCTACCACTGACACCCCAAGTCTCCCTTAGCATAGTTGGTGTAAACTTGAAGGACCTCAGCCCCATTGTGTGTATATCTATGCACGCATGCACATGCACACACACAAACACACACACACACACACATATACACACCCCTAACTTGTTGCTAAGCATATAAAAGTTCCTCAGTAGTATGTGAGATAAGACTCTATTCTCAGAAAAAAGTCTATCCTGCTAAATATTACACAAGTGAATGATTAAAATAACTTGGACTTAGCTTTTCTCCTATGTTGCTCGTGCTGACTTTCCATGCTCTCATAAAGCATGCCTATTATTAATTGTCACCAATTGTCTATGGGATCTTGTCCTGACTATTGCTTAATCTTGGCTAATATCAGGCACACACACACACACACACACACACACACACACACACACACACAATGTAGTTTATCAGCCAAATACTTTCAAAATTCTAAGATAGTTTGCATTTTATGAAGTACAGCATGTCCAAATAGAGAATATTTGGTCACTTTTGTCACAGTATCTTATATATCCACAATTTGAGATTGCATTGTTTGTAAATGTAAACCTTAAATTCACATTTCATGAATCTCTCTTTGGTCAGTTTTGCTGTTTTGCCTGTTCTCTATTATGTTAAGCATAAAACTTAAAAACAAATATTAAATTTCTAATGATGCTATATAAAATTCAACATAATTTTAACTTTAGGCAGGAACCTGCAGGTGAAAAGTTACAAAAATAACTATGATGTACAGATGATGTACAGAGTAATAGTTCTCCAACTGAATACTCAAGTGGTAGTTGTAAAAAAGAATTTCGAGACTTTTTATATCAAGGTCTGTATTTTAGATTTAGACAGCCAGAGTATCAAAACAAACCATTTATGTTTTGTCTCCTGTGTCTATTCAAAATGAGAAGTTCAAGGATATTTGCCAGGTATTTTAAATAAACAGTACTGGTTAATGTCCCTATACCAGAACAAGCAAAAGCTCAAGACTATTTCTGGTAGCTTGAAAATGCTTTTACTAACCAAAAAGTTTAAGCTCTCTTATAAAAATTCTCTCAATAATAAATTCCCTCAGTAAATTAATAGCTGCATTAAAACAAACAAGCATAAATGTTCTAGAAATCTAATGTAAGAGAAATTACTTAAAAGACAAAAAGTGGGGCTATAGAAATAGTATGAGGATTAAAAACTTGCCTTGCATGTAGCGGACCCTGGTTCCATTCCCAGAACTACATTTACTCCCCTGAATGTTGATAGGAGTGATTCTGAGCATATAGTTAGGAGTAAACCCTGAGCACAACAGCTGTGCACCTTCCCAAACCCCAAGATTTTTGTGTTTATGCTAAAAACACTACGGATATAGAGTGCTCCAAAACTGAACAAGATCTCAAAAATATAAATTCACAGCGCATGTTGCCCTGCAGCTGTTAAGGAATGTTGACAAAATGGTATGTCTGATAAAAGAATCATATACTTCCTGAGCTCAAACATGCTGAGTCATATTTTTTATCTAAATATTACAACTGAGGATCATTATTACTATACAATTCTCACATTCTCAACATACCTATACATATATATGTATACGTATGTATATGTATATATACAAGTGTATATGTATATATCTGAGATGCAAAGGACTCAAAAACTCCATTCTAAAAGACATTCACACTCCTATGTTTATTGCAGCACTATTCACAACAGACAAAATCTGAAAACAATCCAAGTGAGAAGGAATGGATGATTGGATAAGGAACATTGTATAGATACACAATGTACACTACTGGGCTGTAAAAAGATAAAATAATGCAATTTGTTGCCACATGCATGCTAGGTGCTTAGTCTCTATTACCACAGAAAGAGTACTTGAGTACCTGAATACTAAGCCAAGTGTAGTCCTCTAAACATCCTGGGAGTGGCCCTACTCCCCCATTCCAAAATAAAACCCAAAATCTTAAAACTTGAAGACATCAGTCACTATAAATACAGATGTGATACTCTGTAGTTATGCTTTCTATGTTCTGACTCTTCTCAAGTTAGTTTGAGGTTAATTAAACACTACCTTGTTTGTATTTTTTATATTGCACTTTTATTTTTATATTGTTCATTTGTATTTGCCTTTCAATCCCCTCTATTTCTCAAACTCAGAATTTGCGTTTCCTAGATATAAATTCTGCATTTATCTTTAACGTGCATGCAACGCACACCTGTGTCTTTAAAATAGGTGCTCAGTGATAACCAAAATGAATTTAAATAATCTATTGGTCTAAGTTTCTACAAGAGTATGCTGAGCTCAAAATGGACCCATGGAATGTTTTATAAAATATTCTTTTTTTTTTTTTTTTGGTTTTTGGGCCACACCCGGGGGTGCTCAGGGGTTACTCCTGGCTGTCTGCTCAGAAATTGCTCCTGGCAGGCACGGGGGACCATATGGGACACCGGGATTCGAACCAACCACCTTTGGTCCTGGATCGGCTGCTTGCAAGGCAAACACCGCTGTGCTATCTCTCCGGGCCCTTTATAAAATATTCTTAATGGAGTTTTTACTTTTCTTTAAAGTTAAACAAATAATAAGCTATTTAAGAACAATAAAATCTGGGGAAAGGATACAGATGCAGCCTCTAAAATATTTTTTAAATATCTTTATTTAAGCAACATGATTACAATTATATTTGGATTTTAGTTATAAAATGTACATCCCCCTTCACCAGTGCAACCTTCCTGCCATTAATGGACCCATCTCCCTCCTACCCTGTCCCCTGCCTGTATTTAAGACTGGCATTCTATTTCTTTCACTTACTACCATTGTCATGATAGTTGTTAGTGTAGTTATTTCTCTAATTGCACTTACCACTCTTTGTGGTAATCTTCATATAGTGGGCTGGTCCTTCCAGCCCTCATCTCTATTATCTCTGGGCATTATTAAAATAATGCCTTTTATTTTTCTTAAATCACACAGATAAGTGAGACTATTCTGTTTTATCTTTCTCACTCTGACTTATTTTATTCAGCATAATAATTTCCACATTTATCTATGTATATAAAAATGTTATTACTTTGACTTTCTTGATGGCTGCATAGTATTCCATTGTGTATATGCACCACTGTTTTTTTAGCCACTCGTCTGTTGTCAGACATATGGGTTATTTTTCAGCTTCTGGTTATTGTTAATGAATATAGGCATGCAGAGGCATTTTGGTATTGTGTTTCTGTGTTCCTAGCATATATCCCTAGGAGTGGTATTGTTGATCCAGCAATATCACTCATAAAATACTTTTTTTCTGATAACAAAAGGATATTTCACAGCATTTTTATTAATATTGCAATTTAAGGCTGTCTGGGATAAATAATGCAATGTATTGAAAATTATAGAAGCTAAGTGTGCAAAGTTGTATTTGGTTTCTAATAAATTGGTTACTGTGTTGAAATATAAATAATAAGAGAAATTGATTAATCAAAGATGAGGGCTGGAGTGGTAGCACAGTGGTAGGGCGTTAGGCTTACATGCGGCTGACCCAGGATGAACAAGGCTTAGATCCCAGACATTCAATATGGTCCCCTGAGCCAGGAGCAATTTCTGAGTGCAGAGCTAGTAGTAACCCCTAGCGCCACCAGATGTGCCCCCTTTAAAAAAAAAAAGAATTACAGAAATTAACTTTGTTGATCATAACTTAATCCAGAGACTACTAATGAAAATGTAAGGCTTCTTCGAGAAGAAATGTCTTCTAGAATTTAAATCAAGGTTTTCAAGTGCAGCCTTTTCTATTATTTGGTTTTCTTGTTAAATACTAAACCTACTCTATCAGGATCTATATGCTTAGAAATGTATTTATTTGACAAGTTCTCTTGATAGTTTTGATGCAAAGGAAAATTGGTCATTATTATAATGTATATAACCTGATGAAATCTCCTTTTCCAATTGGTTCCTCTATTTTCCAGCGTCTGTATTTTCCAATCTACTATAGAAAATCTCAAATTTAACAACCTAAATGTAGTCTCAAATTCCAGCCTAAGGGTAGACTTGCACATTACTGAGTTGCTGTTGTTTTCACTGGAATGTTTGAGTTCATGAAGCAAATTAATGTAAAAACTTGACTGAAATCCCTACAAAATGATTTTTCTCTAAAACTGTCTCTGGAACTTGCACAGTCCTATCAATTCCTACCTCATCAGTCTCTTACTACTATCTGAATGCCAGCCTGTGTCAGCCCCAATTGAAACTACAAGACCTCATTGTTTTGCTTTTTCCTATAACTCTAAATCACTAAATCATCCTCACATCATACAATTTCTTCCCTACACACTTGTCTAATGCTAATGTGCATTTCACTGACATCTTATTCATCTATCTATTTAGCCCACTTTAATCTTTTACTGCTAGGGTTTTCTGCAAATATTCCTCTTTATCACAGTCAGTTTATTTTATATTTAATAAACTTTCAACAAAATCTAAAGATATATCAACTTTCTTCTCATTTATATATTTAAGATTCTTATTATGTTCATATATAGTTTCCCTCAAATATCTCTGACAAGTGTCTTTCTATAAATAACTTACATAATTATTCATTTTAAAGTTTATTGAATATTTAATATGCTCTTGGTATAGGAGCTAGGCATGTTCTTGTAATTGTATTATATTGATTATATTGTAATATATTATAATTGTATTATAATGATACAGTATGCAGAGCTGGAGAGATAATACAAGGTCAAGACACTTGCCTTGCAGATAGCTGCAGCAAGCATAACCATGAAAATGTGCTACACAAAAAAGCCCATGCAGGCTTGATCCCATGCACCACCTATGATTTCCTGAACACTACCAGGAGGTAATCCCTGAGCATAGAATTTGAAGCAAATCATGAGCACTGGCAGTTGTTGGCCAAAATCCCCAAAAAGTAACAATAAAAAAAAAAACATACATTAAAACAACATAAAATCTGGCTCAATAATCAAGTTCCTGCTTTGTGTGTTGGAGAGCTGGATTCAACCCCTGACATCATATAAACAGTAAGAAAAAAAATAGAGAAACTAAAGCAATTATACACTGGGTAGGATGCTTACCTTGCATGCAACCAATGCAGATTCAATCCCAGGCATCCTTGAGTCTGTCAGGAGTGATTCTCAAGTGAAGAGCCAGGTGGGAAAAGCACATAGTCCTTGTCATGACAATAAGATGCTAGATGCAATGTATATTTTTGTGTGTGTGTGTGTGTGTGTGTGTGTGTGTGTGTGTGTGGTTTTTGGGTCACACCCGGCAGTGCTCAGGGGTTATTCCTGGCTCCAGGCTTAGAAATTGCTCCTGGCAGGCATGGGGGACCATATGGGACGCCGGGATTCGAACCGATGACCTCCTGCATGAAAGGCAAACGCCTTACCTCCATGCTATCTCTCCGGCCCTAATTTTTTTTTTGGGTCACACCCGGCAGCCCTCAGGGGTCACTCTTGGCTCCGTGCTCATAAATTACTCCTGGCAGACTCAGGGGACCATATGGGATGCCAGATTCAAACCACCGATTCTCTGCATGCAAGGCAAACACACTACCTCCATGCTATCTCTCCGGCCCCATAATGTATAATTGTTAAATGATCTTGGATTATGGGGATTTTGGTTTTTTTTTTGTTTATTTGTTTTTTGGGGTTTTTTTTTGTTTTTGTTTTTGTTTTTGTTTTTGCTACACACCAAAGTGCTCAGGTCTTACTTTTCTGGCTCTGCTCTCAGGGATAACTCTTAGTGGTTTGGAGGGCCTTTTGGGGTACCACGTATCAAATATGCAAGGCAATCACTCTACCTGCTGTGCTATATCTTCAACCCCCACATCTTCGATTAAAGAACACAAACACAATATTGTTAGTGTAATTGGGAAACGTGAATATATGTATCAGTAAAGAAGCTACTAATATATACCATGATAAATTCTTAGGTTTGGTGGTAATAAAGGTTTTTCTAGGGTAATATATTTTTAGGACATACATATATGGTATTTAGGAATGAGATAACCTGATGCTTAAAACTTGCTTCCAGTTGACTCAAATAATAGCCAGGATCAGGAAGAAAACTCAAAAGACATGTCTTGAATTCTAATTCTTAGGCACCATCAGCAGTATTCCTGATTCTCCCTTACTACTACTGAGCCAGAGCAGCATGTCATCACTGAACCTAAGGCAGATTTAGCCTATAAACTAACACTGGTATACATCATATTCACAATAGAAGAAACTCCTTCCACTTTCTCATTTAATTTTTTGGGGGAGTAGGCCAAACCTAGTGGAGCTCAGGGGTTACTCCTGGCTCTGAGCTCAGAAATTGCTCCTGGCAGGTTCACTATGCTATCACTCTGGCCTCTTCTCATTGAATTTTTAAGTCTATATTGATCCTGAAACTTTTCTATCAACTCTTCACTGCTCTTCATCCCTTAAAATCCAGTTCTACACCATATTTTGAAAATATTTTTCTGGTTCTGGATATATTGCCTTTCTGCTTAATCTCTATCCAACCAATCCATGCTCTGTGTCCATGCCTTTTTTCAAAAGCAAAATCTACCTGTCTCTTCCTTGCATTCCAATATTCTAAAGATAGTTTACATTTATCAACATGCAAACAAAATGATTTTCAAAGCTGGCCTCAAAAGTGTAACCCCCTTCCCCTCTGTTTTCCATAATATTCTTTATGTTGTACTCCAAACTACTTAATAGGCCTCAAACATCATATAATTGTATTTCCTTGTTCATGTGGCTTCCCCTACGACAATGACTTGTCTTCACTAAGTATTATAGCAAATTCCTATTCGGTATTCAAACTCCAGACAAAAATCAACTTTCATGAATATCATCCCATGCAAGTTGCTTCCTGTGTCAGCTCTGTGCTTATTGTTCTCCAGCCTCTATTGTAATCTGTCTCCCCTTCAAATTGTGTACTCTTTTATAGCAAGAGGCCAGATCACTGAATAAAACCTCCTACTTGGTAGACTTAAATAAACATCTAATAAGTAGATTGATTTTAAAATTTGCTTTATTCAGTTTTCTTTTTCAGACTTTCTCTGTAAACAACTAACCCACTGATGGACAGTATAAGCTTTTAAGGGGAAAGTAAGCATTAAAAGAAAGGTAACCTGAAACAAATTGACATGGTGTTGCAGAAAACTACTTCCATTAAAAATAAAAATTAACTTTCTGGGTCTATATTCGATTAGAAGATAAGAAATCTTAGAGTCAGAGCTCTATTTTCTTCAAAGCAGGATGGAGAGTTTTGCTGCTCTGAGGTGTTAAAGGCTTAAATTCTTTACTTCCAAATGTCTGTTCTCTCAAGATCTCCTCTGTTTCTTGGGAAATTCTAAACGTATTACCATGGCCTTTTCAATGCTAGGGTCTGTTTCCTGTAACTCTGTGCCTCCTTTCAATTAAGATCAAACGGAATTGGACATTAAGCGGAGCCATGACTCTTTCTCAAGTTAATGTTAATTATAACTTTGGTGGATCTGTTGCAGCTTGTTCTCAGTCTATCTGATTTTATGAACAGGCAGGGCAAAACTTCAAGGAGACAGAGCATTCTGCCTCTATTATTATCGTGCTTGCCTATAATAATACATAGGAATGTTTTCTTCCCAGAAACCCTCATCTAAGTATTTTTCTTTTGAAAACACTTATCTTTTCTGTGAACGATAAAATAGACTTTTTATTTCACTTTTGCTATCATATTTATGTAATGAATTAAAAATACAGTCGGGCATTTTATTCTGAAACAAAACCCCACAGGTTTGTCAGCATGTGTATCGTTTCTTTAAAGTATTGCTTAAAGTTTGTAAAGAAGTAACTTGTAGACTTGTCAGATAAAATCAATAAGCAGATAAATTCCTATTTACCTGCAAGTTCTATCTCTTTCTCTGTCTTTCTTCCTTTTTTTCTTTATTTTTCCCTCTTTTTCTTTCTCTATTTCTCTTCTTTTTCTTTTTATTTCTCTCCTTTTTCTTATTCATTCATTCTTTATTTATTTATTTACTTATTTCTCTCCTTTCTCTTTTCTTTCATGTTACATCTAGAAATTCTCAAAAGCTGTTCCTGATTCTATGCTTAGAAATGATTCCTAACAGTATTTGGAGGACTATATATGGTACCAAGAATGCAAGATAAGTGTCTTAACCCCTATATAATCTGTTTAGACCCTGGAAGTTCTGTGTTATAATTTTACAAGTCAGACAATGACTTGTATGTGGGTTTTATTTAATGAAGATATATACATTTTTTGTTTGTTTTTTGGGGTTACAGCAAGCAGTGCTCAGGTTCTAATCTCAGAAATCACTCCTGGAAATCTCAGATGGGATGCTGGAATTGGAACCATTGTCCATCATAGGTAAACACCCTACCTCCATGCTATCTCTTCGGCCCCATATTTATTTTTTTATTCAGCTTTTTTCTTTTTAAATAGAAATATCTGGTATCATCTTGGGACCAATAAAAAAGCCCTAGTCTAGGGTTTGAACTAAGACCTGCACAATAAGCATGATCCCCAGTCCCAAAGGTCCGGCAGAGACAATTGTAACGGAAAGGGGCTTCTGGAAGAACAAAGAAAGACGCTATCCTAGATGCCTTCCTAGGTTCAGCGCAAAGACCAAGATCACCAACCACAGAAGATGGATTAAAATGGCACTGAGGTAACAGAACCTCCAGATTCACAAAGACTGACTTCACCATAAGTCCCACCTCAGGATATGTACAGATACTGGGACTGCTAAACACAGAGCTCTGACGGTATCACACTGGACAGAGCAGAAGCTTTCCACACACCAAAAAAAAAAAAAAAAACAAAAAAAAACCACAACCTGGAGAGTAAAGATCCTGAGCAAAGACTAGAGCTGATTCCATGACAGTATACTCCAAGGACGGAGAAACCCCATATCTTATAGGGCAAGTGAATTCCTTTTCGAATGACCCCAATATTTACTGTGCCAGGGCAGGAGGGAAAAAAAAAATACAAAAAACACAAAACCTTGGTTGTGTATATATATATATATATATATCTTACCTTCATTTATTATTGTTATTATTATTTTTATTTACCTAGCTATTTTGGTCGATTCCTCAGTTTGGATGTGATTATTGAAATTGTTGGCCCCAATTATTCTTTTTTTTTTTTTTTCTTTCTTTTCTTTCTCTTCCTTTCTTTTCTTTCGTTATGTGCTACGCCATGTTTCTTATTTCAAGACCACGGCGTGTTTTTTGTTTGTTTGTGTTTGTTTTTAGTTTGTTTTGGTTTATTTTTTATCTGTTTTTTTTGTGGTGCTTATCGTTATAGCTGGAGTCCTCACTGGATATTTGACACTTCTTTTGGTACTGGTGGAGTGTTTCAACTTCTTTTTCTCCTTCATTTCCCAAATCGATGATGAGAACCTCTAGAAGGATTCTGCCCATTTTCGGGGTATTAAACTCTTACCCCGGTTTATTTATTTTCTCTTTTTCAGGCAAAACCACGCAACTTGAACTAGCTACCCCTGCCCCTACTTAGAGGGGGAAATAAGGGAGGCATCAAGACCAAACTGATGCAAGACTACTAAGTAGTTGGTTAGAGACAGAGGGGACCACATATTCTAGCCGCCCTGGGGGTGAGGGAAGAGGAAATGGGAGGTAAGACAGAAACGGGGGAGTAGGGAGGACAATTGGGGATGGGAATCCCCCCTGATTTTATGTAAATATGTACCTAAAATATTATTGTCAACAATATGTAAGCCACTATGATCAAAATAAAAATTATATTAAAAAAAAAAAAAAAAAGAAAAATAACTACACTGAGAAAAAAAAAAAAAGAAATATCTGGTATCAGGGAGTTCCCATTTATGTATTACATTGACTGAAGTTAAGTATGCAGAGCTTGCCTTACAGATAAATTCTGTTCTCTATTTACTATAACTGGTGTCTGGGTCCTTTTCAGAAAACATAAAGGTATGTATTTTTTTTAATCATGATCTAATCTATTACTTATGCTTATAAACTATGTAGTTGCTTAGACCCACAAGTTTGAACATCAACACCTTCACCAGGAACTAATTCCAATTAGGTAATTCTAGAAAGGAGCAAATTTAATGTGCTATGTCTTGTTACGTCCCATCATATATTGTTTTAAAATGCTATTGGAGGAGGAGAATTGGGTCACAAACAACATCACTCAGGGATTACTCCTGCTCTACGCTCCTGGCAGGCTCGGGGGTCCATATGGGATGCCCGAGATTCAAACCACTATCCTTCCGAATGCAAGGCAAACGCTTTACCTCCATGCTATCTCTCCAGCCCCTAAAATGTTATTTTTTTTTAAACTTTATTTTTGGTTTGGGAGCCACACCTGGTGGTGCTCAGGGCTTATTCCTGTCTCTGCACTCAGGGATCACTACTAGCAGGGTTGCGGGACTATACAGGATGCTAAGACTCAAACTCTGGCCAACTACATGCAAAGCAAGTACCCTACCCACTGTACTAGCTCTCCAACCCCTTTTCTGTTTTCTTGCTTGTTTGTTTTTACCATATGTAGCAGAATCCAGGGCTTACTCCTGGCTCTGTGCTCAGATAATCCTTTTGCACTATTCCTTATGTGGTGCCAAGGATTAATCACAGGTCAGTCACATGCAAGAAAGGAAGGCAACATACCTGTTGTACTATTAGCATTTAATGATATTTTAAAACAATATATTTTTTTAGTTCTTGCTTTCTTTATCTTTATAGTTAGCTTAAATAGTTCTAAACATTGTGGATAAGATAAAGAGGTAGACGATTTAAATGATAATAATATTTCAGTCCCTGTTCTGTATCTAAAATAATCTCAGGACTTTGGAAGTTTACTTTATCAGTCAACATTTTAGTTTAGATACAGGTTAAATAGAATGACTTGGTTGTAAGACTATTTTGCTCTTGATACCTTTCAGAAACTCTAGAATCATGACTTAACTCCTGAGACAGTTAAGTATATTTTCTGTATTATTGTAGCTTTATGACATTGGAAAACATTTATCTATGGTCAGACTTGCATAGCATCACTGCAGATTGCTAGGAGACAGTAAATGTTTTTATAAGCAAATAGCCTTCACATTTTCCTATTGCTATCTACTGCAAATTGCACAGCTATTAGTCGAAACATACTCCTCTTATTGATTCACCGCTATAAAAATACGTTTTAAAGCTCTAATTTAAAAAACTGCTTGTTATCATTTAATCCCCTAGCATAAAAGAAATTGGGAATATTGTAGATCTCAAAATAAAATAGTATCATGGAAGAACAACTCCAAGCATGGTTTATGTTGATAGAGTTTCATTGAACACAATTGACTTAGTTATTATTATATTTTTGCATTTTAGAACTACACCCTGAGTGCACAGGGGCTACAAATGGAAATATACATGGCATTTCTCCCATGGTACTTAAGATGCCAGAAACTGAACGTAGGTATACTACATAAAATCATGTTTTCTAGCATTGTTTTGCTATCTTTCCACACAGTGGAAAGCAAAGAAGTGAAACTTCTTTCTACAATAAAGAGGCAACAGTACACCCAAATGTTCCATTCTGCTGAAATGATTAAACACCTTCTCATTATAAGAAGAAATTCCTTTATGCAAACTAACTTGATTTCCTCGACCTTAATAAACACAATTAACACTTTCTCAATAGATGCACTTATCTTCCTACAAACACAGAGTTTTTGCAAAATTCCTGCAATCACAGATCATGTATTCTAAAAGAGCCAATTTCAATTTTGCTTTCATTCCCACAATTAACTTTCAAATTCAAATTATTCTATTTTAAAAACTAAAACAATAAGTCAAATAGTATTATGGAGAGTCATGGGATCAGAAAATCTTTCCTTAAGTTTATTGAATAATTATTTTACATTTTTTTGATAAACTATTGTTATATATTTGGTAATTATAAAGAGACTCAGCCCATTTTCAGCGTATTTGACTTTTGACTTCTTTTTTTTTTTTCCTCTTATTTTGTACCCCATCCTATTGCTTTTCTTACCTTCAAACAAAACCACATACCTCGATTTTTCTAGCTCTGCCTGTTAAATAGAAGGGGAAACAAGGGAGGGTTCCAGGACCAAACAGATATGTAATCACTAATAGTAAGCCAGACAAAGAGGGGTCCACCTACTCTAGCACCCCGGGGGGTGATGGTGGGGTATATGGGTTGTAGAAAGGGAACTGGAATGGGGGGAGGACATAGTTGGTGATGGGTATTCCCCTGATTCAATGTTAATATGTACCTAAAATACTACGGTGAAAGATATGTAAGCCATTATGGAAAAAAAATATTTTTAATCAGAAACTTTCTTTGACTTACATGTATTATTATTATATCAATTATATGATATGTTATGTTATATCACTATATTATGTTATGTTAGTTTACCTCATTATGTTAATCAATTTTGTCTCTTGAATAAATTCTTACAATAAAAAATAAAACAAATTAAAAAAAAAAAAGAAAAGAAGGGACCCATTAAGTAAAATAGAGTCTCAGATGAAGCTGAGTTATGAAGAAAGATGAGTTATCAGCAGGCTTATCTCTATGTCTCAAACCCTCTGCTTGCTCCTCCACCCTGCCCGATGAGGTTAACTGGCTGGCTCATATCACTGGAGCCTCTTGGGAACCTGAAGCAGCTCCCCCTTTGCCATCTGGATCCCGTCAGCATCTATATCCTTCCCCCACAATATCAGCATGCCAACCTCCTCACTTCTGAACAGCGCCCTTCATCAGACATCACACCTCACAATGCTCAAGCTGACACTTGTCACTGAGAAAAGCAGAGCAATATCGAGTCTTACTCCTTAGAGTCTCCCATAGAGGTTGACCACAGAGATTCACCCCAGGGACCACTGCAAACACAATGTGTAGAAGATGCATAGAAGACTGAATATCTCAATGAGTGAAAATAATAACATGCAGAAAAAGGCTCTACAGGGATTCAGAGTGATAGTACAGAGGGTAAGTCATCTTATTTGCACATGGTCAACCCTGATTAGATCCTCCAAACCCCATAGGGTCTTCCAAGTTGCACCAAGAGTGATCACTGAACTCAGGGCCAGGAGAAATGTCTGTGTACAGTTGAACGTGATCCCCAATTTGTTAAGTTTTTAGCTTACTCTTTCAAGTCCATATTATCCCTGTAGTATGTATATTGTTTGCTTGTCTCTGTTTCTTTCTTGCCTATTTTCACTTTGGAAGCTTATGTTCTCTCTTGAACACAGACTTCTCCCTTTCTCCCCACTTATATATTTATAAATATGCTTCAATTTAAAAAATTACCTTGCTTAATAAAGAAGGTTCTATCAGTAAAAAAAAAAAAAGAATTAAAATGAATCAAAGCAATTAAAGTGTAATGGAAAACATAATAAAAGATGTGATGAAATTTTTCAAAGATATTCAAAGGTTTTACAGTGTTCTATTCTGCCTGGGATTTAGTTTTTAAAATATAGCAGAAAACAAAATATTTCAATTTGATAACCTTTTAAAATAAACTACATGTTCAACACTATATAGTAGAAATTTCTCTAGAAATCCACATATTATTGTAAATTTCACTCAAAAAACTTTGAAACTAATTTTAAAGAGCACTAATGTGGACATGTTGCTGCAAATAGGATAAAATTATTTTTAAAAGCAAAGGTACAATTTAAGCTGAACTTCAGTTTATTTCATAGGTTTTTGATCACTCAACAGTGAAACATAAAACGTGAATAAAATTTTTAGTATCTCAGTAGTATAAAGACACTCATGTCAAGTCATTGCCATTTCAGGTATACAGTATAAATAAGTCAGCAAATGTTAATAATAATTTTTGTTCTTTTTATATGTTTGGTACCAAGCCTCGGAATGCCAACACACATAGCTAAAGCACTAATTAGCAAAGGTAAAGAAAACCTTGTTGGAGCATGTTAGAGCAACAACTACATTCAGCAGATAATTTCCCAAGCATGATAGCTTCAATATAGCTTCAAACACTGTGGGCAGGATAGAGACTTTAGCACATGAGGGCTGTGCTAAAAAATAAAATGGCTCATATGGACCTGGTGTAGTAAAAGGCATAGGGCATTTGCTTTGCATGCATTCACCCCTAGTTGTATTTCCTGTATCCATATGGCCTCCAGAGCACTGACAAGAATAATTCCTGAGTGCAGAATCAGGAGTGATCCCTGAGAATTTCTGGGTTTGACCCAAAAACGAAACAAAAAAAAACAAAGATAGAAAGAAGAGAAAGGGAAAAGGAATGAAAAGGGAGAAGAGAAGAAAGAAAGAAAGAAAGAAAGAAAGAAAGAAAGAAAGAAAGAAAGAAGAAAGAAAAGAAAAGAAAGAAAGAAAGAAAGAAAGAAAGAAAGAAAGAAAGAAAGAAAGAAAGAAAAAAGAAAGAAAGAAATGAAGAAAGGAAGGAAATAAAGGAAGAAAGAAAAGAAAGGAAGGAAGAAAGGAAGGAAGGAAGGAAGAAGGAAGAAAGAAAAAGAAAGAAAGAAAGAAAGAAAGAAAGAAAGAAAGAAAGAAAGAAAGAAGAGAAAGAAAGAAAGAAAAGAAAGAAAGAAAGAAAGAAAGAAAGAAAGAAAGAAAGAAAGAAAGAAAGAAAGAAAGAAAGAAAGAAAGAAAGAAAGAGAGAAAGAGAGAAAGAAAGAGAGAAAGAGAGAAAGGAGAGAAGAGAGAGAAAGAGAGAAAGAAAGAAAGAAAGAAAGAAAGAAAGAAAGAAAGAAAGAAAGAAAGAAAGGAAAGAAAGAAAGAAAAAGAAAGAAAGAGGAAGGAAGGAAGGAAGAAAGAAAGAAGAGGAGAGGAGAGGAAAGAAAGAAAGAAGGAAGAAGAGAAAGAAAGAAAGAAAGAAAGAAAGAAAGAAAGAAAGAAAGAAAGAAAGAAAGAAAAGAAAGAAAGAAGAGAAAGAAAGAAGGAAGGAAGGAAGAAAGAAGAGGAGAAGAAAGAAAGAAAGAAAGAAAGAAAGAAAGAAAGAAAGAAAGAAAGAAAAGAAAGAAAGAAAGAAAGAAAGAAATGAAAGAAAGAAAGAAAGAAAGAAGGAAGGAAGGAAGGAAGGAAGGAAGGAAGGAAGGGAAGGAAGGAAGGGAAGAAGGAAGGAAGAAGGGAAGGAAGGAAGGAAGGAAGGAGAGGAGAGGAAGAGAGGAGAGAGAGAGAGAGAGAGAAGAAAGAAAGAAAGAAAGAAAGAAAGAGAAGAGAAAGAAAGAAAGAAAGAAAGAAAGAAAGAAAGAAGAAGAAAGAAAGAAAGAAAGAAGAGAAAGAAAGAAAGTAAGAAAGAAGAGAAAGAAGTAAGAAAGAAAGAAAGAAAGAAAGAAAGAAAGAAAGAAGAAAGAAAGAAAGAAAGAAAGAAAGAAAGAAAGAAAGAAAGAAAGAAAGAAAGAAAGAAAGAAAGAAAGAAAGAAAGAAAGAAAGAAAGAAAGAAAGAAAGAGTTTAACATCATGCTTAATAAAGTACTTTTCTAACCTTTTGTCCTGAAAAAGATATTTTGTGGTTTAAAAATTAAAATAAATAAATAAAAGAATTGTGGTTGTTTTGAGTTGTAGAACTTTTAAAATCTCTTTGAAGTTTTTTACACAGAATCAAAATATTAAAATTCACTTTCAGTAACTATTATAATTTTTCTATCATAATTTATATGAGGACATGGTAGCTGGAAAAAAAAAGAAAATAATTCTTGAGGCCAGAGAAATAGTAATGGCAGACAAGGTGTTTGCCCTGGTTTTCCCCTCCATTGCTGCAGTTACATTGGGGGCAGTTCCTAGCACAGAACTGGGAGTAGCCTCTGAGCATGCTGCCCCCAAAGTAGTCTTCATTGTTGTCGTCGTCATCATCTAGTAGTGGTAGTTGTTGGTGGTGATGGTGGTAGTGCTTTTGTACTACCTATATAATCTAAATTCTGAGTTTTTTTCCAATTTAGTGAATGAAATATAAAATGTGACATTAAAGAAGTGCATAAGGATAAATTCATAAATGTGAGAAATATAAAGTAAAAATATTCCTGTTTTTTAGGTTTTTATACATTTATTACATTACATCATAAATCACCACATGAAAGGTCAGTGACATAGTACAGTTGGCAGAGTGCTTGCAACTAATCCAAGTTAGATTTCTCCAGCACCCATTTCATCACCAGAGCACTGACAAGAGTGATCCTTGAATACGAAGCCAGGAGTAAGCTATATAACCAGTGTGGTTCAAAAAACTAAAATATATATATATATATATATATATATATATATATATATATATATATATTTGTATATAATTATATTTAATTATTTTAAAAGGACCAAAAGAGCTAAATATCCATATTTATTTTATTGTATTTGGGGGGGCGGTGTTGGGTCACATCCGGCAGCACTCAGGGGTTACTCCTGGTTCTATGCTCAGAAATTGCTCCTGGCAGGCTCGGGGGACCATATAGGATGCCGGGATTTGAATCACCATCCTTCTGCATGCAAAGCAAACACCCTGCCTCCATGCTATCTCTCTGGCCCCATCCATATTAATTTTAAAAGTATTAAATTGGGGCTAGAGAAACAGTTCAGTGAGTAGAGCTTTTGCCTTGCAGGCAGTTGACCCAGGCCAACCCAGGTTCAATCGCCAGCACTCCATATGGTTCCCAAACCTGCCAAGAGCAATTTCTGAGTGCAGAGCCAGGAATAACCCCTGAGCACTGCTGGATGTTTCCCCCAAACAAAACAAAATTAAATAAATATAAAAATAAATAAAATTATTAAAGAATATAAAGCATGTTTAATTTTATATGATATAGAGACAGTTCAGTCTTATGTGCTTTATAAGTCTTATGTGCTTTCAAATCACATAATTAGTATTCTGAATTACCTGTCAATTAAAATATATAATTAAAATTTTTTCTCTATTACATTTATGAAATAAAATTAAGAAAATTTTTCATGAGTAAAAATAATTACTATTGAGGGTAGAAAAATAGTATTGTGTGTAAGGTATTTGCTTTGCACCTTGATGTACCCAGATCAGATGGCCAACATTGCATATGGAACCCTGAACCTAGATCGCAGCAAACTAAAGAAAGTAGACTGACAACTGAGCCAGAAATGTGACTCACCAGATCCTGAGTCTTGCATATTTAAGGCCCTGGGTCTAATCCCCACATTACAAAACAAACAAGTAGACTTGCCCCTGAAATATTTATATTTAGCTGCTTAAATGAAGGTCTTTCAGAAACTCTTCACACAATTTTCCACTCAGCAGGGAAAATAAGCCCTTCTAAATGGAGCTGAATGCACACTTTGCATGAGAGAGCCCTGGAATTTGATTCACAGACTTGTTTCATCTCCTGAACACCAACGTGTGGTTGGTTCATAAGAAAAACATGTGTTAGTAGATTTGTTTAGAGTTAATTTTATACTGATTAATAAATATTTGAAATGTCGGGGGGGCATGATAAAATATTCAGAAAAATTTAGAGATTAGAAAAAGACTAAAGTATGTATTCTGAAATGTTACATTCAAGTTTCATTCTTTGTCTGTAAAACATGTTGAATGGTGTAATGAACTGAGATCATCTTGGCAATTCACAAGGGAAGAAGCAAGTAGGGATAGAATAATTGGCCTAGTTTTCATATGAGTAACAATTTTTAAGTGTGTGAAAATTTTTACCTGTGTAAGATAGGATAAGAAAATTTTAGGGCCCGGAGAGATAGCACAGCGGCGTTTGCCTTGCAAGCAGCCGATCAGGACCAAAGGTGGTTGGTTCGAATCCCGGTGTCCCATATGGTCCCCCGTGCCTGCCAGGAGCTATTTCTGAGCAGACAGCCAGGAGTAACCCCTGAGCACTGCCAGGTGTGGCCCAAAAACCAAAAAAAAAAAAAAAAAGAAAGAAAATTTTAAAGTTTAAAATTAGAATTTAGTGGTCGGAACAATAGTACAGAGCAGCCAGCTGGGGTTTGATCACCAGTATTCCAAATGATACCCTGAACCTACTAAGAGTAACCCCTGAGTAGAGCTGGGTGTGATCCTCAAGCAAACAAAAAAAAAAATAGTAAAATTTATGTATTGTTTTCATTTCTTTTTGGTTCTTGGGGCTGGTGGAGGGGGCATACCTGCAATATACCTGTAATATTACTCCTGACATCGTATTGAGGAATAACTACTGGCAGAACTTTAGAGACTACAAACTGTACTTTAGGGACTATATTGTAGTCTCAGGATGAAACCAGGAGTGAGCAGCAAACAAGGCAAGCACTTTAACTCCCGTGCTATTCTTTGAGCTCTCAGAAGTTGCATATTAAGGCCTTGAATGATATGAAATTCTGAGTGCAACCCAGGCCCCCCTCACACACACACATCTACACATATTAAAGGGGCTGTTTTTATAAAAAATGGCAAAGGAAAGTAAATTGAATTAACATTAAAATCCATATAGATATTTTTTTATTAAGACTTAGTGATTTACCAAGCTATTAGTAGTTGAGTTTCAGGAAGACAGTGTCCCACCACCAATGTCCACTTCCCTCACCAGTACCCTAGGTTCCCTCCCACCTCCCATAAGTGTTCTGTATTTTAAGCAGCAAAATACTAGTTAAAATGTCATCAGTTATATCAACATACAAGTATTTCTAAACCAACTGGTCTCTTTTCAACAATGTAGCATTATTTTAGAGCTTTATATTCCAGAGGTTTACATAGTTGTATCTGAAAACAAAAGGTTATTACCAAAAGAGTCTCAGGTAAATTCAAGTATATGTATATTCATTTCTATATTGGAATATAGCAATATAGCATAGCAATATTCTTTTTATGTGGCTTTTGTGCATCAAGGTTTATTTATGATTTAGTAATCCAGCATGAAAGAAGAACTAAATAGGATTTCAGTGTTTACTGGCACAAGGTAGTTGGTGTTTGACACCTACAAAATAAAAATGAGATATGGCTGCTGCAGAGCTCACAGGGCTGGAGGGCATTTCATGCAGGAACGTGGATTCTCCAGCACAGCTTGGGAGTAGCTACTAGCAAAGTCAGGTGTGGTCTAAAACACAAATAAAAGAATGTGATACCTGACTTTGTACAGCTCTTTATCATACATGGCACATAATGATACCTGATTATTGCAATATTTTTAATTCACTTTCTATCTAAATACCTCTTTCTGCTTTGAACTTTGCACACACTAAACAATTAATTAGGTTTGAGTTTACGAAACATTTCAATGAGACCACACCCAGAATACATCAGCTGTTTCTAGAGTTTTTTTTTTTTTTTTTTTTTTTTGGTTTTTGGTTTTTGGGCTACACCCGGTGACACTCAGGGGTTACTCCTGGCTCTGTGCTCAGAAATTGCTCTTGGCTTAGGGGGTCATATGGGATGGGACGGATCGAACCCAGGTCTGTCCTAGGTCAGCCACATGCAAGGCAAACACCCTACCACTGTGCTACCACTCTGCCCCTGTTTCTAGAGTCTTTAGTTAGAAATTTCAAACATTTTTTTGGTTACTTCCAGAGATAAGTTACCTTGTGAATAATTGTTGTTTTCTTTTCTTTTGTTTGTTTTTTGGGCCACACCCCGTAATGCTCTGGGGTTACTCCTGACTACATGCTCAGAAATTGCTCCTGACCCTGCATTCTAGGAACACTCCTTTTGGGGCTCAGAGATCATATGTGTTGTTGACTGAACCTGTGTCTGCTGTTTACAAAGGAAGGAATTTGTCCCAAATTATAATTTTCTTATATTTATTCTCAGATTTATCTTCTTTTCCTAATTTCCAAGTGCTGAGTAGCGAACAAGTTAAATTTACAAAACTTCGCCTGGTCACAAAACAAAATTTAAAATATATATACCATCTCTCATTGAATTAAATATGTTATTATTTTGCATTTTATTTTATAATATAACTATATCTCCCAAACCAATATATCTACATATGATAAAACTGGAAATGTGTTTAATGAATAAAAATAGATCAAAATCAGGGGCCGGAGAGATAGCATGGAGGTAAGGCGTTTGCCTTTCATGCAGGAGGTCATCGGTTCGAATCCCGGCGCTCCATATGGTCCCCTGTGCCTGCCAGGAGCAATTTCTGAGCCTGGAGCCAGGAATAACCCCTGAGCACTGCCAGGTGTGACCCAAAAACCAAAAAAAAAAAAAAAAAAAAAAAGATCAAAATCAGAGATAGGACAGTTTGTGGGTGCTTATCTTGCACATGGCAAACCTGGGTTCAATCCACAGCATCCCATATTGTCCA
The DNA here is from genome assembly GCF_024139225.1 of Suncus etruscus. Taxonomy (NCBI): domain Eukaryota; kingdom Metazoa; phylum Chordata; class Mammalia; order Eulipotyphla; family Soricidae; genus Suncus; species Suncus etruscus. Next base: position 91,964,101 of record NC_064851.1, on the reverse strand, counting down.
CTGAACATACCAGAAGTGATTATTGAGTGCAGAACCAGGAGTAACTTGTAAGCATCTCTGAAATGCGGCCTAATTACCTCCCCTCCCCCCCCCAAATTAGATTCATCCTTAAGAATGGAGCTTTTTAAAACAAAAACAGGAGTCATGCACATGGAATTTCTAAAAAGGTAGCAAAGATTCTGTGGACTTAACACAACACACATACACACACAGATCTACATTATTTACAAAACTGTTAATGACAGGACATCATATATATAATATTCCAGCACCATAGAATGTCTGTTAAGGAGAAAACATGATGATATTTTGATCACGTTATGTTTTGTATTTTATTTGAACTATCCACTTATGTTTCAGGAGATACTAATGTTTGCTACGTTTACCAAGGACTAATCAAGGAGAAGAAAATTGGCCTTCGGTCATCTCATTTTACAGCCCAAGTGAAAGTGGTTTCTCTCAGCCAAAACAAGACCTCAACCGAGGGGGCTAAGCAATAGCACAGCGGCAGGGCATTCTCCTTGCAAGCCGCTGACCCAGGGCGGACCCGAATTACTTCCCCAGTATCCCATATGGTTCCCCGAGCCAGGAGCGATTTCTAAGTGCAGAGCTCTTGAGTGCCGCTGGGTGTGCCACCCCACAAAAAGAAGACTTCAATGGATAAAAGAACAAGTGGTAAATGTTTAAACAGCACCAAGGAGATTCATTTAATCTGTTGGTGCCTGTAATAAAGAGAAAAAAAAAATACTAATGCTTAGGAAGAGAGGTCTAAGGTTAATTCTATTTTTGTTTTGAATTTTCAGAGGAGGAGTTCAGCATGAATAAATGCTGAATGAAACTGAAAGAAAAAATGTTAAAGAAATCCCAAGTGGTATCTTAAGATATTGGCATTACAAATATTTACACAGAGATTAAACAAAGTGATGTCATTTTATGCACGACCCAAAGCAAAACAAAACCATGTGATATTTTCTACAGTGGGTCACACCTAGCAACATGCAGAAGCAATTCCCAGAGGCTACATAGAGAGGGTGGGGAGTTACTCCTGGTGGTATTTAGAGAACTATATATGGTACTGGAAGCTAGAATAGGTTTTCTTGCAATGAAAGCAAAGATTCAGACAAGTAAGCTCTTTCTGGCACCTACTGTGTATATTAAACACAGAGGGGATCTTGATAGAGAGGAGCTATTTTATTTTGCCAGAACCTAGTCACTGCCCTATCCAAAGGCAGGACAGTGAGACCTGAGTATTTGGAGCATTCTCTGAGTCTGGGAAGTTGAGAGCAGAGTTCAGAGCAGATTGTAGAAATCAACAGTGCTCTCCCTGCAGTTTAGTGTGTAGAGTGATGATTTTTAGCCGCTTTGTGCAGTGCAATTATTCATACTTTGATTTGTTCAAAAATGGCTACTTATAGGGCGCTGGAAAGATAGCACAGAGGGTTTGTCTTGTACGCAGCCTACCTGGGTTTAATCCTTAGCATCCTATATGGTCCCCCGAGCTTGCTCTGAGGGCAGAGCGAGGAGTAACATGTAAGTGCCAACACACATACACACATACACACACACACACACACACACACACACACACACGTTACTTATGATATTTACAGGGAATACCAATTATGCGAGCTCACTCCCAGTCAGATTGCAATATTGAAAAAAATTATCAAAATTTCCCAACTAAACCCTTTGTATGATGATGTTGATACTTGGGTCACATTCAGTAGGACTTAGTGAGCCCATGTAGTTCTGGGACTGAACTCAGGGTCCCTGCTTGCAGTACAGCCCTTTGTATCATATTTAGAGTCCCTAAACCAGTAACAAATTAAAATTAATTAAATTATTTTAATTTAAACATTATGTATTGTAAAGTTTCCAAAAATCTACGGATGGTTTATTATAAAATAGATTAATGAACATATACAAAATTTGGGGTTATAAAACCCAAGAAATTTGTCTAGAGCAATAGTCCTAATGGAAGACACTTGCTTTACATGCAGCCAACCTGGGTTCAATCCCAGCATTCCATATGGTCACCCAAGTCTAACTCCTGAACACCACTAGATGTGGCCTCGAAAAAAAACAAAACAAAATGAAAAGTACAAAATCACCAGCTGTATCAGAAAAATAAACATACTCGCTTGATAAAGACAGCAAGTTCACTCTGATAATTGATGGGAAGAACAATTGAAGCTGGATGAAATGACCAGATCATTTGAAAAATGAAATATAAAATAAAATATAACACTTAAGATTGTTAAAGTATAAGACTGAGTAATGTGTCCACATTCTATCAGCCAAAATTGTGTAAAATTAGAAAGAATAAAATTGGTAAATATTTTATATTTTATTTTTTTCTTTAGCCTGTGAATTTTAACTAATTCTATAGTTTCTATCACTGTCTGCTATAAGAAAAACTTTAATATTTATAAATATATGCTAACTTAATTTTATGTTTAGGAATTTCAGAGGATCAAAATGTTCCATGAAATTATATTAGTGGATTATTATTTTTCTTTTTTTTATTTTAAGATGGTATATATACCCACTAGTGCTCAAGGACTACTTTTGACTGCACACAAAAATCACTCCTGGCAAGGCTTGTGGGGAGCATATCAGATGCTAGGGGTTGAACCCAGGTTGGTTGAATGCAAGGCAAGTGCCCTATCTCCTGTACTGTCACTCAACTCCCATTTTATTATATATATATTTTTATAAAAAGTATATCACATGAGAAAGAAATAGTACAGAGGTTGACTCACTTGTCTTCCAGAACGACAGACTTGTTTCCATCTCAAAACCACTTGTGAAACCTGAATCTAATCAGGAATAAGTCCCAAGAACAGCTGAGTATTGTCCCCAAATAAATAAAATAAATATGTCACATACTATGAAATTTGTTTACATTGTAAGGCATATGACGTTTTTCTTATTCTCTTATTATGGAGATAGATTGCATTTCTAAATTGACTCAAATGAAAGAAGAGATATTTTTGGTAATATAATTTTGTATGCTGAGCTGACAGTTGTACATAAAGTGACTGCTGATTTCACTTGTAGCATTTAAAAAAAAAAAAGGCTTAGAGGGGCTTAGAGATAGCACAGCAAAAGAGTATTTGCCTTGCATGTGTCTGACATGAGAGAGTCCCGGGTTCCATTCCCAGCATCCCATATGTCCTGATCCGGCCAGGAGCAATTTCTGAGCACAGAGCCAGAACTAACACCTGAGCAGACCAGGTGTGGCCCAAAACCACAATGAATGAATAAATGAATGAATGAATGAATGAATAAATAAATACATAAAGTTAAACAAATTTAAAAATTTTTAAAAAGCCTTAGAAATAAGGATGGAGAAAGCATAATGAGGACTTGACTTGCACGGGATAGACTCAGATTCAATCCCCATCACTCCATGTGGTCCACTGAGCTGCCAGGAATGATCCCTGAACACTGAGGCAAGAGTAAACCCCAAGCATTGTTAGGCACAGTCCCCTCTCCCCTAAATAAAGGTTTGAGAGATTAAAATTGTTTTTCCTCTTTGAATTTTTTAAAAGTAAATTATAAGATTATGTAAATTTTGTTATCTTTGCTTAAAACAAATATGGGACCATGAATGTGTCTCTGTTGTAAAGTACATGTGTTAGGCCCTCATTTTGATCTCCAGTACCAATAAACAAATAAATGAAACCAATAAATCTGCCTTTGAAATTTCTTATAAAATTAATTTATCCCTCTTCTAACTTAATGGAACTAATAGAAAAAGGATCAATCTAATATATCATAGAAGACTAATTAATATCTTAGATCCCACCTAATATTTCTTTGATTATTGTCTAATATTGATTCAAATTATAACTTATATCCTTTCTTTTGTTTGAAGATCATACCCAGAAGTTCTCAGAGACTAATTCTGGTAAGTCAATTCTCAGGAGTCAGCTGTGCTCAGGGCACCATGCAGTCAGTGTTAGGGATGGAATCCAGACCTCAAGCATACAAAGAATGTTCACTAACTTTTTGAGCTATCTCTATAGCTCCATGGTGGGTGTGTTAACCCTCACTCAGCTGTGCTCAGAGATTACTCCTGGTGTGAGCTGGGGGTATTAAATGGGATGCTCAGGATCAAACCCAGGACAGCAGCATGTAAGTCAAGAACACTACCTGCTGTAATAACTCTCTGGCCCTTACATAAGATTAGAATATGTTTCTTAGGCAAGATTACATTACTAAGAAATGTTTATAAAATAATTGCAAACCTGAGAACAGTTTTAATAAAATAAAAATTGATACAGCTATTTTGGAAACAATATGGTGCTGACTCAAAAAAATTAAAAATTTTATTATCTTGGGGCTGAAGAGATAGCATGGAGGTAAAGTGTTTGCCTTGCATGCAGAAGGTCAGTGGTTCAAATTCTGGCATCCCATATGGTTCCCCGAGCCTGCCAGGAGCGATTTCTGAGTGGAGAACCAGGAGTAACCCCTGAGCGCTGCCAGGTGTGACACCCCCCCCAAAAAAAATTTTTTTTTATTATCTTGTCTTATATTCCCACTCCTGGGCATCCAGCTAAAATACTAAGTCATTAATTCAATAAATTATCTGAAATCAGTTTTTGTTTTTCTTTGGGGCACCTGGATAGACTCAAGACCAAGCTGGCAATGTTTAGGGACTCTGCTGAGTTGTAGGGGAAGCAAGTACTTCAGTTACACTATCTCTCCACACTCCACTTTTATATTTTTCAAAAGAGTCTACCAAATACTGTTCTTAATCTCCTTTTTTAATGATATATTGTGAAATTTAATTATTAATTCATGAATTAAGGGGCCACACCCAATAGTGCTCATGGGCTACAATTACACTATTTTTTAATTTTTTTATTTTTAATTATGAGAACAAAGATGCAAAGAAAGAGGACAAGGTAAAGTTACAGTGGAAGGACAATCACCCATAACATAATTCTCAGAAGAAGTCCCCTTGCTGGTATCTTAACTTTGAACTTTCAGCCAAAGAACATTAAGATAAATGAAACAGAATCCATGTACAATTACTTTGTCTCTCAAGTCCCCAGATTGTAACACATTATAATATTTCTTAACAGCACACAAGGCAATCTAAAGCCATAAAACTTACGTAACTCCTTAAACATTAGAGGCATAGTTTTTTTTACATTTCCATGTACATGCATATTAGCTTAAGTTAACCTCAAATTTTTAGTGTTTTTTTTTAAGGATTAGAGTCAAAGGAGCACAGTAAAAACGGTGTTAGAGTGGCAATTGTTGTTTGCATAGGCCCACCAAAATATGAGGGGCATGGAAAAGAATAACATTGGCCTAAATACAAAGAGACCCTACCCCTGAAGTTTCCTGGCATAAGACCAACTCTAGGCTCCAGGCGAGCTAGATCGTCCAATCCAAGACATTGTCTGTAGTGCCAACACACTTTTATTTTTCACACAGTCTCTGTTGTTGATATCATGTTTCTGTATTAAAGATCCTGGAATCTGCATATCCTACATTGAAGTCAGAATGTGGAACGTTCTCTCCTTTCACCTCACAATTAAAGGGCAATGCAGGGAGCCCTGTCCTGTAAGCAGGTTGTTGTTGTTAAGTCTTCTCAGTGTTAAGGGAAGTCTCTTTTGAGCAGGTCGATGTCTGAGCAGTGGTAGGGTCTTCCATGGTAGAGGATTGCTTCCAGGTGATGTTATAGAGAAACCTGGCTGTTTCGTGGATGGCTTCCCTGGTTCAGGGGGTGAATGAAAAATGCCCTTTCTTCTGAGGCCTGTGCCAGGTCGTTATGTCAATGTTCAAGGTCAATTACAGTATTTTAAAGTCTAAGTGGAATTTCACTGTGAAGTATTTAACTAATTCGCAAATGCTTTCTCAGGACATTGACATTTTAGTGTGCAATAGTCAACCCTGACTTGACATATATTTATAACTTAACATTTCCCATGTTTTTAAATATTTTAATATAGTTTTCTAGAAGCTATCATTTTTATAATATCTTTAGTATTATTTTTATCACAAGGATGCATAAGCAAAATTTCCAATAGAGCATAGGGGGATTTACAAAAATTAAAACTCTAATACAGTGGTTGAAACAACAGAACAATGGGTAAGGCTCTTGCCCTTGCACACAGTCAGCCCAGGTTTAATCACCAGCATTCCATTGGTCCCCTGAGTCCACTAGGAATGATCCCTGAGCACAAAGAAGTAAGTTCTGAGCATAAATGTACGTGACCCAATACCCCTACAACCACCAAAGAAATTACATACCATACATTGATAAGAGGCATTGTAGACCTATAGTAATTAACCCAGTACTGTCCTCACTAAATTTACATTCTAATAGAGAACATAGAGAACAAAATTATACAAATAGAATATAGTATAATAAATCTGTAAGAAAGAGAAGCATATGACTACAGAGACCCAGATTGAAAATAACCTAGATTGAAGAAGGTATATAGAAAACATATGATCACAAAGGTAAGTTTTGCAAGAGGGGAAAAGTTAGGTGAAGAAATAGTTGCAGAGAATAAGAATAACCTATGCAGAATCATGGAGCTAGAAGACATTTCAGTGCTGTACTAACACTCTTAGTTACAATGTCTTTTTTTTTTCCCAGAGGCTTTTGGGTTTCCTTTATAAAATAGCTGTGCATACCTGCAACTTAATACATAAGACATCAAAGCATTTTGAAAACTGAAGGCTATAGGCTGGAGAGATACAGAGTTAACAGATTAAGTACAGGGGTTAAGGTTCTTAACTTACATCCCACTTACTTAGTTACTATAAATGGTCTCCTGAGCACTGCAAAGGTAATACCAGAGCACAGAAACAGCCTCTGAGTACTACCAGGTGTAACTCCTAAACAAATAAATTAATTACCATGCAAAGTAGACACCTGTTTGAGTAAAAATCAATGCCATTATTAAAAAGAGGCAGCAGAAAGAGAAAAAAAAATAAAAGAAAAAGACAGCACAAGATGTTTGGAGACACTATACTCCTGGTGATTTGATTAGTTCTGGGTCATCAGCCAACCTGGGAAGATGGTGCCCAATCAACCATTTCATACAGAAGCTATTTGCACTAGCATGTTTGGGATCAAACAGATGCCAATTGCTGTCATATTAAGGTATGAAGAAATACTTTGTCAGCTTCTGACTTAAATGATAGGTGGATATGGGGCCCTATCCAATGAGTCCAAATATCTGCTGCAAAAAAAATTTCAGCAATTATCAGATGATCTTACGTTCTGATTTAGTACTGAACATTTAGCTAAACTAATATTTAGGGTATTTGCCAGAAGATCTTTTTCAGTTGTGTTTTTAGAATCCATTATTAGAGGTACCCATTTTAATGTACTGAAAAATTTAGCCAATTTTTCTTTAATTTTTTTCTCACCTTGAAACACAGTGTCCTACCTTGAGTTGAGAAATCAGTTATCCCTAAGATGTCAAAATATATCTTACAAACAAGTTAAGCAAGTTGCAAAAGCTTTAAATTTAATCCTGACAGCAATGTCTATGTAGCAATATATATGTATATATATATGTATATATATAATTTGCCACTTTATAGAGTAAAATCCTAAAATAATTGACTATTTTAGGCTCCTCTGCAATAGAGTTGATTTCAAATAAAATAACTTTTTAAGAGACTAAATGAAAATGTTTTCTCACCTAATTTGCTTCTTCATGGTCAAGATTAGTAAAACAATAAAATGATTTTGAACTCTTACCCTGATTTCATAAACAATATTATCTTCAGTTTCCCATCTTCTCACTTTTCCCCTGGATTCAATTCACTCAAAAACGGTGTACTCATCTCTTGCTTAAACCACAGAAAACCCAAATCTCTTTCGTGGGATTTATTTTTTCTTTGATATTATGTGCAAATGGTTTACTTCAAAATAACTTTCCCTTAAACTAGTATTTGAATAAAATGAAGGTAATGAAGAAACCTAAGTTCTAGATTTGTTTCCAGAAGTTTAGTATGCAGAAAAATTCAAGACTTATCTTTAGCTTATTCATTTATGTAAGTATTTTTCCATGTCTGTCAAGAAAATGTGAACCAAAACTTATGTCTAGAAATAACTTTTTCTATTTTCATGAATCAAATGTATATAAGATAAAGAGTATATAAAAGAATACATAGATACAATTTTTGTTGTTATTCTTATTTTTGTGGCCCCAACTGATTTTCTCAGGGTTTACATTTACCTCTGTGCTTGGAATCAAATATGGATTAGTTATATGCCATGCAAAGCTCTGGGATATGTACTTTCTTTACAACCACCAGATACAAATCTTTACTATAAAATAGATTTTAAATCTGAGAGATAGCACAGAGGCTACGGCATTTATTTAATTTATTTTTCATGTGGATGACCTCCTTTCATTCAATCCTTGGCACAATTGATCCCTGAAACTCTGCCAAGGATAACTCCCAAGCACAGAATGGCAAATGGTTCCCAAACATTGCCATATATGTGCCCCCCATAAAAATAAAAAAATTTTTATAGCAGATTAAACTCCAAAGTATTCTAATTGATAATAAACCTATTCTAAAATTGAAATAATTTGAATGAGGCAATTATAACATAATATTAAGCATAGTTTAGAAAAACAGATTTGATGAAGCAGAACTAACTTTATTGTATATAAATTATCATATAAAATAGAAAGCATTATAAATTGATGAGAAACAGATGAATTTAAAAAACTTGGCAAAATGGGGCCAGAGCAGTGGCACAAAGGGTAAGGCGTGTCTGCCTCCCCCGCGCTAGCCTAAGACTGACTTTGGTTCGATCCCACCTGTGTCCCATATGGTCCCCCAAGCCAGGAGCGTATTCTGAGCGCATAACCAGGAGTAACCCCTGAGCTCACTGGGTGTCGCCTCCCCAAAAACTTTTGGCAAAAAAAAAATTCATTGTCTGTAGGCCATAATGATAGTATGGCAGGTCAGGCGTTCACCTTGCTTACAGTAGACTCAGGTTCGATCCCTGATGCTCTTGGTCCCCAAAGCCCTGCCAAGAATAATTCCTGAGCACAAAGCCAGTAGTAAGCACTGAGCACCACTAGGTATGCTCTCCCCCATAATTAAAACAAAACAAAACAAAAATCAATGTCACAGAAAGTTGGGGAAAGTGTTTATAATGTTTTCAAGAATACAATTCAAGAATTGGGGTTGGAGATATAGCACAGAGATTAGGACACTTGGTTTACATACAACCAGCACAGGTTCAATTCTTCTCATTGTATATGGTCCCCAAGCTCCATCAGGAGCAATTTCTGAGCAAGAGCTAGGAGTAAGCTCTAAGATCTGCTAGAAGTAGCCCAACAGCACTTTCCCATTAAGAAAGATATCAAAATGTAATTATGTAGACTTTGTTCTGAGAAACAAAGCGATTCTAAAAAAAGACTTTATGAGGGCCAGAAAGATAGCATGGAGGTAGGACGTTTGTCTTGCATGCAGAAGGATGGTGGATTGAATCCCAGCATCCCATATGGTCCCCCAAGCCTGCCAAGAGCAATTTCAGAGCATAGAGCCAGGAGGAACCCGTGAACACTGCCGGGTGTGACTCAAAAACTAAAAAAAAAAAAAAAAAAAGACTTCATGAGCTATGAGCTATCAGAAAAATATTTGCTCATTGACCATGAGCGGATTATTGTTTTTGTTTATATGTTTTTTTCATGGGATAAAATCAGAGCAACTTTTAGGAGGGGAAGAACATCTCAAAGGGTACTCAAAACTTACCCTTGACTCAGAGAACACTCCTGATGGGCTTAAGGGAGCATATAAAGTGCTGTAGATTAAACCAGGGTCAGCAAAATAAACACTTTACCCACAACACTATGGTTCTGGCCCAAAATTAAAATTTTTAAATAAAAGTGTCTTTCAGGCTCTGAAGATACAGTGTTTTGCATGCAGGTACCCAGGTTCAACTGTGGCATCTAATGATTTCCCAACTACAGTCAAGAGTGACCCCCTAAACATCTCTTCACCTGCACAACCCTTCCCCAATTGTGCTTTATGTGTCCCCAAAATGAAAACAACCAAAGTTATAGTTAAATCTCTGAAATCACTTATTTCAATAAAATCTCCCACTGAAAGGAAAGAAAAAAGAAAGAAATGGTCTCACTCATCTATGGGTTTTAAGAAAAATGAAATTCAACAATTTTCAGAGACAAAAGAGGAGAGGGCTGGACGTTACAGCCGACCTCATGAACCTTACCCCAAAGAGTGATGAGTTTAGTTAGAGAAATATCTACATTGCGAACTATCCGAACAATGAGAATGTATGAGGGAAATAGAAAGCCTGTTTAGAGTACAGGTGGGGGCAGGGAGGGGAGGAGGGATATTTGGGTCATTGGTGATGGGAATGTTATACTGGTGATGGGGTGTGTCATCTCATATGACTGAAACTCAACCATAGTCATGCTTGTAGCCAAGGTGTTTAAATAAAAAAAAAGAGAGAGAATAAAAAAAGAAATTAAAAGAAAAGAAAAGAAGAGAAGGGTATTTGGGGGGAGGGGAAAGAAAGGAGCTGCAAATTCCAAGTTGCACAGGAAACTCTTTGAACATAGAGTGAATGCTCCCACATTGGTTCCACTTCCTAAGCTGACAGCACTCGCTCTTCCCAAGCATCACAATGGCAGTGCTGACAGTCCCAACCCATAGCTGACCTATTTATGGAGTACTCCTTGTACTCTCCTCTCTGTACAGTCAGTCCCACATGAGTTCCCCAGACAGGGAGCTCCATTTATAAATACAAACCAGCCCTTCACCACTTACTTCTCTTTTTCTTGGTGGCTGACACTGTAAACAACATGTTCTTCTCTTGTCATTTTTGTTCTTGTATTCAAAATATTTCATCAGAGGATGTTTTTATTTAGTTTGGGTTTTGTTTCTTTGTTTTTTTGGGGGGGGGGGCACACCCGGTGACGCTCAGAGGTTACTCCTGGCTCTGCGCTCAAAAATTGCTCCTGACTTGGGGGACTATATGGGACGCTGGAGGATCAAACTGCTGTCTGTCCTAAGCTAGCAAGTGCAAGGCAAACGCTTTATGGCTTGCACCACTACTCAGGCCCCATAATTTGAAATTTTTGTTGTTGTTTTTGTTTTTAATATAGGAATCTAGAGAGTTAGTACAGAGATAAGGCACTTGCTTGCACAGGGCCAATAGAAACTCAATCCCAGGCACCCCAAATGGTTCCCCCAACCTCATCAAGAGTAATCCCTTCACACAAAGCTAAGAATATGTCCTGAGCATTGCAAGCTATAGCCAACTATTTGTTTGTTTTTAAGCTTTGAAGACTGTATTTAGCATTTTTTTCAGGGGCTGTTCCCAGCTCATGAGGTTCACCAGCAGTGCTCATGCAGTCTCAGGGATCAGAATTCATGCCTCCTTATGCACAAAGCATACACACAGTTCTTTGAACTGTCTCTCTCTGACATAATTTTAATTTTAATAAAGAACTGTGTTGAAAAAAAAAATAGTGTTGAGGCTACAGTTATTGTACATCAGGTAAGGCACTTGCTTTGTAGATCAATCCAGGTTTGATCCAAGCATTCCACATAGTTCTCTAAGTCAACCACTAGTAATTCCTGAGTACAGAACCAGGAGTAACCCCTGAGCGCTGCTGGGTGTGGTCCAAAACAAACCAATCCAACAAACAGTGTTGTTGCAACAGTAAAAAATTAGCATATAACTTAACCCACATTTTACAACAATGTTACAGTATTAAATACAAAATAAAAGCAAAAATATGAACAGCTAAAATAAAATTGTGTCTGTATCAATAAAAGCAAGAGTTGGTTCTTTTTTTTTTTTTTTTTTTTTTTTTTGGTTTTTGGGCCACACCCTGTGAGGCTCAGGGGTTACTCCTGGCTATGCGCTCAGAAGTTGCTCCTGGCTTCTTGGGGGACCATATGGGACGCCGGGGGATCGAACCGCGGTCCGTCCTAGGTTAGCGCAGGCAAGGCAAAGAGTTGGTTCTTTAAAAAAATAAACAAGATAGATAAACTACTAGCAAGATTCACAAAGAAAGAGAGACATTTAATAAACAGAATCAGAAATCAGAATCAGAGGGACCAGAGAGGTGGCATGGAGGTAGGACGTTTGCCTTCCATGCAGAATGACAGTGGTTGGAATCCTGGCATCCCATATGGTCCCCCAGCCTGCCAGGAGCAATTTCTGAGCACAGAGCCAGGAGTAATGCCTGAGCGCTGCTGGGTGAGACCCAAAACCAAAAGAAAAAAAAAAAAAAAGAAAGAAAGAAATGAAAAGGGACATATCACTACAAATACTGCAGAAATTCAAAGAGTAATAGGGGTCACTTTGAGAAACTTTATGCCACAAAACAAGAAAACCTCGAAGAAATGGATACATTTTTGGACTCTTATAATCTCCCAAGGTCGAACCAATTTGGTCTGGGATACCTGAATAAACTATCACAACTGAAGAAATTGAAATGGTAATCTAAGAGCTTCCCCAAAACAAAAACATAGGTCAAGAGTCACTAATATGGAGTCACAAATTCTTTCAAATCTTTAAAGAAAACCTATTGCCAATCCTTTTCAAGCTCTTCCAGAAAACTGAAGAAATAGAAGTTGTTTTTATGAAGCTAACATCATCCTGATACAAAAAGCAGAGACACCACACACACACACACACACACACACACACACACACACACACACACACACACACAAATATAGGCCCATATTCCTGATGAACACAGATGTAAGGCTCCTCAACAAAATACTAGCAAATAGAATCCAACAACTCAGCAAGACAATTATTCACCATAACCAACTAAGATTTATTCCAGGGTTGCAAAGATGATTTAACATACACAAGTCAATCAATATAATACACCATTAAGAAGAAAAAATTATTTGATTATAGCAATAGATGCAGAAAGCATTCAATGGATATTGACCCATTCATGGTAAAAGTTCTCAACAAGATGGGAATTAAAATAACTTTCCTCAATATTGCCAGAGCCATTTGTCACAAATCCAATGAAAGCATTATTCTCAATGGGGAAAAACTGAAAGCCTTTCAACTAAGATCTGGCACAAGGCAAGGTTGCCCCCTCTTGCCACTTTTATTCAGTATGGTGCTAGAAGTACTTATTATAGCAATTAGGCAAGAAAAAAATACTTCCAGATAGGAAAGGAAAAAGTCAAGCTGTCACTGTTTGCAGATGACATGACATTGTACCTAGAAAATTCTAAAGAGTCTACAATAAAGCTTCTGGAAACAATAGATTTTTAAGACAAGGTTGCAGTCTAAACAATTAATACACAAAAATCCATGGCTTTACTATACACAAATAATGAAAAGAGAAGAAAAAGATCTTAAAATGTAATCCCATTCACAATTGTGCCACAGGCACCCAAGTACGTGGAGAAACAATTTAACTAAAAAGGTGAAAAATATATAAATAACTACAAAACTCATTTTTAAGAAATAAAAGAGGGACTAGGAAGTCCCTACTCATGAAACGCGGGGATTAACATAATTAAAATGTCAATACTTCTCAAAGCATTGTACAGATTTAATGAAATCCCTATTTAAAATATCCATGACATTTTTTAAATAAGTGAATCAAACGCTTCTTAAAATCATTTGGTACAATAAATGTTCATAAAACAATCTTTGGCAAAAAAAAAAAAGAATGGGAGAATAATTTCCCCCAACTTTAAACTATGTTATAAATCATAGTGATTAAAACAGCATGATATTGGAATAAAGACAGAACCTCAGATCAATATTTAATATACTTAAATATTCAGAGCTGGATCCTCAGATTTTTTTTTATCTATTAGTCTTTGATAAAGGAGCAATAAATACAAAGTGGAGAAAGGAAAACCTCTTCAATAAGTGATGGTGGGAAAACTGGTCAACTACATGCTAAAAAGTGAATTCAGACCTTCTTTTAACAGCATGTACAAATGTCAAATCAAAATAGAATAAAGACCATGATGCCAGACCTGAAACCATAAGGTACATACAGAAAAATGTAGGCAGAACATTACATGACGTTGAAGCTAAAGGCATCTTCAAGGATGAACCAGCAGGGGCCAAGCATGTGGAAACAAAAATAAACAAATGGGACCACATTAAACTTAGAAGCTTCTGCACCTAAAGGAAAGAGTGACTAGAATACAAAGACTATGCATGAAATGGGAAAAACTATTCACCAAAAATAAGAGGTTAATATCTAAGATATACAAACACTGATAGAACTAAACAAGAAAAAAATGTCTGGTACCATCTGAAAATGGGAGAAAAATGAACAACATTCCCTCAAAGATAAAATACAGATGGCCAAAAATGTACATGATAAAAATACTCCACATCACTAACCATCAGGAAGAAGCAAATCAAAACAACAGTGAGAGGTATAACCTCACACAACAGTGGTACACATCACAAAGACAAGAAAAATCAGAGAACCCAGTGCTGAAGCAGATGTGTGGAATTAAAGTACATCCCATTGTGCTGGGAATGTAGAGTGGTCCAGGCTTTTTGGAAAAAAATATGTATATTACTAAAAAAAAATTACTAGAAATTGAGCTTCTTTATGTCCCAGAAATACCACTCCTAAGGATATACTCTAGGAAATCTAAACACCATGCAGTACAGCCCTCTGCATCCCAATGTTCACAGCAGAAATATTTAAAATAACCAAAATCTATAAACGGCCCAAGTGCCTAAAAACAGATGAGTGGCTAAAGAGACTTGGTACATCTACACAATGAAATACTATGTAGCTGTTAGGAAAAATGAAGTCATGAGATTTGCTTGTTTATAGATGGATATGGAGATATTATGCTGGTGAAAAGAGTCAGAGGGAGATGGAAATACAGAATAATCTCACTCATTAGAGGGATACAAGAAAGATAAAAGATAGTATAATAATAATATTCATAAATCATAGAGATGAGGATCAGGAGGATGGTAGGAAACGTCACAAATAGTGGATAAATGCAGTTCAGGTATAGAAGAGATAGTTACTACAAGGAAAGTTGGAATTCTGGGGAAAAAGTGCTAACAGGGGATAAAGTGATATGCATGTACATACCCCATCATTAACAGTATTGCAAACCACAGTGTCAAAAGGGGAAAAATAAAAAAGATGAGAAAGAAAAGAGAGAGAGAAGCAAAATACCTGAAGACAGGCTGGGACTGTAAGTTGGAGGAAAATGGGGATATTGGTGGCAGGAAAGGTCCTCTGGTAAAGGGTAGTGTACATTCTATGATTAAACCCAACTATCGACAAATCTGTATCCTCGGTGTTTAAATAAAAAAAACTAAGACCTCAGAAGAACAAAAAAGGGAAAGATTACATCCATATCATATGATAAAAAATATTACAGCATATCTATATAAAAAGAATATATGTGTGTGTATATATATATGTCTATATCATTACTATTACCAAGTTGACACCATACTGCATTTTGTGTTAGTTTTTCTAAATTCCAGTGTGAAATACTGATAGTATGAGCTGGTATGAGTGTGTTAAATAAATGTAAATTAAAAATTAGTTTGACCTATCAAAACAGCAATAAAAACATATTAAATATAATTCTTGCTACCTTGGAAATATTTTTAGGGTGCCTTTTTGTTTGTTTTTAATTTTGGGGTCAAACCTGGTGATTCTCAGGAATTACTCCTGTCTCTACACTCAGGAATTTCTCTTGGCAGTCCTTGGGAGACCATATGGGATGCCAGGGATTGAATCAATACTACCCATGCCCCAATGTTTAAAATGTTTAAACCTTTGACCCTAATTCTCAGAATTTTTTCAAAAAAAAAAAAATCCACTGTGGTCCACTGGATTAAGGGCCTGAAAGAATAACAGTGCCATAGAGTGCCTGCCTTGAAAGCTTATGGTCATGAGTTCAAAACTTCATCTTACACACTATGTGATTCTGGCAGCTCTGCCTTTAAACCACACTACAGCCAGCTATATGTGAAAGCACCACAACACAGAGTTCAACTCCTGGCAAGCCATACAACCAGAAATATATGCTAACACCACAGTCAGAAATATATGCTAACACCACACTCAGAAAGTCTGGCCTATGGTGAGTACATGTGTGCTCACATCAATCATACCATCCTCCATTCCGATTCTCACTGCTCCCTCTAGACACATCACGACCATAACTGTGTGCTCCAAATAATAGAGTGAATCTTGGCAGTGTGCATATGCAAAAACCAAAACCAAAGTAGTGCACTTAGGCCAAGCATAGCCTAAACCCTGGTGAACATCACAGTAATATTTATCTATGCCAGTACTACTACCAGGCATGCCAGGCATATATATATATATATATATATATATATATATATATAGAGAGAGAGAGAGAGAGAGAGAGAGAGAGAGAGAGAGAGAGAGAGAGAGAGCAAAGTAGTGCTTAATAATAGACTGATTAGGTGAAAAAGATGTCCTGGGCCGGAGCCAAAATACAGTATATATTATCCACCATATGACCTGGATTCTATCCTCAGCATCCCATATGGGCCTGAACACAGAACCAGGAGTAAGCCTTGAGCACCACCAGATGTGGCCCAACCCTCAAAAAATAAAATAAAATAATAAAAAAATATCCCTATGATTTAAAAAATAAAGGCCAGTTATTTCATTGATTTTAAAATAATTAAACATGGGCCGGAGAGATAGCATGGAGGTAAGGCGTTTGTCTTGCAATCAGAAGGTCGGTGGTTCAAATCCTGGCATCCCATATGGTCCCTCGAGCCTGCCAGGAGCAATTTCTGAGCATAGAGCCAGGAGTAACCCCTGAGCGCTGCCGGGTGTGACCCAAAAAAAACAAAAAAAAATTTTTTTTTAAAGAATAAAATATTAAAACAAAAAATTATGGTTTTGTTTTTGGACTAGAGCTGGTGGGTGGTGTTCAGAATCTCCTGCCTCTTTGCTCAGGGCTTAATCCTGGCAGTGTTTAGGGACCATATGGAGAGGCTGGGAGTCAAATCTTGATTGGCTATGTGCAAAGCAAGTGCCCTAGGTGCTACACTATTGCTCCAGCTCCTATTTTGTTCTGTTGCAAAACTTTATTCCATTCTTTTATTCAATGTTAAGATTAAAGGAATTAACTTTCCTTGCTTCTTTTTTTGTTTGTACTTTTTAATTTTCTTTCAAATTTTCTCTACTAAAGTTATCAGTTTTATGTTTTGTTAAATATTATTTAGAAAAAATGTCTGATGAACTTTCAGGGAAAGTATCTGATTTCTCTTAGGAAAAGGAGACAGAAGTTATGCAATTTGAGAAGTTCCTTGATCTTCACAGAGATACCTTGTAGCAAATTGAAGTTTATCTTGTTCTTTAATTACAGGTCTCTGTATCAAACACCTAGCAAAGCTGAAAGTGAAAAAGAATTGCTTTGTGCAGAAGAAATAGAGATCTCTAAGCTCTTGATCTTTCCTTAGCAAAAGTCTTAGAATTTGTGAACGTTAGCAAAGTAACACTCTATGTTACTCTGAATCAGGAATTGACATCCTGATCAAGACATTTTCTATTATTAATATAAATTAATATTAATAATATTAACAAACTTTATGATTATACTTTAGTGAATTATTTGAAATATTTCATTGAGAAAATAGGGCACTCTGTTAATTAACTTTTATTCTTTACTGTGGGGAGTGTAATTGCATCAAAAGATCACACTCAGGGACTTATTCTTGGCTCTGAACAACCACTCAGGGAATCCTATGCAGTGCAGAGGATTGAACCAGGGCCACAGCCAAAGTAGATGCATGGAAGATAAGTGTCTAATCTCTTGTTTGTTTTGTTTGTTTGTTTGGTTGGTTTTTGGGTCACACCCGGCAGTGCTTATGGGTCACTCCTGGCTCTACCCTCAGAAATTGCTCCTGGCAGGCTCGGAGGACCATATGGGATGCCGGGATTTGAACCACCGTCTTCTGCATGCAAGGCAAACACCTTATCTCCATGCTATCCTTCTGGCCCCATTTGATTTGTTTTGTTTGGAGGGTACACCTAGTGATGCTCAAGGGCCACTCCTGGCTCTGCATTCAGGAATTACTCTTGGGGCGGGCGCGGGGGTCTCAGGGAAGGAACCATACAGGATTTGAGGAATAAAACCCTGGTCAGCTCTATGTAAGACAAACACCCAACCCACCACTCTAAACCCAGTGCTTTATCTCTTTGCCATGAAGTTTATTATTTAATCTTAAAGATAGTTAGAAGTGTACAACTATTGCACAAATATTACATATTAAGATGAAGATTAAAATTCCCAACAGTTGGTGCCAGAGCAGTGGCACAGCAGTAGGGCGTTTGCCTTGCATGTGGCTCATCTAGGATGGACTGTGGTTTGATTCCCCCAGGGTCCCATATGATCCCCCAAGTCAGAAGTGATTTCTGAGCACAAAGCCAGTAGTAACCCCTGAGCGTCACCGGGTATGGCCCAAAAAGCCAAAATAAAACAAAAGATCCAACAGTTAAAGATTTATAGAACATTTAGTCTGTAGAATATTGAATAGCTGGCTGAGAAAGGAATAAATAAAATAATTTGCAAGTAGTCTGTATGTTATATAAAATATAATTACTGTTAGGGAGAAGATTGGATGGAGCCTTTCATTTTTCATGACCCTTCTCTGCACTTTTATAATAAAAGGATATTGTCTTTATGTCTTAGGAAAAGGAGAAGAAAAATAACAGAGGAAGAAGGGTAAGGAAAAGGCTAAAGGATCAATGTTAGTACTACCGTTAGCAACATGACAAGCAAGAAAGAAGAAAGAAAAGAAGGAAGGGAAATTTACAACAGCTGTACAAGATAGAAGTGGGGCATTCCCTAAGTGCTGCTCTAACTAGAGGCTATCACGCCATATAATTGTCTTAGTGGAATCACTGTGAGCCAGGATTTAGGCCAATGTTAGTTTCCAGAAACCAGGTCTATTTCTAGAAGATAGTTTTATGGTTTCTCTAAATATGAAAGAGATATGGACCTGGGAGATAATTCAGAGGAAAGGGTTAGAGTGCACTATTTGCATGCAGGTAGCTCAGATTTGAACACCAGCCTCGCATGTAGAGAATGGTTCCCAGAGTGCTGCTGGGAGGGTGGGAGGAGTAGAGGAAAAGTGAGGGGAAAAGAGGAAGAGACACTATATTGCTCTGGAACTGATTTGTTTGTTTTTTTAAAACAGTGCCCCTGGGGCCGGGCAGTGGCACTGGAGGTAAGGTGCCTGCCTTGCCTGCACTAGCCTAGGACAGACCGCGGTTCGATCCCCCGGCGTCCCATATGGTCCCCCAAGAAGCCAGGAGCAACCTCTGAGCACATAGCCAGGAGTAACCCCTGAGCCTCACAGGGTGTGGCCCAAAAACCAAAAAAAAAAAAAAAAAAACAGTGCCCCTGCTTGAAGCCAGCACCTCTATGTGTGAGGTAAAAGGTTCTATAACCAAGCCACTTTCCCTACCCCTTTATTTTTTATCAAGTTTACTCCTTCATGAAGTGAATATGCTAATAATCCTTCAACTTTGCTGTTAAGAAACTAGTTGTATTAGTATACCAAGGTAGCAAACTGATGAGCTTAGAAAAAGAATGAAGTTTGATAATAAACAATAAGTGTCAACTTAGGTATCTTTTTCCCCTGCTAGGAAAATGTCTGACATAAAAAAAGTACAGAGTTGTATTTACTATACTTGTACTCATTAATTAGAAATCAGTAATGGTGGGAAAGGAATGAAAATAAGGTGGGCATGACAGTCACCATGCACACTGCAGACCGGAGTTTAAACCCTGTCCCGCACTATGGTGACCCCAAGCTCTCCAGGAGTGATCGCTGAATTCAGAGCTAGGAGGTATCCCTGAGCACAACTGGATGTGGCCCCAAACCAAACCAAAACCTCAGAAATGGTATCACTTTTATTACTGAGACATTCATTGTGAAACATTGATGATCCAGAAAAATGAGCAAAAACATTTCCTGTTTTTATTGTGACACAATATGTTGTGAAGTCAAACATTGAACCAATCTGCATGTATTGTAATATGACGAAAGCAAGGTGCTATCGGGAGTGCAAGAAGGACAGGTTGGGACATCAAGGGATTCCAAGAAGAAATAAGGTTTCAGCCCAGAATTTGGGGATGAGTAAGTAAGGAGGAAAAAAAAAAAAATGAAGAGCATGACTCAGCAGAAGGAGCCATTTCTTCTAGGACCGCACATGAGAAGACCTGGGAATTTGGAGGTCCTAGAAAAAGTCTAGAATGCTCAGGCTTTGAACTCTGAAAAGCAATAACATATAAGAGTCCAAATCTTGCTGTCATGACTTGGAGGCATGCTGAAGTTGCACTCATTGTCCTGTAATGACAAAGGGAACCATTAAAGATTTTCAAACTAGACACTCATTCCGACCAGCTCTGTTCTTCCACTTAATAGAATAACAAACAGTTAATATTCTTTCTAGCTTTGTGGTAAGGATACATTCTGACTCACTCTTTTATCTGGGGGCCAAAGGAATGGGGTTTTGGGACTATACTTCATTCAGTGATGCTCAAGAAACCAGCAAGTGGTGCTTGGGGAACTCTGTCACTTGGGATCAAGCCAGTGTCAACTGTTTGCAAGGCTTAAAGCCCTGGTCTATCTACTCTCACATTCTCATAGGTTGGTGTTTATTGAACAAATTTTCAGGGATTTTTGTTTGTTCATTTTGGGGGGGGGGGGGGCACACCCAGCAGTGCTCAGGAATTACTCCTGGCTCTTCACTCAGAAATCAATCCTGGCAGGCTCGGGGGACCATATGGGATGCTGGGATTAGAACCACCGTCCTTTTAGCATGCAAGGCAAATACCTCACCTCCATACTATCTCTCTGGCCCCTCTTTTTGTTCATTTTGTTTAGTCTTTTAATTTACTTGTTTGTGTTGGTGGGGGCATATATGATGATGCTCAGAAGTTACCCCTGACTGCACTCAGGAATTAGTCCTGGCTATACTTGGAGGGCCATATGGGATGCTGGGTATTATAGCCCAGTCATCTATTTAAGGAAAATGCCCTGTACTATCTCTCCAAGCCCAAATTTTCAGTTTTGAAGGTGATTTATATATGCCTATTTTCTGTACATTGTGCATTTTCACCTTGTTTTGCTTTCATATTTATGTTGTCTATTAGTTTTCACATACAAAACTGAACATGGTCTTGCAATTACATAAATGGCATTGTTTAATTTATAGTCATTTTCATAAAAGTGGGAGACTGGCAAAATATTGACTAGACTAGTTTTTTTTTTTCCTACCTTGGTTTCCTTCCTTTTCTTTGATAAAATTTGTATCCATGAGGTATCTTGTTTGTATCCCATTTACCAAGGACTTTCTGTATCTCCTACATGCATTTCATTTGTGTCTTATTTAAGGAATTACAACAACCACATAAAAATAAGTGTCTATTTCTTATTGCTAAAGAACTGAGAAGTAGTTTTACTTAACCTCACGGGAGAATAAATGACAACATTTCTTCTAGCAAACAGTTTCTGCTTCAAATTTTCTAGATTCATACTATATTAAATAATAAAACTCCTAGGTAGACTTTCAGAATTTATGTTTGAAATTTTGTTCATTGAAAACCTTGAGAGAAAAAGCATTCTCTTCCAACATCTATTCCCAACTGAAAATATGCAAAATCTGATCTGTGTTAAAAAATAATGTTACTTGTTATAAATGGAAGTGAATGATAAAAATAAAATAAGCATGCCAAGTTCAACCCATCAGTACAGTCTTGCTTCCACATATGGTTGCATTTATGGTTTTGGGAGATACTAAAAATAACAAGGGCAAAAGCACCTTTATTTAAAAAATAAATGTGTAGTGTGGAAACTGGGTATTTCCCTTTCATTCTTGAAACCCCATATGGCCTCCTAAGTCTGATATGAGTGATATGGAGTAATTTGAGTGCTGAGTTAAGTTAAGTTAAGTAAGGCCTGAACACCACTGGTTGTAGTTCCCCTCCTCCAAATGCTGGGGGAAAAAAAAAAAAGGTCCAATGTGGAAGGATGCAAATAAAACAAACTTAATGTGCAAACACAAATTTCAGACATCCTTTCTTGCAATTTTTTATGATTCTAATTATACCATTTTTGCTCGATGTAATATTTCACCATATTTGAATGATTATCCAAGTATTTGTGAACATTTTCAAGAATGAACAGTTTATATATCACAAATATTGAAAATTCCCCAAAAGTCCTGGTATTAAGAAATCTTTTTTTTTTTTTTTTTTTTTTTTTTTGGTTTTTGGGCCACATCCAGCGTTGCTCAGGGGTTACTCCTGGCTGTCTGCTCAGAAATAGCTCCTGGCAGGCACAGGGGACCATATGGGACACCGGGATTTGAACCAACCACCTTTGGTCCTGGATCGGCTGCTTGCAAGGCAAACGCCACTGTGCTATCTCTCTGGGCCCGTATTAAGAAATCTTAAGACATTTATGTTTTCTATTCTTTTTATAAAACCTTTTGCAGTTTCAATATATTATATCTTTTACAAATGACTGCCTATTTTTAAAGTTCATTTAGCAATTAACTACAAATTGGAATTGTTTAGTTTTTTTTTTTAAGGAAAGCAAACCCTGTTTAAATATCTGAACCAAACATTATATTCTTTTTTTTTATTTTTATTGAGACAATTGTGAATTACAAGTCCTTTATAGTTGGATTTCAGTGCCAATTAGTGGATATAGTGGCAGTGAAGGATCTTCACCAATGCATGAGACTACTTGGCCCCTGGCCCCATCCTGTTTTTTTTTTTTTTTCTCAGTTTGTAGAAAAACATGGAAATATGAGGAAAACAAAGGAATTCATGTCCCAAGGTTTTATGAAAAGTGGGGAGCCCCTATCTAGAAAATACTAATAAAATTTATAAACAAAAAAGGGGGTGATGGCAGATTTTTATTTGTTTTGCACAGACACAATAAATGTTGGGGAAATTTGAAAGAAAATATCCTTGGCCTAAAAATCTGGCTGTCTCTAACTATGAAGCATTCTGTCATAAGACCAATTACAGGCTCCAAGCATACTAATTGTCCAACCCCAAAGTCCTTCTTCATGGTCCCAGGTTAAGTTCTCTTCAATTGTGATTGTTTCAATTAGGCTTCTGTAATTAGAAATCTTGAGTTTTTTTTTTTGTATGGATCCAATGTTGAAGCCAGGGTATAGTGTCTTCTGATTTCATCTCTGTCATATGAACCCACCCTAGAGCATGAGAAGTTTGATTCCTGTTGCTGGTGCAGACAACTGTGCCAATTCTTAGGATGGGATCTAAGGTTCGAGGTTGGACAGTCAGTCTCCAATCAACTGAGGCCTAAGTTGAGTTACTTTGTCAAAAAAAATTATATCTTTTGTCCTATAAACTATGAATTTAGTTTTGTGTAAGTCTTCATAGCCGATTGAATGAGTGACATTTTGTTAATATTTTATTTTCAAAGTTATGGTGCTGTTAGAAACTAACAAAAGTTGTAAATGCCTTTGTTTACAACTAACTAGACTTTCTTTTTCTTTTTTTTTTTTTTTGTTTTTTTTTTTGGTTGTTTTTTTTTTTTTTTTTTTTTTTTTTTTTTGGTTTTTGGGCCACACCCAGCATTGCTCAGGGGTTACTCCTGGCTGTATGCTCAGAAATAGCTCCTGGCAGGCACGGGGGACCATATGGGACACCGGGATTCGAACCAACCACCTTTGGTCCTGGATCGGCTGCTTGCAAGGCAAACAACGCTGTGCTATCTCTCGGGCCCACAACTAACTAGACTTTCTAACAGGGTGAGAATGTACTTTCATCTGAACAGACTTCCACACTAAATATTTTCACTAATGTAATATTTCATCATGCCATCTTTCTTTTTAGTTCCTCTCACACATATTATCTAATTATCATGTAGAATTGTTCAGTTTAGAGGCAGTTTCACTACTATAATGCTGACTAAAAACAATTGGACAAATGCCAAATGGCACACTGGTTCCCACATTTGGAGTTTTAGATAACCATCATCTACAGTTCTTATAGTTTTTAATTATAAACTGTGGCAAGTCATCCAGACAAGTGAGGACCAGAGTAAATTAAATTAATTTTGGATGTTTTCCAATGATACTCTATAAATTACACATGCTAAACATCTACTAGATTATCCTTGACTTACTCTTTAAATGTTTCATTTGGTACTTACCTGTTTAGAAAAAGAAAGATATTTGGGGGAACAAAATAGAAGATATATATGACAATATCACTAATAAAATCTCACAAAACTTTTCTAAATTTGTGTAAAAAAAAAAAAAGAAACAGAAAGAAGGGGCACTAGTCTAGGATAGACCACGGTTCAATACCCTGGAGTTCCATATGGTCCCCCAAATCAGGAGCAATTTCTGAGTGCATAGCCAGGAGTGGCCCCCAAACCAAAAAACAAACAAATTAAACAGAAGAAAATCAATATAAAAAAAAGCATTATTTAATTTCTTTTAACTTATATTGCAGATACAGGGGGAGAATACAAACTACAAACTGAAACCTCAGCCTTATCAATAGAACTTTAAAAGTTTATATAAACATTTTAAATTTATGCATATTAAGCTATTACCAATAAGAACATTTTAATAAGAGGTTAGACCTTCAGTCTAGCTAGAAATAGAAAAAAGAAATGTGATTAAAAATTCAAAACCGGGGTTGGGGAAAAAAAAATTCAAAACCAAGGGCCGGAGATATAGCACAGCGGTGTTTGCCCTGAAAGCAGCCGATGCAGGACCTAAGGGGTTGGTTCGAATCCCGGTGTCCCATATGGTCCCCCGTGCCTGCCAGGAGCTATTTCTGAGCAGATAGCCAGGAGTAACCCCTGAGCACAGCCAGGTGTGGCCCAAAAACCAAAAAAAAAAAAAAAAAAAAAACCCAAATGAACAAAATCACAAAATCTATTGTTTAATGCCATTTTAAATTATATAATTATATATAATTACAAATAATTATAAATTTATAGCTGTTAAGTTATAAATTAAAATTTTTAAGGTATTTACTATTTAACCATATATAAATTACATATACTTACATATCTGGTTTTAGTTTAAGGGAGGCAAAACTGGTGGGATTTTAGAAGCTACTTCTAGTTCTGTGCTCAGAGGATCATGCAAAGCCAAAATCGAACCCTGACCTTTTGAATGAAAGTCTGCATTCTGTCAGTTTAACTGTCTCTAGCAGTTTCTTTAGTAGTCTTAACTTACATTCAATTATAAATGGCAAGAAACTGGTTATAATTAACTTGCAAATTGCCTCAGCCCCACAAAAATTGAAAATTCATGAAAGTGCTTCCCCCAGAATATTTTAAAATTATTCCCCTCCATTTCCAAAGGTAGTCATTGTCAAATGACATCAACATATAGAATAGTTTTAGAAAAAACATTGTCTTGAATAGTATCTTCAGTTGTAGCCTTTAGAATTGATCATTACATTGTGAGTAACTTAGATGACTAGATATTACTAGATAATGAATTATAAGTGGTAATTTGATTCTAGTGGCTCTGAATTGAATTCTTGAACTCAAGAAACATTCACATTGATCTTCAAAAGCAATGGCCAAAACAATTCAGACTCTGGGGCTCCAGCTGGAATTGAGGTGGCAGGCCTGTTTTTAAGGAATCCCATCTTACCCTTCATTCCCACGTGTAATTGTAGTTCTGAAAATTGCCAGCTGCAAACTGTGGCATGCCAATGGCTCAGCTATATTTGCCCAACCAAAAGAAGCTAAAAACATAATCTCAAAGCCAGTAAAGATTATAAACATGGTTCCACACTGTTGGTGCAGTGTTTATAAAAAGAACTTACTTTAAGACTTTAATAAGCCCCCAAACTTCATTATTTTGCTTTCCCTTCAAGTACAAAGCACAGATGTTTTGGCATGTTGAAGTCTGGAATTTTTAGGAGAGGCAGTGTGTGGGCAGGGAATGGGCAGGTTGAGTTCAGCAATTTTCTCAAAATTAAATGACAGAACAGCCTGTGACCTGGAAGCTTAATAAAGACCTGTAGGAGCAAAGATGCTAATTCACTGAACCAAATAAGGGCACTGGCCCTTTATAAGACTATAAAAAGGCCTTGAAGTTTCTTTCCCTTATCCCTGTTTTCAACATTACTATTTCTATACAGTATTCAACCTCCCCAACCCCCACATTGCCAGCTTACTCTAGAATTGAACAACTCAATAAAGTCATCTCTAGCTAGATGTGACTATTTAATTAAAATGAACTGAATACATCACTTCAGACTCAAGCTATATTTCAATGTTTGAGTCAGATGTGAGAATACAGTGAAGAGTATAAGACATTTCCATCACTACTGCATGTATTACTACTTGTTGAATAAGCAATTTCTCACATTTCTTTTTTTGGGAGTGTGAGGAGAGGATTTGTTAGTTTTGGGTGACTGGGGAACCATGCTGAAAGCATCACTCCTGGTAGAACTTGAGGTAATCAATGGTGCTGGGGACTGAATTTGTGTGCATGCAGTTCTAACCACTGTATTATTTCTCCACACCCCTTTTCAATTTTTTAATATGAAATTAGATGCAATGAAAGACACAATATTTGCAGAATTTAAGTGCAAAATTTTAAATGTAAAATTTTTTTTTCCAGTGCCAACAATTGTACTCAGGGTTGTCACACCTGCAAGGCAAGTGCTCTACTATTGCTACATCACCAGCCAAAACAGTAAAAGTTGCCCCAACCAAAAACTTAAATAATTCTCAATTTTGTTTTTAGTTTAGAAAACCAGAGCCAACTAATAATAGAGTAAGAGTAGTACAGATAGTAGGATGCTCGCATGTAGTCGTCCGACCAGAATTTGATTTCCAAACGTGTTGTTCCCTTAATCCCACCGGGAGTGATCCCTGAACACAGCTGCATATGGCCAAGAACAGTCTAGTGACGTTTTTAAAATTTCTAAAATTTTTAAAATTTAAGAATTTTGTGAGCGTCAAGAGACAGGAACTGTACAAGTATTTCAAGAATACCTGCTACTTATTTAAGAAAAATATTTTTTGTTTTTTTTCAGCCCCACCTCAGGGGTTAATCCTGTGTGCTCAGAAATCGATCCTGGCTTGGGGGACTATATGGGAAACCAGGGGATAGAAATGCGGTCAGTCCTAACCTAATGCACGCAAGGCAGACGTCCTACCACTTGCACCACCGCTCCCGCCCCTTATTTAAATTATTTACATATACATAGATGGTGTCTTGTAATTTCTTTTAGGGAGGTAGGTGGGATTTCCCACAGGTACCTCTATGGGCTTCTATTCAGATGAGAGCCCCCCTTCCTCTGATTCTCAAACAAGCAGAAGAGGGTTCAATGTGAGGGCCCAGTAACTAGTGTTTAGTGCTAAGGTCCTGAATATTCTTGCCCCATTTCTAACACTAACTGGAGATGACTGCATGCAATGCAATTAATCCCTATACTGTTTCAATGGCCCCACTATAGCTTCCAGATTAATTGAGCAATTGGGCTGGGGTCTTTGTAAATCACACTCCATAAATAAATATAGTTATGTTAAATAATATTTAAGAAATAAGTTGGGGGCCGGAGAGATAGCATGGAGGTAAGGCGTTTGCCTCTCATGCAGAAGGTCAGTGGTTCAAATCCCAGCATTCCATATGGTCCCCTGAGCCTGCCAGAAGCGATTTCTGAGCATATAGCCAGGAGTAACCCCTGAGCACTGCCGGGTATTACCCAAAACAAAAGAAATAAGTTGAAATTTTGTCTTGAAATGCCTTTATTTTTAAGTTATAGCAATATTGACTCTTCAGAATTGATCTACTGCCTTGTATTGTTTAATTTTTAAGTATGAACAACTTGTTTTGCAGTACTAGATTATCAAAGCCAGGACTTTAGTGACGAAGTGAAAGGTATGTGCTCTGCCATTGAAACACCTCCTTGGTCCTCACACTAACTCATCATTTTCTTTGAGAATCATGAAGATTCCATACCTGTTTATTGCTCATTTGTCATGTATACATATTAAATTTCTATAGAATATAAACTGTATCACATATCATTAAAATTAAGACAAGTTTTATATTATCAGTACAAGTATGATGGTACAAGTTGTACAGAGGCCTGGGATATGACTCAGTAGCAAAATATAAGCTATGTATGCATAATACTTAAAATACCAAGAAAAAATGATCTTGAGCTCTTGTACTACGGAGAACTCAAACAGTGTTTGCTTTGCATACGTATAGGTTTGAGACCCTGGGTCACATATTTTCCCAAACATCACCAGGAGTGATCCAGAACCAATCTTTAAAAAAATCCCTTGAGCAACACTGGTTGTGACCCAAAATATAAAAATAGGGGTCAGAGCAATCACATAGTGAAGAGGGTGAATGCCTTGCATGTGGCTGACCCAGGTTTTAACCCCCCCCAACCCCCGGCATCCCAGGGTGAGTTCTGAGTGCAGAGCCAGGAGTAATCCCAGAGCACCAATGGGTGTGGCCCCCAAACAAAACAAACCCAAACAACAAAATCAAAATGATTCTTGGATTTTGTGGATCTGATTTGCACTAATCCTCAGAACCAATGGAAATCTTTGAAACAGATGCAATAATATTTTTTAATCACAAGTTACAGAGGCTCTTTTGTACTAAATTAAAATTTTATTGAACAAAGAACACTCAACAGAACTCATGATTTGATGGGCTAGGACTACATTACATGCATTGAAGCTGAACATGACAGTAGTTTAACATGGAATGTCAAACAAATTAGTATTTCTCAGGGTTCAAAACTGTTTATGTAGCCGGCATGCAAAAAGAAAAGTATGACACTATATTTTTGCTAATCATTTGTGATGAGTTTTTAAAAAAAATGTGAAGAAACTGGTAAATTTCTTTAGCATATATTTCAAATAAATTAGTTACATGTGTACATGTGTATACTGAAATCACTTTCAACCTCTCTTGCATTCCAAATATTATCTTAGTGCAAACATCAAATTTGCTGGTCACCCCAAGACTGTCAACTTTATTAAAAGTACAAATTCTGAATTAATGTGTTTTAAGTAGATCAAAACCAAGAATACCAGTTATTGCAAAAATTCATTTAGGCACATGTAATATTCCATCCTAAGCATCTCTTCTAAGTCTCACATTAATTACTAAAGCTTGTTTACAGTACTAAAATTCTATCATTCAAGCATCAATGATTACATTTCATAAAGGAAATCATTCATTTCAACAATAGCATTATTGCTATATTCTAAAAAAAAAAAAGAAAAAAGAAAAAAAGATTAATAAAGCCAGTATCCATAATAGGATACTGAAGGGAAAACAATTTAGGGAAAAAATGTGCTTTACTTGCACAGCAGGAATTACATAATGTAAACACCATTTATTGGCCCAAACCACAAAATCCATGAGAAAAGGTTCAAATTTGAACACTTGTGTATGCATTATTTTTAAATGTTTGTGAGTTTATACTGTACCAAAACATGACACATAAAATACACCCTCCACACACATACAAGTGATTATTAAATATCGAGCATGGCTTGCACTTCCCTGACTAATTCAAAAATGTTAAGAAACATCTCAACTATTTTAAAAATGCTTTCAGGAACTATTCAATGAATATAAAATAGTTGAGGAATGATGAAAAGGTGATGGCACTAGTACAAAGATAGTGGATCTAAAAAGAACTGTCTGAGATTTGCAAACACATGGAAAATCTTTTTCTGTGGGCCTTGTCCGAACTTTAAACTGATACCAAGATTAAAAAGTAGTAGCACAAGTCCATTGCTACCTAGAGTGTCAAGCCTTGAAAGTTTACCTTCAAAGTGCAAATTTTTACAATGGAATGTTTTAGTAGGGACATAAGGACAATCCGGTCTTTTTCTCTAAGTAAAAAACAAAACAAAACAAAACCCAAATCCAAGATGTTCAGGAAGCATTGTTTCCTGCCAAAGTTATTTCAGTTTCTTGATTGAAGAGGAAATCTCACCCACTCTTTCACATATACAGAACTATTCTTAGAGATAAGGTTGGGGTGTGAAATACCTATGTGTCACCTAATGTAACTTTTATTTAGAATTTATGTCCTTAGAATCAACTACATTAAATACCAACATGTGCCTCCCCTATCCCCACCCTCTCTGCCCACCTATCCCAAACCCCCACCCCCACCCATGAACCCAAGTATTCTAACGTCTTTGTGTTTTCTACGCCTCATGATGAAGGCTGTTGAGTACCACCTCCGCTTGGAACAAAATGAACACCTAAAGGTGCACTTTCTACAGCACCTTTTTCTTCTCCACTTTTCAGTGGAATCTGGATGCTCTTGGGTTTAGATCTCCAGGTCGTCTGGTCGAGGGCGGCTGCTGGCTCGACTGCTGGCTCGACTGGCAGGGCGCGGGTCCATGAGGGCCAGCGGTTGCAATTCATGCCCAGCAGCTAGTTTTTTAGAATTCTGGTTATCATCGGGGAAATCGAAAGGCTGCGCGTGGGAGTTGGAGATGGTGCTTCCTGCCTGCCCCATCCGATTTTGCTCTGCACTATAATTAGCCCAATTTTGCTCACTTGCTTGCTTGTTGTAATTGCGACAGGAAGAATTATTTCTTTCTCCAGTAACCAGCTTGTACCCAGGAGGGGACATGGGTGACAGGGGAGCAGTTGGCGAGGAGCAGCCATTGAAATAAGCGTATTTTGGAGACCCACAGTCTTTCGAGGGGCTCAGTGGGCCAGTGGAAGCATGATAAAGGTCGGTTTTTCCCTTCACACGATCCTTCACACCCTTGAAGAAGACGTAGAAGAGTTCGATGATGTTCAAGGCCAGAGACACCAAGGACACCACGAGCATGAAGATGATGAAGATGGTTTTCTCTGTGGGGCGCGAGAGAAAACAGTCCACCTGGTGCGGGCAGGGATCTCTTTTGCAAGTGTAAACGGCACTCAGGCTGAAGCCATAGATGTACCACTGGATGAGCAGGAAGGCCACCTCGAAGACGGACTTGAAGAGAATGCTGATGATGTAGGTGCGCAGCAGGCCACCCCGCATTTTCACCTTGCCATGCTCTTCGATGCCATACTTGAACTTTTTGATTTCGATCTGCTTCAAGTGCATATCCACATTGGCCCCGTCTGTCTGAGCAACTTTGAGCTCTTCCTCTTTCTTGTTCAGCTTCTCTTCCTTGCGCATCACATAGAAGACGTGAGCCAGGTACAGAAGTGTAGGGACAGACACGAAGATGATCTGCAGGACCCAGAAGCGCACGTGCGAGATTGGGAATGACTTGTCATAGCAGACGTTTTCACAACCAGGTTGCTGAGTGTTACAACGAAAGGCGGACTGCTCATCACCCCAGGCTGACTCCACGGCTGTTCCCAGGAGCAGGATTCGGAAAATGAAAAGCACTGACAGCCATACCTTCCCTCCTGCAGTGGAATAGGCTTGAACTTTATCAAGGAGTTTGCCTAAGGCACTCCAGTCTCCCATGTTGCCTGGGAGGACCCTGGAAATAAACAAAAAAGGGGCAAAGAGTTATTCATTTAATTTATACCTCCTTTCAGAGGATCAAAATATTGTAAAAGGCCTCAAAAGTTTTCCAAATCTTATAAAAACAAAAAAGCCCAATTTGGTTTCATCCCTTGACACCATACAATTTTCTTCAGATACAGTAAATCTTAGAAGCAACAGAGCTTATGTGCTAGTGAATTGTGATCTTAACCTATAAAAATGTATTACTTGCTTAACCATTGCCTCACACATGACTTGAGAAGCTGTCTGTGCCAGGTACTCTGCTTATTTTAACCATCTGATAAATGAGGACAGGTCTTACCTGGTAGACCAGTGCCTGACTACAAGCCTAAGCAAAATGCTAATTTGTGATATTCAAAAGTTATGGGAATCTAAGAATTAAGGCAAAAACACCAACACCTCTGTATGAGACACAATATACACAAGTGAATACTACCTGTTTTTAAAAAGAATGCAGCTCCTTGTGCACACAAGTACAATTTAGACACACTTCAGTCTTTATGTTTTTGTTTTTTAAGCAGTGGCTCACATGGTTCTTTTTTGACAAGAGAAATATATTACTATTCTGAGGCATTCATCCTACCAGTTCCTATACAGAGATTTACTTTCAAACAAAATAAATCTACAATGCAAACTAAATAAATCTGCAACATCTAAAGGAAAAGTATCTTATGTTTCAATATTATAGTATTAGAAAAGTACATTCTCTGGAGCCAGAGAGATAATAGCACAGTGGGTAAGGCCTTGCCTTATATGCTGCCAACCTAGGCTCGATCCTAGCACCACAGTATCTACTGTTCCCACCAGGACTGATCCCTGAATGCAAAGTCAGGAGTATGGCCTGATCATTGAAGGGGGGAAATACACATCAAAAATAAAATAAAAAATAGAACGACTGACGGCAAAAGTACTGATTTGCATCTTTTGAGGGATATATGCTTGTATTTATATTCCCTTACTGGGGACTTGGTTCCAGTACATATTCTTAACCTTGTAACAAATATTTAGTTACCTCAAAATTCTAGGACTCTCCCATAATTGAATACAAGAAAAAGAATTCCAAGAGGACAAAGGTAATAATCCACAGAGCTGACAGCCATGCTTTAAGAGCTATAGCCTCAAATTTGATCTCCGGTACTGCCACTGAGTGACTCCCTTGCTGTAAGTAGAACCTAGCACTGCTAAATATGGGACAAAAAGAAGAAAAGAAGAAAAAAAAAGACAAGTATGTAGGAAGCTTTTCCCAAAAGTTTTACACAATTAGAATTGTACTAATGGTACAATTCTATTACTAATAGTCAATTTGCTGATGAAAATGAAGTCTACAGGATATAAAAAATTTCAGTTCTTAGTATAGAAGGAAACCCAAGGCCAACGCATTCCAATATATCAACACTGACTAGTTTTAAAAATAAAGCTGCATTAAAAGTAAAAAACAACAACAATAAAAGAAAACCATACTTATTTTTGAAAAAAAGATGAAAAGAACCAAGGGAATAATTTAGTGATCTAGTTTTATATATATATATATATATGAGACCCTGGTTACATTTCCAGCAGCAGCAACAGCAACAACAACAACAATAACACACACACACACAGTGTTTGGGCTGAAGCATATACTTTGCATGCAGAGAGCTAGCAAGAAATTAATAATAGTAATACATGTGGCAGGCAAAAAGCCAAATTTTCATAGAATAATTTGAGTGTTAAAAAAGGATATAGCAGTTAGGGATTATTTACTGATTAAAACAAACAAAACAGGAGTTTAGTGATGAATTTTAAATAAGGTAAAAATATGCATACTTCTTAACTCATTATCTAAGTATATGTACATTCCAATCTGAGTATAGCATAAATTTTTCAATTGATACTATATCTTCCTAGGAAAATATCCAGCGACTATTCTTTCCCTACATTACACCTCTTTTCACATTTCTAATGTCAATACCTCTTGGCTTAAAAAGTCAGAAAACAAAAACAAAAAAAGGGAGAAGGAAGAAAAAAGCAAGCAAGAAAGGAGAAGTCCCTGTATAAGGATTTTCCTGGATGAAACAAAAGAATGGCCAGTCCATCAAGTTCAAGAATGCACCAACTACATAAATTAGCAATGGATGGAGTTGTCTTAGATGCTAGCTCATAAATGGGTGACAAAGTCTGGGAGTAGATTGAGACATAAGTGGGAAGATCAGAGAAATAATGCTTTGCTACTAGTCATTAGAAAAGGGAAACTTTCCTTCTCTTTTCAGGAAGAGCCATTTTTGGGTTCTGAGGGGAGGAGATAGGCAGTAAACTTGATATATGAAAAGCATAGTCAAACAAGAATGAAGAGAAGGGTTGACAAGTTAGATAGCCTTCAAGGAAGGCTTTGGTGAGAGGGAGTAATTTAGTCCTGATAGACAGTTTGATGGTGAGAGAACTTGAAAGGAAAAAAAAAAACAAAAACCTATGATTTACTAGAAAATAACCACATTGAGATGAAATACAACCGAGGAGGGTCAAACAAACATAACTGACTTTTTGGAGCTATATCAATAGACAGTGTCTATGTGATGATGTGTAAGTTGGCCCTAATTCTGTTTGTAAGGAATTATAATATTTTGCCAGAGTCATCTGCTTTTGCTCAGATTCTCCACTTATAAGTGTGTGTGTATTTGGTGGAGATGGGGGTGAGAAGGTGGGAGAAAGGACAGTGAAACAAGAATAAAAATGATAACAGCGGGGAGGGAAAAAAAAATGATAACAGCATACATTTCATCACAACCATACAATGACTGAAATCAAGGCAAACTCAACATATTTATAAGTATAACCAGGCAAATTATGAAGTTGTCATTTTGTTGATGTTTCATCATTCTTCAATGTAAAAAGTAGTAAAGATGCAAGTAGAAACGACTAAGTTCTTTTACATTATGGAAAACAAAATTTCATCTTGATGGAATTCTAAGATTCTACAAAATTACCCCATAATGCTTGGCATGTGAACTGGATCACCAAACAGTTCTCGAGGTAGATCTTTATTAATACACTAGCGACTTAATTGCAAAGTTGTCTTTTCTTTAAGCACCCACACATTTGTAATTTGCGCTAATGAGTTATTCCCTTTCATCTAAATAAGATGAGTTATCCACTTAGACACTTCGTATCCTGCAACATGAATATACCTGTCATTACAACTATCATAGAGACAAGACCATCAGATAATGCTGAATTTGATGACTTATAATACTTATGATTTGCAAAGAGAGATAACAGAAATAATTATCTTTTGTGGTAGTTTGCTTTCCTTAAGTAAAAGTTCTATTAACTGGTTATCTGACCCTCTGCCCTTATTAATGTTTTATTTTTCCAAGTCTTGGCTGAGAAATTTATGTCCTTCTAAAAGGGCAAAATTCTGTTTATACAGTTCCTGTCATTGATTCAAATTACCTGAATCCATACCAGCAAACATACATCAAGTAGATACATACCTAGAAAGGCTCCCATTTGGAACTTTGCAGATCAAGTAAAGGAACTGTTGTGAAGTTCTTAGAAAGAGCAAATGTTTGTCAGCCTCTCAACCAGCCTCCTGCTTTCTCTATTCTAAGTCACACCCTGAGGCCCAAAGCTACAAACACCAATGTGTTCTATCAGAAGACCCTCAGCTCCCTTTAATTGTGAGTCTTTATCTGTAATCACTTAGTAGCATTTGTTATTCCTAGAATTCCCCAGTCAACAAATTTGATTGGGGTGGTTTAGAAACAGAAGTCAACTTTTTCATTTACTGAAAAAAAAAAAAAAAATAAAGTGCCTCAGATAATTCTTAAGATCTCTGATCAGGAGGCAAAACAGTGGTTTCTAACAAAGGTGATATTCTCTTACTCAAAATATTTAGGAGGGGTGGAAAACATATTGTACAACAGAGGTTAAGGCACATGCCTTGCATGCCACTGACACAAGTTCATTACATGTCTGGAACTGTGCATATGGTACCATGAACACTCTCAGCAGTGACCCATGAGCAAAGATCCAGCAGTAATTTCTGAGTCTCTCCCATGTTGGCTCAAAAGCCCCAAAAACAATTTATTCAGGAGGAAGATGGGCAAAAGCAGCATGAGGATAAGTGACCTTATGGGTTCTGGAGACATGTCTTACTGCTGAAAAAAACCGCTCGGCACTTTACTTCTCTACTTTCCAAGAGTAGCAAAATAAAAATAAAGGTTCAATATATATATATATTTTGGCAGGCCTTCTTCAGCAGAGCTCAGGAGCTATTTCTGGTTCTGTGTTCAGGAATAATCCCTAGTAGCATCTGGGGAACAATGTGGTACAAGCAATTTGAACCCAGGTCCAACCACATGCAAGGTACTCTTTAACCTTAACCTCCTTTTCTATCTCATCAGCCTTACCCACTTGTTCTGTTTCAAGCCTTTGCCAGAGCCTTAAAAATAAACCATCTGCCAAAATAGCAATTAAGTCATTCCCTGTTATTAATGTCAAGATTAATATAATGTCATGATAATTATTAGGAGATTCAAAAATATTTTACTTTCAATTTTACAGAATTTCCTGGGACAACTTAGACTTGAGGACAAGGATTTAAAATGAAATAAATGTAAAAATTAAAGTAGGAACTTAATATCTATCATTAAAAAAGACTGAAAGTAATCAGGAAGATGAAAAAGTTACTAATATTTGAAAAAATCATGAAGTAAAATAAATTATAAGGAGATATCTATGGAAGATTCTGGTTTAAAAATCAAGTAACAGTTTTCTTGGAGGGAAAGGAAAAAATGCCATGTTGTGTGTGTGTTTTTACTATACTAAAGCCAAAAGACTGAACCCTGAAACTAAAATGTCAACTCTTCTCAGGTGTTTTGTTTTTTGTTTTTGTTTTAATTTCCTAAGAACCCTTCTCTTGCAGTAAATGTCTTTGAGTTGACTCATTTGTGACCATTCCTCTCTCTGACTATACCACATATTCTTTTGGTAATATTCATGCTTCCAAGTAATTAGCCTATCCATATTCCATCCAGAAAATCTTAGACTGACTCTCCTCCTCTCCTAAAGCAGATGACCTAGTTATACCACTAACACTGCTTTTAAAGTGTCAGCCATGTCTCTTCACATTTCATGCCATTACTCCTTAAATCCCACATGAAAGCCTATGTTTCTTAGTTATGGGGGGAAGCCAAACCATAAAGTTATACAGAGACGGTCTTTTCTATCCAGGTGGTTCCTTTATATACTTATTTTTAGGTCTTTGTATTGGTCTTACCTTAGCTGTAATTCAACCCTGTAATTTCCTATTCTCTGTCCTGTTTTTGTTTTTAAAATGTCCTTTGTTCTATTCATATTCTATATTTATCTGTTTCTTGTTCATCTCCTTATTCAACAAGCCTTACTATCTCCTTTCTTTAGCTAGAACATGCATTCCATGGAGTTTTTTTCACTGTTGTATTACAGAATAACAGTTGCTGAATAATCACGAAATGAATTTAAGCAAGGCCTGCTCTACAAAAGCAACCAGGGTTACAAAACCTATCACCTTGGGGTTCACGAAATTGTAATCATCCACCCAAACTTCTAAAGTTTGAAATTAATTAAAAAGGAAACTTTCATAGAAAATAGTATTATTATGATTTTATAGTATAATATTAACTTTTCAAGTAATATTACTGAAATAAAACTGTCTGTAGAAATTACTTGATTTTTAAGATTACAAAGCAGGCATAATACTGAAATTATGAAAGGGTGTTAGCAGAAATGGAAAGACTCTTTGGGATTTACTACAGGTGTCATGGAGTCTTTGGTTTTGGATTTTTGTTTTGAAGCCACATCTGTTAGGGCCTACTCCTAGCTTTGTACTTAGGGATCACTCTTGGCAGTGCTTAGAGAACTAACTATATGGGGTGCTAGATTCAACACATGCAAGGCAAGCACCTTATTCACCATTTTTCTGGCTTTGGTACAGTTAACTTTTTTTTTTTGGCCACACCCGTTTGATGTTCAGGGGTTACTCCTGGCTAAGCGCTCAGAAATTGCCCCTGCCTTGGGGAGACCATATGGGACGCAGGGGGATCGAACCGTGGTCCTTCCTTGGCTAGCGCTTGCAAGGCTAGCCAAGGCTAGACACCTTACCACCTCTAGCGCCACCTCGCCGGCCCCTACAGTTAACTTTTAACCTATGTCACTATCATGTTGTTAT
Organism: Suncus etruscus; assembly: GCF_024139225.1. Classification (NCBI taxonomy): domain Eukaryota; kingdom Metazoa; phylum Chordata; class Mammalia; order Eulipotyphla; family Soricidae; genus Suncus; species Suncus etruscus. Next base: position 91,926,369 of record NC_064851.1, on the reverse strand, counting down.
ATGCAAAGATGTTTATGAGTTGTTCCTCTAATTTTGCAGTATCCTAAATATATATTTATATATAACTTTATTGATATATAATAAGAACAAATAGTCTGTCAAGTATATGAAGACATTTAAGTGATTTAAATCAGGTACCATGGGCTGGAGTGATAACACAGCAGTAAGGTGATTGCCTTGCACACTGCCAACCCAGGATAGACCTGGGTTTTATCCCCAGCATCCCACTCATATGATAGCCCCCTCCCTGGCCTGCCAGGAATAAATCCTGAGTACTGCTCGATGTGGCCCAAAAACAATAAATAAATAATAACCAGGTACCATGACATTATGATCAACTCAAATATACAATATTTGTTTCCATAAATATGGGTATTTCTGTGGCATATCAAAACTACTCTATTATCAATGTCTATTTAAAATTCTGCCTCATGACTCCTTGAGTAACTGTAGTTTCCAGTGTAGAGAAAAACTATTCATTTCAACAGATCTTAGATACAAAACACTGCATTGCATAAATGGTGTGGTGAGAGGATGTGAAATATACTAATAAACTTTCCCTCCCGTGCTTCTTAATTCATTTCAGCTTAAGAGGACAATGAGATGAAAGGGGACATGAGAGATACTATGGAGGAGGGGATTGTTACAATAAAAATAATACTTGTCCAAATTTAACAGTAGTCAGTCAACTCCCCAAATAAGTTTGTCAGGGACATTTTGGAGATGTTAAGAGAAAAAAAATTTGTACATCAGAAGCTGAGTCCAAATGTCATGTCTCAATTATGATTTGATGAAACTTACAAAAATATTTCTACCACATTATAGTGTTTACCCACAACTTCATTTCCATTTTTACTATTTTTTAACTGGATAGTCTGAGTATTTTGTTGTAATAAAACTTTTTGTTGTTGTTGTTTTGGGGGGACCACACCCAGCCATGCTCAGGGGTTACTCCTGGCTCTGCTCTCAGAAATTATTCCTGGCAGGCTGGAGTGGGGGGGAACCATATGGGATGCCAGGAATAAAACCCAGGACTGTCCTGGGTGAGCTGTGTGCAAGGCAAATGCCCTACCACTGGGCTATCTTTCTGGCCCCAATAATAATACTTCACAGTATATATAATAAACTTCACAGTACATTAAAAATGATCTATTTTGGCTGGAGAGATAGCATGGAGGTAAGGCGCTTGCCTTGCATGCGGAAGGAAAGTGGCTCAAATCCGGCATCCCATATGATCCGCCGAGCCTGCCAGGAGCGATTTCAGAGTGTAGAACCAAGAGGAACCCCTGAGAGCTGCTGGGTGTGACCCAAAAACCAAAAAAGAGAATGATCTATTCAAGAAACTGAATAAGCTAACACATGCACAAAATGCTCTGAGAGTGCAAGAGCTTGGTAAGTTGAACTATTAGTTATTTAGGGCTGGAGTGACAGGACAGCAGGTAGAGTGTTTATCATGAACATAGCTGAACAGGTTTTAACTCTCGCTGTGCCATATAGTTCTGAGCAATCTCTAAGAGCAGAGCTTTGAGTAAACCCTGACCACTGCTAGATGTGTGGCCCGAAACAACAAAAAGGACTATTATTCATTTAAAAAAAAAAATGGGGCCCAAGAAATAGTACAGTGCTTAGAAAGGTGCCTGCTTTGTAAGTTCCCAAAGCAGGTTCAATCATCTACTTTGAGTCTCTGGAGCACTGTTGGGTGTGGCAATAGACAGTTCATTTTTTTCAACTCTGGTTACCCCCTCTCCAGTTTTTGGGGCCACACCCAGTGATGTTCAGAATTATTTCTGGCTATGCACTCAGGAATCACTACCAGCAGTCTGGGAGACAATATAGATGGGGTGCAGGAGGGAATTGAACCCCCTGCAAGGCAAAAGCCCTAGCCACTGTCTCTCACTTTCACTTTTTAAAAAAAGTAAAATAGCAACTAAAAATATCAACCTAACTATAAGCAAAAAAAATTTTTTATACTGAAGTTAGTAAACTAATCCCTTGCAGATTAATATGAATTTACCCTTTTGTCAATTGATAAAGAAAAAAGACTATGACAGGCATCTCTTCACATGTGTGGTCATCTTCCCTAAATTATGACATCTTATTCTCTTAAACATCCCTGACTCACATATATTTGCTAAAAATAACACATTCTCTACTTTTCATATTACTATTATTTTTAAGTTCTCCACAAAATAAACCTTTTTTTTTTATTTTAAAGAAAATTTAGTAAGGTAAGGTAAAGTGGAGCCGGAGACTTCAGGAAATGTTAAGGCCAAAACATGCACAAAGAAACATTCTTATCAGGGCCTGTGTCTCAGTTTTAGCAAGACAGTACATATGTAGGGAACTTACTGTGGTTATCACACACGGATGAAAACAAAAATCATGAAGGTGAAACTCTGAATGTTTTAAACTTGATTTATCTATACTGAATATTGACATTAATGATAAACACTAGATAATCACTTTTCTCTCCAGAGCTGAACTGGTGTGTGGATAAGCTTCAAAGTTCTATTCAAAAACAAGAGTATCTTGAAGGGAAGTCAGAGCAACAGGAAAGGTGGAGTAGAAGGTATTAATCACTGGCTGGTGACTTCGCTATCATTCCCTTCCCTCGGGTATCATATAAAGGCTGGAGCTCATGCAAACTAATACCTCCGAAAATTATAAAATAATGAACGAACACACCATAGCATGAGATGTCCATGGTTTTTCTCTGTGCAGGAATTAGAAGCCTCTAAGTATCAAAACAATTCTATCTGAAAACACACCCTTTTAGATTAGATGCTCAAATGATCTTTGGAACCATGTTTCCCAGGGAGGCTCAGCAATTTAGGAATTATACTGAGAAGGAATGAGAAGTCAATGAATGGCGCAGCTGAGGTGGTTTGTAAACTATAGAAGGTATCAGAAAAATGTGGAACATGTTTAAACAGCAAAGAAAGGGCTAACAGGCCTTTCCCAGACAAAGGGCAGGTAAAAACAGCCCTAATCTGGGTATATCCAAAGCATTGTACAGTACTCAACGCACCACCAGGACCAAACTCTCTTCCCTTCATTGTCTGATTTGGGGGGGGGGGGTCAGTTTGTCCTGCCTAATTAAATCACTCTTACCAAGCGGTATTTTCTACTTAACTGGCTTGTGTCATTGTTGAGGGTGGAGTGTAAAGAATTTCTACATTACAACGGGCCTTCATCTTCACCAATCCCTTATACAAGTATGTTAAGAATTTACGTTTTAGGTTAAGATTATAAAATCTTAGTAAAAACTTAAAACACTGTCCCTGGGCACTTCTGGTTGAGCTCAGGTGTGCCCAATTTCCGCAATTTGAGCTAAAGCATCTTTTTCACCGAAGCAAAAGAAAACTCAGGCCAATCTCAAAATAAAGATGTCCTGGCCTATTTCTCTCACAATTTTCAGCTCTCTGCTTCCAAATCTCCACTCCATAATGAGTGAGAAAAACACAGGAGAGCCCCAGGGTGAGGAGGAGTGAGAAGTGCAAGCCAAAGAGACCACAGAGGATAAGCTTTATCAGAGATGCTCAAATAAACACTTGCTATCTGGGAGGGTATTGTGTGGGCAAATCCGCTGCTCGGAACTGACAAGGTTTCCGAATTCAGGACTGATTTGCCACTGGACACGTCATTCGTTCTTTCCTAATTTCGTTAAGGCGCGCTTCGTCACATTCTAGGGAAGTTTCGGGCACTTCCAGGGGCGTTACAAGTGCCCAGTTAAGTCCGATCATTCCCAAGGTACTCAGGTTTCTTCGCCCAGGCTTATCCCGGGGGATTCAACAAGCATAAGAGAATTAAAAGAGCGCATGATGAATGGGGAGAGGGCAGGGAAATTAGATTGGCACATTTAATTGAATTATTTGCTCCTTGGCCCTTTGGCATGCGACCCAGCTCCGCTCAGCCTAGTTCTCGCCTCTTTTCCTATTCAGATGCGATGCTGGAACCGCGCTGGGTGGAACCGAATAGTCTCAGAACACCCCCCCACCACCACCACCACCCCCAACCCCGCCAAGCCGGAGGCGCGGGCGGCGCAGGAGCCCCGGGCGGTCCGGGCGGAGGCTAAGATGGCAGGAGGCGCCCCGCGCCCGCCCCGGCCCCCGGCCTCCGCCTAGCCAAGCCTAGCCTTTGGATTTGCTTTCCAGCCTTCTCTAAGGGCAGATCATCAAGCTGTCGGGCCACACCACGTATTTAAACCAAGTACTAGTATCTGTGGCTTTGGAACAGAGAACATTCTTTCCAGGGCTTGACCATGCCTCGCTACATTTTGGGGGGTTCACCGAATGTAGGTAACACCGTTAAGAGTCCAAAGTGGCCCCAGAGCTCTCCTTCCAGTCCAGGTTGGGAGAATGAGAAGTTTGGGGATGTGGGTTGCTTTCTTAAGGCTCAGTGTAAAAAAAAAATCGTTCCCATTTTCTTTCTAGGAGTTCCCGTCTTGGTCTTAGCAGACGGTTTTGGAAAGCCATCCTGGCATACGCGCTTTTCTAAACATCTGTTCACCGCCTCGATTGCCTTGGAAGTAAACCACCATCCGCCCCATTCAGGGGATTTCATCTCCTGCGTTGCCAGCGTGGTCGGAAAAAAGAGAAAAAAAAAGTGGCTCTGAGGGTCCCTCTTTATTTTTCCTTTTAGAGGTTGTTAACACAAAGTTACTTGGTTAAAATTAAAGGACATTTACTGTGTCCTTAAAAAGTCAATATTGCAACTCTTTATTTTTTATATCTTTTTGTTTACTGGGGGAGATTCTAAGCTGAGACCACGTGCAAGTCAAGTAACCAGTCTTAACAAAGCACTTTGCAGAGAAGTGTGCTTGGCAAGCCCACAGGACATCAATCCTGATTTCCATATGAAAAAGCCAGAGTGCAGAATTCTATAGCAAGCGCCCTAGGCAAATTTGCACTTTGATTTTTAAGATATTGTCAGTCAAATCCCCAATCCAAGCTCCTCTGTCCCCTTTCCTCAATTTACAAAATTTTCAGACAAAAAAAAAATCTGCACCCCCACAAAGTGGAATTATATTCTAAAATGAAGAAACTGTTACGCCATAAAGAAGTTCTTTAGTCGCATCAGAAAGGTTTAAATCTCATTTTTACCTGTTGCATTAGGAACTAGAAACTTTTTTAAGAAGTCAAAAAAATACACAAGCTCAACTTTTAATTTTTTAACTACAGAAACACTTTCAAACTCACTGTTCCACTTAATGTTATATCCAAGTTAAGTCCCCATCTTGAAAAACTTTAGGAAAGGTTTAGTTGTAGAAAGAGAGGAATATAAGTAAAGTGCTTAAAAAAAAAAAAAAAAAACTTACTCTTTCTCTTAAGCGAAGTAGGCACGCCAAGTGATTGAACTTCTTAGAGGATGAATTGAAGTAAAAGGAAAAAGCCAGTCCAGGCACTCAGACCTGTTTCAAGTTTAAAAGTCTGCTGCTGTTTGGTACTTTCCTCACTCCTTCCCTAATGAAAGAAAAGTGCTGATACCTCGTAAAGGCTTTTTTCTAACTTGGAGCACAGAGCTTTTAAAAGTTTCAAGCCACTGACTCAACGAGGAGGAGGGGCCAGGAGAAGGGGGCGGGTCGGAGGAAAGGCGGGGAGAGGACTGGAAGGAGGCCCCAGAACGTGGAAGGGTGGGGAGAGGAGGCCCGGATCAGCGGTTAGGTCCAGAAAGTTGTAGTTAAGATTGGCCTTTCGGACGGGCATGCCATTGCAAGCGATGACCCTTTTACAGATAATAATGACTCCTTGTAATTGTTGCTCCTTTCAGCAAAAAATAGAGATGTAATTTTAAAAAATGCATATTGGATATTACAAACTTATCTAAAATGTGTGTTTGTAAAATGCACATTGGATATCACAAACTTATCTGAACTGTGAGTATGTGTGTGTGCGTGTATTTTCATGAAAATGGTGGGAAAGAAAGAGGATCTAGCCAGTGCAAATTGAGTTCAGGTGGCCCAAAGTTGTGTGGAGTTGGAGGTGGGTGGAAAAGAGTTATTTGATGAACTATCTCCTTTTCTAATTTTAAGTGGGGACAATTAGCAAAGAAAATGGGGGTACTGGAGAGAGATATATTCGTATATTAATAACCAGATGTATGCCTTACTCTGATTGTTCCAAATCTATCTTCCAGTTTCTCAAAACCACTGGAGAGTTTCTGCCCTGTGACAGTAAAACAGTGCTTAGATTCTTCAGATGCGTTTCTATCATCAATTCCACTGCCTGTCCTCTCAACACTGCATTGGGTTTTATAATTCTTGAGTCACATGGCCTAGTTTTTAAAAGTAGGCAGCTCCGTGAGGATTAGGGTGTCAATCCAGAAGTGTCACGACTCCCTATGTATGAGCAGGTATAGTGAAACTTCTGAAGTTGCACAAGGCAACTTCTTGGGAATTGTTTCTGAAATGAAGAAAAGTCATCCAGCATTAATATACCTTACCATTTCTTCTTAATACAAATAAATGTATAGTTATGATATTTGATTCGGGGTCATGACCTGAGGTGAAATGGGGTTGCTGGGCTTGGTGTTGGAGTAGGGGTTCCCTACATTCAGTACCAGAGATTGAACACAAATCTTCTACATGTGCTTTTGTTCTTTAAGCTATTTCCATATATATGTTGTATATATAGGGAGATAGATATATATACTATAATTATATAGTATATATATGTATATAGGGATATATAGAGAGAGAACAAAAGAGACAATGACTACCAGCGTGAGCACTGAACTGGGAGTAGCTCCTGACTATCACTAGGTGTGCCCCAAAAATAAAACAAAAGGAAGATGGCATATATTTCCTATTTGGTATCTTTTCCCAAATAAGCTCTCACTAAATGATTATTAAGGCATATTTTAAAATGCACTTTGGGACAGGAGCGATAACACAGCGGGTAGGGCATTTGCCTTGCACACAGCCAATCCAAATTTGATCTTTGGCATTCCTATTATCCCCTGATCCTGCCAGAAGTGATTTCTGAGTACCTATGGGTATGGCCCAAAAGCAAACAAACAAAAATAAAGTTGTAGTTTGGGGACCAGAGCGATAGAAAGTGTGTAGAGTGATTGCCTTGTACATGCACAAGCCGGGTGTGTTTCTGCTAACGCATATGGTATCCTGAGCACCGTAATGTCTAAATGCAGCGTCAGGAGCATTGCCGGGTGTGGCTCAAAACCAGGGTCATACTTAGGTACTCTCACATACAAAGCAAATACGAACTGCATTATAATATAGAACTATATCCTTGGCCCAAGGTACATTTTCTTAAAGAATGGAAAGAAAATTTTAAATTATGATCAACTTCTAAGTCTTTAAACTCAGAAAGCCATAAATAAGTATTTTTATTTTTTTATAATAGCCTTAATTTCAAGCAATTTTATTGTTCTGTTCTAAGAATTTTTGACTTAATCCTTGAAATACTCATTTTTTATAAAGAAAATTCATATCTACCTTTTAACAAGGCTACATTTATTTAATTTGCATACCGATTTGGTTGACTTGTAAAATTATTTATCAAGTAAATTATTACTAAATTATATTGATATTTAATATTTTTTCTTTTCTTACTTTAATCTATTGCCTATATAATCAATTGAAAAAAATTTTTTTTTTTTGGGTTTCTGGTTTTTGGGTCTCACCCAGCAGTGCTCAGGGGTTACTCCTGGCTCCATGCTCAGAAATTGCTCCTGGCAAGCACGGGGGACCATATGGGATGCCGGGATTCGAACTGATGAAAGGCAAACGCCTTACCTCCATGCTATCTCTCCGGCCCCTATTGAAAAAATTTAAATGAAAGAACTATTTTTATTCTAAATTAAGTTACTCATGGAAATCACTTGAACCATGTTCTAAGTTTAGTCATAGTATGTGCCACTAATTAAAAAATCCTTTTGGCATATGGAAAGTGCTGCAGCTTTTATTTTTAAAAGTGTTTTTCCATAATCCTTTATTAAAAAAAATAGTAGCTTTCTACACAATATTCTTTTTCTTTCGAAGTAATGGCACTATATATTGTCATCCTATGTATGAAAAGGCTCAAACTTTGTGAAAAGGCTCAACCTAGATTTCTCTTTTAGACCACCGGAAGTTTCTTCAAATACCAAGTAGCAACTCCTGTTTTCCTCATACTTAGGGCAAGTTAATGATACCTAACCTTTAATATAGTTTATAAAGAATCCCACTTACTGGGGTCAGAGAGATAGTGGAGCAGGTAAGGCTTTGCCTTGTTTTGCATAGAGCTGACCAGGTTCAATTTTCAGCATCCCAATATAGTGCCAAGAGAACTGTCAGGAGTAATTAGTGTAGAACAAGGAGATACCTTTGAGCATCACTGGATGTGTCCCCCAAGCAAAACAAAACATATCCAACTTATCTGAACTTAGAAACATTGGGGCCAGAGCCATAGCACAGTGGTAGGACATTTGCCTTGCATACAGCCCAGCCAACCTGGGACGAACCCAGGTTAGATCCCCAGCATCCCATATGGTCCCCAAGCCTGCCAGGAGCGATTTCTGAGTGCAGAGCCAGGAGTAACCCTTGAGCACCACTGGGTGTGGCCCAACCTTCCAAACAACAACAACAAAAACCAACCAAACAAAAAAGAAACATTTTTAATGGTATGTTGTATAAAAATTATGGGGCATCTTTTAAAAAATGTTTTTTCTTATATTTTCAATTTGTAATTGATATTGATGTCCCAGAAACTGTTTTTATGATTACCAGATCTGTACAAAGAAAAAAATGCATTTTATGGGCCTGTTATACTGGCAGACCAGAGGGCAAATGGTGGTGCTTTGGATGCACTCCAGGAATATTGGTGGAGGAAAGTAGAAACTGGTGATGGGACTGGCCCTGATTCACTTTATATCTGAAATTTAGCTATGAAAGACTTTGTAAATCACAATGGTTTCAATAAAATAAAATTTTAGAAAAGCATTTTTCTTTGATAGTCAGGCAAAATTTCTCTTAAATGGTTATATTTCTTTAGAAAAGTATACCATGGGCCAAACCTTAAAGTCTACCTTATTCATATTTCTTTGTTCACTGATAAATGTACATTGTTGGTAGAGCATGGATTCTTTTTCAGAATTGTAAAATGTTTTTCTAATATAAAGACTAACTATATTTGGGATTTTTTTTTTAACCTTGTTTCAAAATGCTCATATCTGAAAATGTTTTTAAAAATAAAGAACTTGGGGCCAGAGCAGTGGTGCGGAGCGGTAAGTTGTCTGCTTGCAGACACTAGCCTAGGATGGACCGAAGTTTTATCCCCTGGCATCCCATATGGTCCCCCAAGCCAGGAGCAATTTCTGAGCACATAGCCAGGAGTAACCCCTGAGCATCATCGGGTGTGGCCCCAAAAACAAAACAAGCAAACAAACAAAAACTTATTTTAAGAATTTTAAATGTTGCAATTAGAATGATAGTATGGCTGGTAGGGTCTTGTCATGGCTGACCCAGATTCAGTCCCCAGCATCACAGGCAGTCCTCTAAGCACTATTAGGAGTACTTCCTAAACTGAGAGCCAGAATAATCCCGAAGCATGCCTATGGTTCTGAAAAAGAAAAATAATGAGATAGACTTTTAAATGCTTAGTTCACCTGAACCCTACTAGATTATGCACTTCAATGAATAAAATAAAATTAAAAAGAACTGGTGGCCATAGTTTTGGCAGAAACATAAATTATAAACACATGAACTAGGAGTAAGAAAGGAAATGGAGGTTGAATTGTCAGAAATTAATGACAGTTTGAATGGAGAGAATAAGAAAAAGAAATGTCAACTTAGTCCAGGTGAACAAGATTCCCCCACACCAGGCGGGTCTTCAGGGCCATGCCTGGTTAATCGGGCCCTGGGGGAGGGGGTGAGAAATTACTCCCTAGGCATCCAAAAACTACAGAACCGCACGGGGGCTCATGCCCCCGCGCGTACTTCATGTATTGAGAATATTCCTTATTTTTATTTTATGTTTTGCGTATACAGAACGTTCATTTTGTATTCTGCCCTTTCCCACACCCCTACAAAGCTCTTTTTTACTCCTTAACTCTCTAACCCCCTCTCAAACATCACTAACCTACATTACTCTTTTTAACTTCAGTAGTGTACAATCCTAATCACAGTCCAAAGCTGTGCATTGTGTGTGACAACCCCAAACTGTTTCAAGATACATTAAATGGACACGTATTTCTTTAGAAAAAAAAAAAAAGAAAAAAGAAAAAGAAATGTAGAAACTTGGGGGCTGGAGAGATAACATAGTGGTAGGGCATTTGCTTTGCATGCGGCCAATCTGGGAGGTACCCAGGTTCAATTCCCAATATTCCATATGATCCCCCGAGCCTACCAGAAGTGATTTATGAGTGCAGAGGCAGGAGTGACACCTGAACACAGCCAGGTGTGGTCCCAAAACTAAAATAAATAAATAAAATGCATACTAAACAAAAGAAATATGGAAACTCATATTGAAGTTTTATATAATTGACTTGTGGAAAGAGAAGCAATATTTTAAAGTTTGACTCTTCGGTATGACCAACTGAATTATCTAAATAATGATATATGTCTAACTGGCTGAAAGCATGGGCTATAAAGTTCAGATTAAAATTGTTAAAGCTTTGTGATTATAAAAATAGAATTGACATTTGAAGCCACAGGTATAAATACCTGTTATTAAGATCATAGAATTGATATTTGAAACCATATTTATACATACATGAAATATCCGGTGTACCATACAAATTGCAGTCCACATTTATGCTAGGTGGATCAACTTATTTAGTGAAGCAAAAGGAAAAGAAGGAAAAAGATAGGCAGGACAAAACTGGGGAAAAGAAGGGAATTTAATGGGCCCGGAGAGATAGCACAGCGGCATTTGCCTTGCAAGCAGCCGATCCAGGACCAAAGGTGGTTGGTTCGAATCCTGGTGTCCCATATGGTCCCCCGTGCCAGCCAGGAGCTATTTCTGAGCAGACAGCCAGGAGTAACCCCTGAGCACCGCTGGGTGTGGCTCAAAAACAAACAAACAAAAAAAAAAAACAAAAACAAAAAAACAAAAAAGGGAATTTAAAATGGCTACAGGTGAGTTACTGCAAAGGAAAATATCACCCGGGGAATCTTAATTTCTTTGCTTTAATGCCACACTTTGCATGCTCAGGGATTATTTCTGGATCTGCACTCAAGAATTACTACTTATAATGCTCAAAAAACTATATGGGATGTTGAGGATAGGACTTGGGTAGGCTGTGTGCAAGGCAAGCGTCCTACCTGCTATAGTATCTCACAGGCCTTTGGAAAGTCTTAATTTCAAGATACTTCCTTTAGAAACAAGAGTGACTGCTGAACCATAAAGAAAAAAAAACAATGTTTTTAAATGGAGAAAATGGGTGTGAGGAAGCTAGGATTTGAAGATGACTTCTCATATAAAGGAGAAGCTGACACTTGTCTCTGAAGTAAGAGCTAGTATGTCAGAGTTGAAAATTTTTAGTACCTCTGGGGAAATTCAAAAGCCATTGTAAAAATCTGGAAAGAATACCTTTGCCTGGGAGGGAGGTTCTACAATGATTTTGTAAAGGAGAAAGACACCTGTATGTAATAGAATTGTTTTCAATAGCTCAGAGTAATCCTTTTAAACATCTAATTTTTATTTTATCTACTAAGTATATTTTACAGTGAGAGAGAAAAACAAATAATTCAAACTTCAATGATATGCATGTTTCCAAAAATTTCTATTCTATTGATAACACCAGACAGAAAATAAAACTTGTTTATTGATCAACTTCATTCCCATTATTTTATTTATTCCATACAATAGAACTTGTTCATTTTATTTGAGCAAGGTTGAATACAGGGAATGTGTGATAAGAAGAGAACAGAACATAAAATTTTGGGCAAGTGACACATTGGGGAGAGGGCAAGATCGCCCCTATGCGTCTCAAAATTTATTCCTGGTTTTGTATTCAGGTATCACACCTAACAGTGCTCAGGGGTGAGTGGAACTGGGATCAGCTGCATGCAAGGCACATAAGTGCCTTCACATTACAACTTCAGCTAACCACAAAGCATTTACAAGATTTTGTTTAGCAAAACAAAAATTAGTAGCTGAGACTTTATAGTATCTTTTATGTTTCCAAGTATGTGTTTATATTGTCAAAATAATTTTGAGGGAACTGGAGAGATAGTACACCTTTGGAACTTGTATTGCATTTGGTGTTTGACCAAAGTTCAGTCCCTAAACCCAGTCAGGAATAACCCCTGACCTGAGAGACAAAAGTAAGCTTTGAGCCCTCATGTGAGTGGTCCAAAACTATAAACAAAATTAAACAGTAACAAAAAAATTAAAATAAAATTTTTAATGCATTTTATTATCAAATCTAGAATCCTTGTATCATTAATATAATATTTTTTGAGTAGAGACTTCTCATTCTCCTACCAATTTGTGTCAGAATCCTTTCCAATTGTTGCATTTCTGCAATTTTATATTTACTAAGTCCAGAGTTTTCTCTTAACTAAAAATCAAGCTTCTTGTTTACTATCCCTGACTGAGATTTAGGGATCTAAAATCTGTATTACCAGAAAGTTACATACAAAAAATGTAAGTAACAAACGAAAAAAATTTGTTTTAATGAGAAAGACTCTCAAATAAATGTCTTTGGCTCCCCCTTCTGTCCAAAAGGAAAATAAACATCATAAGACTAATGGTATATTTTAATACTTTCATTTTTTTAAATGTCCCTTTTAATTAAACTTGGTTAGTAATTTTTAATATTTTCATTAATTCAGCAATGTTTTAATTATAACATCATGATTTTCCAAGTTGTTTCGGTCATTGTCCCAACACCAACCCCACCACTTAGTGTGACTTTCCTCCACCAATGTCCATCCCCTACCCAGCCTGTCCTTTAGCAGATGCAAATTTACTTCATATTGTTTGTTACAACACCATAGCAATGTAATTATCAAAACTTAGATCAATAAAAGTTAATTGTGATAACTATTGTAGCTCATCATGGTGAAGACTATCAGTGGTGTTATATCTCACAATTGAGCATTAGCTAAGGTTTACTGAGCTGGTTAGTACTAGTTGAGCCTTCTGTATTATTGTTTTTGCTCATTGTGGACTTCTTCACAATTTTCCCATTTAACAAATATTTATTATACAGCTGTGTTAGATGCTAGTGCAGGTCATTACCTTATAATATATAGTATAGACAAACATAGTATTGGGTTGAGCTTCATTTAGCTTTAGAGTTTTTGTCTATTTTGTATGAGAGAGAGAGAGAGAGTGAGAGAGAGAGAGAGAGAGAGAGAGAGAGAGAGAGAGAGAGAGAGAGAGAGAGAGAGAGAGAGAGAGAGAGAGAGAGAGAGAGAGAGAGAGAGACATCTGGTGTGCTTGTTGGTTACTAGACTCTACACTTAAATTACTCGTAGCTTTGCTTTGCTTTGGGTGGATGCCTGGATGTAAAATGGGGTTGGCTTCTGTGAAATGCAAGTGCTGAACTTGCTGTACTCCAGTCCCCTTTTGACTCTCTTTGGACAGCTAGGTGGGTGGGATTGGGGAGCACTTCCTTCTCTGCTTGGGGGTCACTTCTAGTGAGCACCAGGGAATTCGAGGTTCTGGGGCATCCAATCAAGGTCAGCAGCATGCAATTCAAGTGCTTATCTTTCTGGTCCATATTTTGAATTTTTATCTGAAAGACACCAGGTGCACCTGAATGTAACACCAGGTAACATGTTTGCTTTGTACATGACTAACCTGAATTCAATTCCTGATGATACTGCAGATAGTCCCCATATAGACCTCTGAACTCAGAGCCAGGAGTAAGCCTTGAGAATAGATGGGTGTGGCCAAAAAACAAATCTATATTATTACTATTATTATTATTATTAATCACACCCATACCACCACCACCACTACCACTACTACTACTACTAAATAGGAGGCTATGAAAAGATACAAAACATTTATTCGGGGCAGGGAAGGTGGCGCTGGAGATAAGGTGTCTGCCTTGTAAGCGCTACCAAGGAACGGACCGCGGTTCAATCCCCCGGCGTCCCATATGGTCCCCCCAAGCCAGGGGCGATTTCTGAGCACATAGCCAGGAGTAACCCCTGAGCGTCAAACGGGTGTGGCCCAAAAACAAAAACAAAAACAAACAAAAAAAAACATTTATTCGAGATCAAGGAATTACCTTTTCAAGTTCAGGGATTTATGTAGAAAGCCTAAAATATGCCCTTACAAGGGACAGTCATTAGTTGTTTTTTTTTTTAAGACTTCACGGTTTATTCTACAAAATACATTAAAGAATATCCTTGCTTAGTGCTTCCCCTCAGCATGGCCTGGGCTCTGCTCTTGAAAACACTATTCTCAGAAACCTGCCAACTCCCAGGTTTTAGTAAGTGGAAGGGGATCAGTCTGAGCAGCCCCTGTATCAGCAGTGAATGAATACACTTGATGACTGGGTCCACTTTTTGGTTTACAGGACTTGGCAAATGCAGCTTGTCCTGAAATTGGAGTCTTGGATCTGAGTGAATCGAAGACTACATAGGTTCTTATACTCCTGCCTTTTTACTTGCCTGTGAGGCTTTTATCCACATAACCTCCACTGAAGTATTCTTAGAGCTCTTTGCTCCTGTCTTTCTGTTTGTAGAAAAGGTAAAAAAAAATTCTGGTAGTGTATTCTGAAGATGGGCCAGAGGGATTCTACCTTCTTTTACTCATGAATTTCTGTTTTGTCTTCTCTTATCTTTTGATCTAATTCTAAGGTGGTTCGAATAATTCCAAGCATTATGGGGGAGCTTTTCAGCTTTTTTTTTTTTTTTTTTTTTGACTTTAGGCATTTCCCCTTTCAAAATAACTTGCAAAGATCCAAGATCTGCTCCTAAGAGCCCAACGGAAAGCTCTCTCTCTGGTCTTCTCATTCACAGGTTTCTCTTCTTCCTCGCCTTTACCAATTACTCTGTGAATTTTCATTCTGGTCCTCAGTCCCCTCTGTAAAATGAGCATCAGCTGAGCTGGATTGTCATGGTTACCTTTAACCCTCTGAGCAAGGGGCAAGAGGCCCTTCCCAGAGAGGCCTTTCCCCAGAGGCAAGGCAGGTGAAAAGGCCTCACCCAAGCAAGTTTGGGGACATAGCAAAGATTCTTTAAATCATCCCATTTCTAACTGAAAATACCTCTTTTGTCTACAACTTTTGCCTCTCAGGCCAGAAGTTTGGAAGATCAGATCAGCACGTATAGTTAGTGTTTTTAATGCACTGACAAGAGGTTGATGATGCAGTGTTAAAATATAGAGCTGATAAGTGTTAAATTGCTTTTCACTTTACATAATTAGTCACTAATTCTTTAGAACGGATGAAAGGGGGAGTGACTAGTTCCATCTTCCAGCTAGAAGTCCATAATGGATGTATTGTCAGGACTGAGATAAATTTGTCAAACTGTTTGCTTGATATTGTCTTAAAACAATTGTTTTTTTTTGCTTAGTACAAAGGTCTTAGTCCAGTTCAAACAGATGATGCAATTTCTCTTAAATGATACTTTTTGTTGGGTGGGGCACACCTAGAATTGCTCAGAACTTATTCCTAGCTCTGTGCTTAGGGGTCTAGGATGACTGGTGGCTGAGCATGTAGAGGAAGCAGGGGAAGCTCAGAGGATTATATGAGTTGCTGGAGATCAAGGTCTGTTGGGTGCAAGATAAGCCCTCTACCCAATGAACTATTTCTCTTGGACACATGTAATGACTCTTAGCTTCATTTTAAAAGATTATTCCACAAATGCTAATTCTTTTTTAGGGGAATTGGGATGGGGTAGAAGGTACTGTATAGCTAACCAGAGCTAACCAGTACACACACACAACACACACACACACACACACACACACTTTACATGAGGCTATATCCCCACCTCATAAGTATCAGTTTTTTACAAAACAAGATTATTTATATACTTGTTAATTAATGTCAAAGAAAAAAGTTAGGATTGCTTCAGAAGTCAGCAGAGATAAAAATTCCCAAATGAAATATTTATATACTTAGTTATAGCACCACTTAGTGAAGTCGTTAAATTGCTGTTCTGCTATATGTCTCAGTCTGCTTTGTTAAACGGGAAAAGGTACCTATGGGCAGTGTTATACTGTACATGTTTTAAACTTTTTAAATTTTAGAATAGCATGAAACAAAATACTTATCTCTAAAAATATATGCATCTTGTAATCTTGTAATTATTTAAATTCTATTCTTCTTTAGGGGGCGGGGGTTGCAGCCATACCAAGTAATGCTCAGGCCTTACTCCTGGCTCTACACTCTGGAATTACTCCTGACAGTACTGAGGGGCTCTATGGGATGCTAGGAATTAAACCCAAGTCAGTAGTGTGCAAGGCAAGAGCTTTAGCCTTGCTTTAGTCCACGAAAGCCCACTTTAGCCTATATTAGCTCTATTTGTATTAAAATATTATAGCCCTTGTAGACATAAGAATAACATTTTTTTTTTTGGTGAGGGAACACCAGACAGTGCATAGAAGTTTACTCCTGCCATATGCATATGCCAAGATTTAAACTGTGGATCAGCTACATGCAAGACTTGTGCCTTATTCCTGTATTATCTCTCTGGCCTGAATAACAAAATTTCTAATAAAATAATTTGACTTTTAAGAGAAATCTACTGGGCTGGAGCAATGGTGCAGTGGTTAGGGCACTTGTACCACATGAGGCTGATACAGATTTGATCTCCAGATTCTCCAAGTACTGCCAGGAGTGATCCTTGAGTGTAGAGTCAGAAGAAAGATCTGAGCACCATCAAGTGTGGTCCAAAAACAAAAGGATAACAGGCTTTTGTCTTTGATTTATAGACTTCACTAGGCTTGCTGGTCTCTTGTGTTTTGCTATAGGTAACTCTATGAGTTTCCAAGAATTTTAAGTCACCTAACACTTTCAAATGTATTAAGCTGATTACAACAATTTTGTTCCTTGTTTATATATTAGTATCCATCTGACACTAAAGAACTACTCATTTTCAGTAGCTAACAATTAAGCAAAGCAATCTACATATTCAATACAATCTCTACTAAAGCATCAATGGCATTTTTCAAGGAAATAAAACAAATAATTCTACTTATTTTTTGGAATCCCTTTGGTTTTTTCTTTTAGCAGACAACTAAAACTGAAATAGTGGCACCATATTTTTAGGTTATATTAAATTGATGTATTTGGATGATAAAAAATATCAACCTTAGAATTGTTGTAAGGGGGTAGTGTTTGATTTGCCACATTTCATATGCCCCCCCCCCCCCAGTACTTCCAGAGGTAATTCCTGAGAGCGAGCCATAAATAATCCCTGAGCATCAACAGATATAGCCACATACAAACAAACAAAAATGTCAGGGGGAGATGGGGAGATAGCTTTGTATGTGGGAGGCCAGTTTTGAACCCCAGTACCAGCACCTGGTTCTTGAACACTGCTGGGATTGTCATTACCAGCACCAAACAGGAGAAATTCCTGAGCAATATTATTCTGTGTGACCAAATAACCAAAATCAAACAAAGACTTGCTGGCAGCAACACAATTTTGCTGATGAACTTATTCATTTATTATGTCTTTAGAATATAATAATAACACTATTCATATTACTTTATTCAACTTGTAGTTTTGTTAAAGTCATTCCAAAAAATATAGAGCTATATAGACTTACTATTCTCCTCTACAAATAAGAAAAAAACTGGCATTGTTTCCATATTCATTTATTGAAATAATGATTTATTGAAATAATTACTGAATCGGTCAGGATCCAGAAACTATACTCCACTGAGAATGCATTGTTGAATATTCCAAAGGATCTCTGACATCAAGAGACTTACATCCTAGTGGAAGATAAAGATCTAAATCTCTGTTATTGTGGATTTTTTTCTTTTTTTTAATCATTTTTGCCATTTTTATTGAAGTAGCAGGATTTACAATACTGTTGATTATACTTTTCTAATACAAATGATTCCAATACCACCTACTTCACTAGAGTGCTTGCTTGCCTCAATCAATGTCCTAAGAACCCATCCTACTTACCCTTTCTTCTTTAAACTTAGTGCTTAAACAAAATACCAAGTTTTAATGACTTGGGCTATTTGTTATTCTCTTAGGATTTCTTTATATCCCACATACTAAAAAGGTCTTCATTTATTGAAATTTTTTTATGGAGGTGATGATACCTACACACGTATAAATGATTGAAATTAGACTTCTGAAAATCAACAAAATTGTAAGTCAATGAGAAAAAAATCCAAGAACTGTATCTTCCTCTTTCTGTAGGTATATTAGAAAAGTAATATTGTATGGACCTAAGAGACAGTACAATGGGTAGGGTGCTTGCCCTGAATGCTGCCAAGTTTAATTCCTGGTATCCTGTACTGTCCTTTAAGGGTTTTTTTTCTTTTGAAGTGCAATCATCTGATTTAGAAAAGAAACTGGCAATGTTCCTCACTGTAATTCAGCTATCTTTCTTAATGACTTTATACATTAACTCAACTACTCAGCAAGGAAAGAAAATAGTGACAGATACTGCAGATAAAGAAATTTGCAATGACATATTGGTAATTTTATTGTATTTATGTCCACTTTGGCAGAAGACAATATAGCTAAGCATCAAGATACAGCTTTTATATTAAAAAAAATTCTATAGGGAGGCAGAGTAATAGTATAGTGGTTAGGGTGTTTGCCTTGCATGCAGCCAACCTGAGTTCGATCCCTTGCATCCCAGATAGTCCCCCTCAACCCTTCAGGAGGAATTTCTGAGTACAAAGCCAGAGCCAGCTAAAAACCATACAAACAAACAAAAATTTACAAATATTCATTGAAAGATTATATTACCCACTTATGGAAATAAAGTTTTGTCCATTTATATTTTTGTATTTCTTCTAAAACACTTCATTTCCCAGTGTCAGGTATCATGCATGAGAAGCATGTGTTTTACTACTGAGTCACTTTGTCAATCCTAGTAAGCATTTTTTTGAGTAAATTGTGTGTGTTTATAATAAATATATTGGTGTTTTAGATATCTTAAGGGTAAAGTATAAAAGCACTAGGATTTAAGGGAAAGTTCAGTAAACTGAGCACATGCAAAAGACCCAGATTCAGGGGCCGGAGCAATAGTACAGCAGTAGGGCATTTGCCTTGCACGCAGCCAATCGATCCAGGATGGACAGTGGTTCAAATCCTGATGTCCCATATGGTCCCACAAGCCAGGAGCAATTTCTTTTTTTTTTTTTGGTTTTTGTTTTTTGGGCCACACCCGGCGGTGCTCAGGGGTTACTCCTGGCTGTCTGCTCAGAAATAGCTCCTGGCAGGCACGGGGGACCATATGGGACACCGGGATTCGAACCAACCACCTTTGGTCCTGGATCGGCTGCTTGCAAGGTAAACACCGCTGCGCTATCTCTCCGGGCCCCTAGGAGCAATTTCTAAGCGCATAGCCAGGAGTAACACCTGAGTATCACTGGTTGTGGTCCAGAAAAACTGACAAACAACAACAACAACAACAAAAAAAAAACAAATAAAAAAACCCAGGTTCAATCCTAGACCTTGTATGCCCTTAAGCACCAATGGGAGTCACTTCAGAAGCAGAGCTGGAAACAACCACCAACCACCTTCAGGTATGGTTCAAAAATGAAACAAAATGAACCTAAACTTGATTAAAGCAAGCTAAGATTAAGCTGTTTTCAGTCTGATGTCATTGTCTTTCACTTCAGGGGTTCAAAGGACCACTCAACTCCCACAATATTGGGCCAAGAAGACTAAAGATTTAATGCTAGGATGTAATGATACAGTGCTGCTTGGGTCCTCCCTATGGTCCCTGAGACCACTCAGGATATGCTGGCAGTGTATAGTGTGGGTTGAGGGGTAGTAGGATTTAAGAGGGATCAAACATGTGCCCTTGAGTTTGGTTATCTGTTGGGTACCTATTGCTCATATTTCACAGTTTATTTATTTTAAGAGTAGCTTGGGGACAACAGTGGTGTTATTTGGAAACTATTCCTGGCTTTGTGCTCAAGGGTCCCTCCTGAAAGTGTTTAGGGAACCATATGTGGTACCGGGGATAAAACCAGGGCTGTCTATATGCAAGACAGGTAGGTGCCTTACCCCCCTGTACTATATCTCTGGTCCCTGATGCTATAATTTTAAATACTTATTTAAGCTTTTATACACTTTTAATCATTTAAGCTGTTTATCCATTGAGATTCTATTGTTACTTGTTTTGGATGTCTTGTTTGTTTGTTATGAAGTCACACTTAACTATGCTCAGGGATTATTCCTGACTCATGTTCAGGGATTGCTCCTGGTAGAGTTCAGGGATCTTATGGGATGATAGGAATCGAACCTGATTTGGTGTTTACAAGGCAAATTACTTGTGTTATCTCTTTAGCACTGTTGCTTCCAATAAATTCCTTTATGAAAGTGGAAAGTGAATTGAGAAGGAGACAGATAATATCCAGATGCTCATAAATGTACACAATATTAGTTGGCTTTATTAGAAGTAGCACTAGGAATATTAAAAGGGAGTAAAACAAGACATTCCATGTTTATTGTTCTATTAACTACAACATATGTTTTTATACATAAGATTATAAAGTTAAATAAAGATATAGATTGAGCACGCTTGTTTAGATAAGTTAGAGAAGGAGTATGTTTGCTTTTGCCTTCAAATTCTTATTTCTCAAGTTTGAATATGAGTAATTTTCCTGGGGGGGGAAATAAGTCTTACATGCATATAAACTAAGTAATAAATTAAAAGATATATGTAACATATGGAAAATAAAAGTTAAAAAACTGTCATGAAACTAGCCCAGATTCATAAAATAACATAATAAAAATATAAGCTAAATGTTATGTTAATAAACAGATTAAAATATTTGATACAATAAAAATACCACTATTTAAAATATAGGTAAAATAAATTTTTTTCTAAAAATTAATAGAATTTAAAGAACTGAACATGAAGCACTGATAAGGTTATGATTACAATGTTTTCAATATTACTTTGTATGTATTACAAAGAGAAGTATGGCCATACCAGGTCTGCTCAGGGATCACTCCTGGCAGTGCATGAGGGCATCATACGTTGTTCTGAAAATCAAACCACTGTCGGTCACATGAAAGACAAGCACCTTACTTCTTGCACTATCATTCTAGTCCTAAATTAAATTTTTTTAAAAGAATTTAGCAATAACACATCAGGTTATTTTCTTTGACATATATATATTTCACTATAGGTCTCCTGAGTAATGGATGCAAATCAATGATCCTTAATCATTTTTGTTTGTTTGTTTTGCCTTTTGCAGGGAGCATAACTAGAAGTACTGCAGGCTTACTTTTGGCTCTGAACTCAAAGATCACAGCTGATATGAGGCACGAAGGATTTAACCCAGGTCAGTTGTAGGCAAGGCAATTGCCCTATCCACAATATTCTTGCTCCTTCTCTGAGGACTCTTAGCATCATTGTCAGATACTCAGTACCATCTTCCAGCACAGTCAATGACCCGGTAAAGAGGTCGGTTTTTCACTCTGCAGCCCATCAGTTAACTAGGCCACTGCCAAACCTACCCCATAATTCATGATAATGAGAGGTATTTTTTTGTTTGGTTTGTTGGTTAGTTTTGGAGCTATACCCAGCAGTGCTCCAGGAGCTATTCCTGTCTCTGTGTTCAGAAATGACCACTGGTGCTATTAGGGAACAAAATGCAGTGCCAGGGCTCAAACTGGGGTTTTAGTGCCATTAAACAGGGGTCAGTCGGATGCAAGCCTTATCTCATGTGATTTCTCTCTGGCCCATGAGTGGGCCATATATAATGGGTTAAATGGAAGAAAAACAAAGAAAACATAAAAGGAAAAAGCCAATCTCTGATGCCTGAATCTTTAGGTCTCTTCCATATATGATTTATAAATAGTGAAAGTTGTATTTTCTGATTAGATAGAACATTTTGCCTAGAAAAACTGAAAATGGGTCAGTCTAAGTATGATATATACTTTTGTTTTGTTTTGTTTTTTGGGCCATACCCAGTGGCACTCAGGGGTTTCTATCAGCTCTTTGCTCAGAAATTGCTCCTGGTAGGCTTGAGGGGACTATATGGATGTCAGAAATCAAACCCAGGTCCATCCAGGGTTGGCCACGTGCAAGGCAAACATCTCTGGGCTATTTCTCTGGCCCCTGGACTGTGTATTTTTCTTACTTCTAACTTTAAGCTTGCCTTTGTGTTTTGTTGCATAGGTTCTTTCTGACTAATATTCTGAACTCCTCACTGTAGTCAACATGGCAGATACCTGATTGCCTAGATTTGGGTCCTGTCTTTATCTGGAAGCATAACCTTTTTATAACCTACTTGCAATACAGGGCTATTCTTCAATATGAGATTATCATCAAAAGGAAGAAAAAATAGTCAGTAAGATAAAAATCAATAGATATTTACCATGCAATTTCATTCTTTAATACATGTCTGTGAATTGATGTTAAAAAATTATAGATGTAGATTTACATTAGCATTTATTATAACTTTAGTTATAGTGCTAAAAAAGAAACAAAAATTAATGACTAATTTCATTGTTCAACAATAGGAGAAATCTAAAATCAAGAGATATAAAATATCTTAAGGGATCATTATTTTGGGGTTCTTATACCTGGAGGTGCTCAGTATTTACTCCTAGCTCTGCATTTTGGGATCATTTGTGGCAGGCTTGTGATACTATCTGAGATGCCAGAGATCTAACTAAGGTAGTTAGCATGCAAAACAATCAGCCTACCTGCTGTACTATCACTCTGGCCCTAAAATTACACTTTTAAATGACTTTTAGTGTTTATGAGAAAGAACATCTAGCAAAATAAATCAATAAAGTTAGATATCATTTCTGCAAAAAATGTTCATGGGAAACTACTAAATAAATCAAATTAGAATCTAGTAATCTCAAATTTAGATCTAAAATTGCTTGAGTACACTTATTCAGATATCAGGTATTTTTAGAATAC
The DNA here is from genome assembly GCF_024139225.1 of Suncus etruscus. Lineage (NCBI taxonomy): Eukaryota > Metazoa > Chordata > Mammalia > Eulipotyphla > Soricidae > Suncus > Suncus etruscus. The sequence continues at coordinate 91,903,375 of NC_064851.1, read as the reverse complement.
CAATTCATTGTGGGGATTTTAATTCTGAAAAATTACTGTCTTTTAATTCTCATATTTATGTTATAATCAACAACAATTGGCTCTGATTTAGAATAGATTTCTAATCACCTCAATTAAATCTGTGTAATGCAGACATTATTCTAAGAATCTCATTCACTTATAAAATGTTTATAAAATCAGTTGTCAGTTCCATTTGTTTCATGATGAGTACTGTTCTTCATAGGAACCATAGATAAATGTTGATTTACAGCTATTCATTGTTAACTAAACACCTGTGAAATGTGAGAGATTAAAACATAATATTTAAGAAACTCTTATATTGTGAATCTAAGAAAACTTTTACATTACTATGTTCAGTAAGCAAACAGACTTTTGATTAAAAATCTTAATTATTTTGTTTTAATAATAGCTAAGTGAATGTCAGAATGTATGTCAAAGTATGTATGTGTAAAAGAATCCTACACATATATAGGAATACTGCAATTACAATGATTATATAATGACTTTTCAACAAAACATTTAAAATTATTAATATATTTGTATTACATTTAGCCTTCTATTTAATATTTAACATAAAATGAGATGCATATAGATTAAATATTTTAAAAGTTTATTTATTTTCTACACATTCATTATGAATAATTTTTATTTCATCTCCTAGCTCAGGTAGAGAAAAGATTACAAACTTTTCTGAACAATGACTCTTTTGGTGAAAGTGTGGCTGCCACCCACTGAAATTTAAGCTTTCTGAGAAGACATTATTTTGGGAGGAAATTTGTCCAATCCTCCAAGATCACTGTGACCAGAGATCTAGGCAAAAGTTTCCAGAACTGAATGTGCTAGAATGAAAAATGACTTCCAAGGTCAGCTGAAACTACTGCTCATGACTGATAAGAACACTGGTATACAAGTATCAAAGCCAACTAAAGGAAGCTAACAAACAAGTGAGAATGGTTTTTTAAATATTAATATAACTTTCTAAATGATTTAGGATATTATTACTATTATTGCTAATTTTTTAGTAAGTTTTTGGACAACACCCAGCTGTGCTCAGGGCCATTCCTGGTTTTGCCCTCAGGGTTCACTTCTAGAGGACTCAGGGGACCATATAGTGTACTGGAGATCAAACCCAGGTCATTATTGTGCAAGACAAGAACCTTACACACAGTACTATCTCTCCAAGCCTCTTAAAATATTATTTTAATTTTAATAATTATTAAAGTGAATGTATAATCACCTTTTCTTGTGTGTTCTTAATATAGAACACAACAAGATGTGGAGATGCTCAGGAGTTACTCTTGGTATCTCTTGTTCAAGAGAACATATGAGATGCTGGGAATTGAACCCTGGTTGACAGTGTGCAAGGCAAGTTAAGTGCCTTGAACACAGATGTATTATCTCTTCATTTTTTAAATTCACTTTTTATTTTTCTTCTTGTTTTTGTTTGCTTTTGTTTTTTTTTTTTTGGACGGGGGCACTCAGCGTTGTATGGGTTAATGATGCCTTTGTGCTCCAGGTTCATTTCTGGCAGGGCTCAGAGGATCATTTGTGGTTCTAGGATCAAAACCAGGGTTGGTCACATGCAAGACAAGCACATGCAAGACTCTAGACTAGTTGGCACTTGTTCATTCTTTTTAAAATAGCTTTTATTTAAGGCTGGAGTGATAGTACTACAGGTAGGGAGGGCACTTGCCTTGCATGCAACCAACCCAGGTTAGATTCCTGACATTCCATATTCCTCAGCACCACCAAGAGTAATTCTTGAATGAAGAGTCAGGATTTACCTCTAAGCATCGCCAGATGTGCCTCAAAACAACAACAATAACATCACCATCATCATTTTATTTAAGGAAATCAGCTTAGAGAAATGTGATGGAGAAAAAGAGAGAGAAATACATATTTTAAGAGTCAGACTTCTCCAGGAGTGGGGGGAAATACACATTTCAGATTGAGTTGTGGACCAATCACCAATTGGAGAATGAGCATAGATGCAGTTTTTCATATCACTCCTAAGAAAGCCCAGAGAGAAAATATAAGCAAAATGTGTTATTAGAATGTTATTAAAACTTCTTCATACTCATACTCAATGTCTAAAACTTTTGAAAAACTCATTTTCTTATAGTGAAATCCTTAGGGAAATTAAATATAGGTAATAACTTGTATATTTTAATGTTTAACTGTGAAATGAATTATATATTCAGAAAATAATGTAGGATTGGAGACATAGTACAGGTATTAGGCATTTGCCTTATATAGGGCCAATCTTGGCTCAATCACTGGCAATGCATATGGTCCCCTGAGCTAGGAGTGATTTCTGGGCAGAGTAAGCCCTGAGCAGCACTGATGTGGACCAAAAATCAAAACAGAAAAGAATATATAATATAAATACAAGTGCAATAAAAGTTAGACCATTATGTCCTCTGTCAATAGGTTATAAGCACATCAGAAATCCATCCTGTACTTTCTTCTGTACCAACTGCAATATTTTTCTATATTAATCATACACTTACTTTTTTTCTTTATAACTTTACTAACAATATTTATTATTATAAACATGAAGATTTATCATCCTATATTTTCTATGTCACAGTAAATCTTTTTATTTTTATTTATTTATTTATTTAGTTTTTGGGTCACACCCAGTGACAGTACTCAGGGGTTACTCCTGGCTCTGTGCTCAGAACTTGCTCCTGGCTGGCTTGGGGGACCATATGGGATGCCAGGATTCAAACCACTGTCCGTCCTGGGTCGACTACATGCAAGGCAAATGCCCTTCCACTGTACTATCTCTCCAGCCCAGTAATCTTTTAAATTAGAGCCTATGTACCTGAGCCTCATTCCTTCAATAAAGAGGAGTAATAATGTGTTGATGATGTTAAATGTCATATCATCACAGTGAAGTCATAGTCACACTGAGTGGTAGGGATTTTGTTATTTGTACCATGTCATTAGTGTTCATAAAGCTTTTTTTCGTCTTGAGGTCAAGATGGTCTATTCCATCTCCTGGTTATGAGCTAGATCTGAACAGTGTAGTAGATCACAAATCTGCTATCTGAGGGGTTTATTGTAACACTGGAAGACTTTAGATACAGGCTCATGAAGCTGATTGTCTTCCAAGGGTCTTGGGTACAGTTTTATTTTTGTTTCTATTTTTGGCCTTCCACACAGCATTTAGAAGGCCTGGGGACCCATCACTGTGATTCTGATCCAGCCTCTCCAGTATTTCAGAGCAAGGGCATGAAGAAGCAATTTGCTTGGGCCCTCTGGTGCTGGTATCCCTGAACCAGCCAGGTGAAGCTCAGGGCCTGTTCTATTTTCAGTGATGCTCAAAAGATCTTATGTGATACCAGAAATCAAGACAGGTCAAACATATGTAGGGCAGGTGCCTTCATCCTTCTATAATCTCTACAGCCCTAGGTTAGTTTTTGATCAGGTCCAAGGAGATGCCTTGCAAACTTCTTAGTCTCACCAATGAATGTAAAGCAAGTATGTATGACAGAATATGCCTCTCTAAATGCAAAGTTTAGATATTCATAAATATCTGACATTTATTTAATATCAATTTCATCTTAGTAATTAATATATAACAGCTCACTTATTACTAACTAAATGTCATATAAAATGAATTTATATGTAAATATGTTTTTACACAAATAAAAGAATTGGGGGTTTTAAAATTTTGTTTGCCTAAGATCATAACTTAGTAAGTATCTGAATTAAAATTTCTGTTCTGAATCTTAGAGGTGATTTCTAAACTGCCAGGACAGAAATGAGATATTCTTATTACTGATATTACTAATGGTAAGGTGAATAAATTTTACACCATAGTTGAAGTAATAATACTTCTTGAAATTTAGGAAGACTAAGGACATTCTGTTGCACCCAGCCTTCCAGTTACTTATTTTGAAGACTATACAGGGAATTCTGTTCTTCCAGCTGCATTTGCAATGCTTACCAGTAGAGGGAGAAATCAGATCATGGAGAGCAACAACAACCCAGCTAAGTAACTCAGGACACTAGTTGATAGTTTGAAGTAGACTGAGCATCAAACCTGGAATCATTTTATTAATAAAAGCAGATATTTAATGCTGGTCTGTAAGATAGTACAGCAAGTAGGGTGCTTGCCTTTCCAGTGGGTTTGATTTCTAGCAGCTCTGATAGTCCCTTGAACATCAATGAGTAGGAGTGATTCATAAACAAAGTCAGAATTGAGCCCTGAGCACCACTGGGTATGGCCTAAAAACAAACAAACAAATAAACATAAAAGAAAACCAGATATCTCCTAGGCTGTGGAACCTGAAGTAAGAAAGGCTGAATTGCTTAGTATCCGTGTATCATAATCAGGTTTTTTTTGTTTGTTTGTTTGTTTTTTGCTTTGTTTTTAGGTTGACCTAGTGATGCTCAATCATTACTCCTAGCTATGAGCTCATGGATCACTCCTGGCAGGTTTGGGGGATATGACCATATGGAGTTGAACCAAGATCAATCATATGAAAAACAACTGCCCTAAACTCTGCCTCTGTAATATCTTTTTGCCCCCTGCCCAGAAGGTTTCTTAATGTAAGCACTACATATTGACACTTTAGTATGCCAGATAATTCTTTGTTTCCTAGCAACTATCTTATGCATTGGCAGATTTTTAGCAGTATCTCTGCACTCAATTAGATACCAATAGTAGATACCTCCTACTCCTAGATTGCAGCAATGTAAAATGTCTCCAAACATTACCAATTGTATCCAGTGCAAAAGTGCCCATATCTGACAGCCTTTCTACTAATTTCCCAAAGACTAGAGATTTCAAGAAAATAGAGAGATTTTTTTTCAATATGGGACTTTGGTCTCCCAAAGTTCTGTTCTCTACATGAACAGAGGCGTTGATCCCAGTCTATAAATGAGGTATGAACAAAAGTAAACTATAATAAGGTTAAGAAAGCAATGCCTAGGGCCAGAGAGATAGCATGGAGGTAAGGTGTTTGCCTTTCATGCAGGAGGTCATCGGTTTGAATCCCGAATCCAGGCGTCCCATATGGTCCCCTGTGCCTGCCAGGAGCAATTTCTGAGCCTGGAGCCAGGAATAACCCCTGAGCACTGCCGGGTGTGACCCAAAAACCACCAAAAAAAAAAAAAAAAAAAAAAAGCAATGCCTTAAAATACCTTGAAATATTACAATTAGGGAGCAATAGATTTTTTTTAAATGACGTATATATGGTATTAGTTAAGGCAGGGGTCTCAAACTCAATTTACCTGGGGGCCGCAGGAGGCAAAGTCGGGGTGAGGCAGGGCCGCATAAGGGATTTTGCTTACCGAATATTTGCAATAAAATGTCGCATTAGTAAGAAAAAAAAATCGCAAAAAATCGCATTAAACATTCGCATACCCCGAACGGAACAGCTCGGGGTATGCGAATGTTTAATGCGATTTTTTTTTACCAATGCGATTTTTATTGCAATTATTCGGCAAGCGAATAATCGCGAATACTGCGATATTTGAAGGCCGGCCGAGGGCCACAAAATGTTGTATGGAGGGCTGCAAACGGCCCGCGGGCCTCGAGTTTGAGACCCCTGAGTTAAGGAGTTACCAGGCTCAGCAAGCAACAGGGGTTGGGGAGAAGCAGCAGGAAGGACTCTTTTTATGATATATCTTTGTGGAAGTAAAGGAATGTAAGTTCTTTTTGTTTTTGTTTGTTTTGTTTTTGGGGCCACACATAGCTGTGCTCAGGGGTTATTCCTGGCGCTGCACTCTGAAATCACTCCTAGCAGGGGACCATATGGGATCTGGAAATATAACCCAGGTTGACCACACACAAAGCACAGCAAAGCAAATGACCTCCTCGATGTGGTATCACTCCCGCCTTAGGTTTTTCTGAACCTTCTCTGCCAGTATTTTCTGTCTTACTCACTTTTAATGTTGTTACTCCTTATCACCCTATCTAGAAATTTTGGAGTCATTCTCTACATGAAGAAATTGATCTAAGTACAAGTTTTCCTATTTATTAGAGGCATCCATTACTTATAGATCTAGATGTAGTTGTAGAGAATATTCTTTATATATTTCAAAAGGCAGGGAGCAACTTCCTTGTGAAAATACTTGCTGTCTTACTGCAAACAATCTAATACACAGTTTAATCAAAAGGAAAGAACTGGGGCCGGAGCGGTGGCTCAAGCAGTATGGTGTCTGCCTTGCCCATAGGACAGACTGCAGTTCTATCCCCTGCCATCCCATATGGTCCCCGAAGCCAGGAGCAATTTCTGAGTGCATAGCCAGGAGTAACTCCTGAGCAACACCGGGTGTGCCCCCCCCAAAAAAAAAGAACCATTGGGGAAAAATTAAAACTAATAAGATAAAATGTATAAAATACATACATTCTAAATTCTGTGCTTTGTAATTCCATAATATTCTTTGTACTTAAATTTTTTCCAGTAAGAGTAATATCAGTGGAGACTGGATTTTGACACAAAGGACATTGGTACATTGGTAGGTACTCCTGGTAGATTTAGGTCCAGCCCCTTATCATGTTGAGGAAGAGACCCTCTTCTAGCCATATTTAAAACAAGCTAACAGGTTAGCACCGGAGAGAAGAACCTATCAAGGAGTAGCTGAATCTGGGAGGCCTAACAACCATGAAGTGCATTCAGGATGTCCTTGCGATAGTCTTGCATTGTAACTTTGGTAACACCTTGAGTTGGTCCAGACCCTATTTTGCAAAGTAACATGTCTCACTACTCTTCAGATAGATGTCTGCAAATACAGGGAATTGGGATTCTTAGCTGATATCCTATGAAACAGAACTCTCACCTTTGTTCTGGGCCCAGTTCTAGAGCACAAACTCACTTGAATCTGCCAGCTTAATATAACATTGTTTTCCACTTCTCAAGGTATGCTGCTGTTTTCTTTTTCCTAACTTTTGGTGGGAATTTATACAAAAGAATAGCTGGGTCTCAGTCTAAACTCTTCATTCATCTCTCCTGAGACACTTCACAGATCCAAAAAATTAACAGAATTTTTTTTACTTGAAACTTAAAAATTCATATTTAATCTGTTGTCTCAAGATCACCAATGAAGAAATTTCCCATTAAATATTGGTTATGAAATACACTGCCAAGTTGGGCTTCTTCGCTCTGGTGGGCTGAGAGGTACAATAAATTCAGAAAAATTTGAGGCACTCAAGAAATAAACATAGTATAATAGAGATATTTCTGAAAGAAATCTAGGAGAACTTGGTTCAAAGCAAATGTCTTCATAACTTATATGAATTCTACCTTTTCTCCAGAAGTTTTATTTTACTTTTCCAAGATAAGAATTAGGATTTCCTGGTACTAATATATATTCAACACTGTGACTTGATAACCTCTTTCCTAGTCTCAACTTTGTTTTTTTTATTATGATTTCTTTTTTTTTTTTAAATTTATTTAAACGCCTTAATTACATACATGATTGTGTTTGGGTTTCAGTCATGTAAAGAACACCACCCATCACCAGTGCAACATTCCCATCACCAATGTCCCAAGTCTCCCTTCTCCCCACCCGACCCCCGCCTGTACTCTAGACAGGCTCTCCATTTTCCTCATACATTCTCGTTATTAGGACAGTTCAAAATGTAGTTATTTCCCTAACTAAACTCATCACTCTTTGTGGTGAGCTTCCTGAGGTGAGCTGGAACTTCCAGCCCTTTTCCCTTTTGTGTCTGAAAATTATTATTACAAGGGTGTCTTTCATTTTTCTTAAAACCCATAGATCAGTGAGAACATTCTGCGTTTTACTCTCTCTCTCTGACTTATTTCACTCAGCATAATAGATTCCGTGTACATCCATGTATAGGAAAATTTCATGACTTCATCTCTCCTGACAGCTGCATAATATTCCATTGTGTATATGTACCACAGTTTCTTTAGCCATTCGTCTGTTGAAGGGCATCTTGGTTGTTTCCAGAGTCTTGCTATGGTAAATAGTGCTGCAATGAATATAGGTGTAAGGAAGGGGTTTTTGTATTGTATTTTTGTGTTCCTAGGGTATATTCCTAGGAGTGGTATAGCTGGATCGTATGGGAGCTCGATTTTCAGTTTTTGGAGGAATCTCCATATCGCTTTCCATAAAGGTTGAACTAGACGGCATTCCCACCAGCAGTGGATAAGAGTTCCTTTCTCTCCACATCCCCACCAACACTGTTTATTCTCATTCTTTGTGATGTGTGCCATTCTCTGGGGTGTGAGGTGGTATCTCATCGTTGTTTTGATTTGCATCTCCCTGATGATTAGTGATGTGGAACATTTTTTCATGTGTCTTTTGGCCATGTGTATTTCTTCTTTGTCAAAGTGTCTGTTCATTTCTTATCCCCATTTTTTGATGGGGTTAGATGTTTTTTTCTTGTAAAGATCTGTCAGTGCCTTGTATATTTTGGAGATTAGCCCCTTATCTGATGGGTATTGGGTGAATAGTTTCTCCCACTCAGTGGGTGGCTCTTGTATCCTGGGCACTATTTCCTTTGAGGTGCAGAAGCTTCTCAGCTTAATATATTCCCATCTGTTAATCTCTGCTTTCACTTGCTTGGAGAGTGCAGTTTCCTCCTTGAAGATGCCTGTAATGTGCTGGAGTGTTTTGCCTATGTGCTGTTCTATATATCTTATGGTTTGGGGGCTGATATCGAGGTCTTTAATCCATTTGGATTTTTCCTTCGTACATGATGTTAGCTGGGGGTCTAAGTTCAATTTTTTGCAAGTGGCTATCCAATTGTGCCAACACCACTTGTTGAAGAGGCTTTCCCTGCTCCATTTAGGATTTCCTGCTCCTTTATCAAAAATTAGGTGGTTGTATGTCTGGGGAACATTTTCTGAGTATTCAAGCCTATTCCACTGATCTGAGGACCTGTCCTTCTTCCAATACCATGCTGTTTTGATAACTATTGCTTTGTAGTACAGTTTAAAGTTGGGGAAAGTAATTCCTCCCATATTCTTTTTCCCAATGATTGCTTTAGCTATTCGAGGGTGTTTATTGTTCCAAATGAATTTCAAAAGTGCCTGATCCACTTCTTTGAAGAATGTCATGGGTATCTTTAGAGGGATGGCATTAAATCTGTATAATGCCTTGGGGAGTATTGCCATTTTGATGATGTTAATCCTGTCAATCCATGAGCTGGGTATGTGTTTCCATTTCCGTGTGTCCTCTCTTATTTCTTGGAGCAGAGGTTTATAGTTTTCCTTGTATAGGTCCTTCACATATTTAGTCAAGTTGATTCCAAGATATTTGAGTTTGTGTGGCACTATTGTGAATGGGGTTGTTTTCTTAATGTCCAGTTCATCCTTATTACTATTGGTGTATAGAAAGGCCATTGATTTTTGTGTGTTAATTTTGTAGCCTGCCACCTTGCTATATGAGTCTATTGTTTCTAGAAGCTTTTTGATAGAGTCTTTAGGGTTTTCTAAGTAGAGTATCATGTCACCTGCAAACAGTGAGAGCTTGACTTCTTCCTTTCCTATCTGGATTCCTTTGATATCCTTTTCTTGCCTAATCGCTATAGCAAGTACTTCCAGTGCTATGTTGAATAGGAGTGGTGAGAGAGGACAGCCTTGCCTTGTGCCAGAATTTAGAGGGAAGGCTTTTAGTTTTTCTCCATTGAGGAAAATATTTGCCACTGGCTTGTGGTAGATGGCCTTCACTATATTGAGAAAGGTTCCCTCCATTCCCATCTTGCTGAGAGTTTTGATCAAGAATGGGTGTTGGACCTTATCAAATGCTTTCTCTGCATCTATTGATATGATCATGTGCTTTTTATTTTTCTTGTTATTGATGTTGTGTATTATGTTGATAGATTTACGAATGTTAAACCAGCCTTGCATTCCTGGGATGAAACCTACTTGATCGTAGTGGATGATCTTTTTAACGAGGCATTGAATCCTATTTGCTAGGATTTTGTTGAGAATCTTTGCATCTGCATTCATCAGTGATATTGGTCTGTAATTTTCTTTTTTCGTAGCATCTCTGTCTCGTTTAGGTGTCAAGGTGATGTTGGCTTCATAAAAGCTATTTGGAAGAGTTTCTGTTTGTTCAATTTTATGAAAGAGTCTTGCCAAGATTTGGCAGTAGTTACTCTTGGAAAGTTTGATAGAATTCATTAGTGAATCCATCTGGACCTGGGCTTTTGTTTTTCGGCAGACATTTGATTACCGTTTTAATTTCATCAATGGTGATGGGGGTGTTTAGATATGCTACATCCTCTTCCTTCAGCCGTGGAAGATTATAAGATTCCAAGAATTTATCCATTTCTTCCAGGTTCTCATTTTTAGTGGCGTAGAGTTTTTCAAAGTAGTTTCTGATTACCCTTTGAATCTCTGTCATATCAGTAGTGATCTCTCCTTTTTCATTCCTGATACGAGTTATCAAGTTTCTCTCTCTCTCTTTCTTTGTTAGGTTTGCCAGTGGTCTATCAATCTTGTTTATTTTTTCAAAGAACCAACTTCTGTTTTCGTTGATCTTTCGGATTGTTTTTTGAGTTTCCACTTCGTTGATTTCTGCTCTCAGCTTTGTTATTTCCTTCTGTCTTCCTATTCTTGGGTCCTTTTGTTGAGCATTTTCTAGTTCTATTAGCTGTGTCATTAAGTTACTCAGGTAAGCTCCTTCTTCCTTCCTGATGTGTGCTTGCAAAGCTATAAATTTTCCTCTCAGTACTGCTTTTGCTGTGTCCCATATGTTCTGATAGTTTGTGTCTTTATTGTCATTTGTTTCGAGGAACCTTTTGATTTCCTCCTTGATTTCATCTTGGACCCACTGGTTATTGAGCATGAGGCTGTTTAACTTCCAGGTGTTAAAGTGTTTCTTCTGAGTCCCTTTGGAGTTCACAAATAATTTCAGAGCCTTGTGGTCAGTGAAGGTAGTCTGCAAAATTTCTATCCTCTTGATCTTATGGTGGTATGTTTTATGTGCCAGCATGTAGTCTATCCTGGAGAATGTCCCATGTACATTGGAGAAGAATGTGTATCCAGGTTTCTGGGGATGGAGTGTCCTATATATATCCACTTGGCCTCTTTCTTCCATTTCTCTCCTCAGGTCTAGTATATTCTTGTTGGGTTTCAGTCTGGTTGACCTATCCAGTGTTGACAAAGCCGTGTTAAGGTCCCCCACAATTATTGTGTTGTTGTTGATATTATTTTTCAGATTTGTCAACAGTTGTATTAAATATTTTGCTGGCCCCTCATTCGGTGCATATATGTTTAGGAGAGTGAATTCTTCCTGCTCTACGTACCCCTTGATTAATATAAAATGTCCATCTTTGTCCCTTACAACCTTCCTGAGTATAAAGTTTGCATTATCTGATATTAGTATGGCCACTCCAGCTTTTTTTCTTTTTTTTTTTTTTTTTGGTTTTTGGGCCACACCCGGCAGTGCTCAGGGGTTACTCCTGGTTGTCTGCTCAGAAATAGCTCCTGGCAGGCACGGGGGACCATATGGGACACCGGGATTCGAACCAACCACATTTGGTCCTGGATCGGCTGCTTGCAAGGCAAACACCGCTGTGCTATCTCTCCGGGCCCTACACTCCAGCTTTTTTATGGGTGTTGTTTGCTTGGATAATTTTTCTCCAGCCTTTTATTTTGAGTCTATGTTTGTTCTGACTATTCAGGTGCATTTCTTGTAGGCAGCAGAAGGTTGGATTGAGTTTTTTGATCCATTTAGCCACTCTGTGTCTCTTAACTGGTGCATTTAGTCCATTGACGTTGAGAGAAAGAATAGTCCTGGGATTTAACACCATCTTTATTTCGAAATTTGGTGTGTCTTTTGGGTAGTCTTGTCTTAGATTAAGTCTTTCAGTTTTTCTCTTAAGACTGGTTTTGTGTCTGTGAAGTTTCTGAGCTGTTTTTTGTCTGTAAAACTATGTATTCTTCCGTCAAACCGGAAAGTGAGTTTTGCTGGGTATAGTATTCTGGGTGAAGCATTCATTTCATTCAGTCTTGTCACAATATCCCACCACTGCTTTCTGGCATTGAGTGTTTCTGGTGACAGGTCTGCTGTAATCTCAGGGAAGCTTGCTTGAACGTGATTTCCCCTTTTGATCTTGCTGTTTTCAGAATTCTGTCTCTATCTGTGGGATTTGTCATTGTGAGTAGGATGTGTCTTGGGGAGGTTTTTCTGGGGTCTCTTTTGGTTGGTACTCTTCGAGCATGCAGGATTTGATCACATATATTCTTTAGCTCTAGAAGTTTCTCTTTAATGATGTTCTTGATCGTTGATTCTTCCTGGAAATTTTCTTCCTGGGTCTCTGGGACTCCAATGATTCTTAAGTTGTTTCTATTGATCTTATCATAGACTTCTATTTTCATCTGTTCCCATTCTTTGACTATTTTTTCCATTGTCTGCTCATTTGCTTTAAGTTTTTTGTCCAGTCTCTCCTGCTGTATGGAATTGTTATGTATCTCATCTTCCACAGCACCAAGTCTATTCTCAGCTTCTGATACCCTGTCCCAGAGCTTATCCATTTTGTCATTCACTTCGTTTACTGACTTTTTCAGTCCTGTTAGTTGACATGTTATTTCAGTTTGGAGTTTTGTGATTTCTGTCTTCATATTTTCTTGGTTCTTATTAGTGTTCTGTTCAACTCGATCCATGGTTTCTTGGAGTTCGTTGAGCATCTTCCATATTGCTAGTCTAAAGTCCTTATCTGAGAGGTTGATTAGTTGGTTGGTCATTATCTGGTCCTCAGAATTGTCATCTTCATTCTCTATATCTGATGTTGGCCCGCATTGTTTCCCCATTGTCACACTTGTATTGTGGGTTTTTCTACGTGTTGTGGTGGTATTCATTGTCTATATATTATGCAGGCAGCACACTCCTCTAGCTCCTCCCTTTCTGGATGGTCTGACTTGCCTCTAAGGGAGGGTAGTCCTCTGTGGATGAAGCCTCACACTGGGTCAAATCTTAGGCCCGAGCATGCAACAGAGAAGACAGTCTGGATAGAAATGTTTGCTTCTGTGATATAGCGCCATTCTTAGTGTGATTTTTCCTTCTTGTTGCAATGGTGTTCTTTCCTTAGAAAGAGTGCATGGCCGCGTAGCAAAGCAGAGTGGCTGTGCTCCGCTGGAGCCTCTTTTTGCCCCACTCGCAAGAGTTTCACGCAAGAGGACAGTAGACAGACATAGACAGGTCACACTCACAGTTTTTCGCAGTTGGGCCCCACTGGGCCGGTGTACTTTCGCGGATTTTCCCCGCCTGGTGTCACACCCAGGGAGCCGGCTTTTGCAAAGCCTTGCCGGTTTTCATGCTCTGTAGTCCCTCCCTGAAAATGGCGTCTGGGCGAGCGAGGTTTCTGGAGCCTCTTTTTGCCCCACTCGCAAGAGTTTCACGCAAGAGGACAGTAGACAGACATAGACAGGTCACACTCACAGTTTTTCACAGTTGGGCCCCACTGGGCCGGTGTACTTTCGCGGATTTTCCCCACCTGGTGTCACACCCAGGGAGCCGGCTTTTGCAAAGCCTTGCCGGTTTTCATGCTCTGTAGTCCCTCCCTCAGAATTTTTATATAAAGTTTATATATAAATGTTTATATAACTATGTTACATATAAGTTAAATATTATATACAAATCATATTTTATAAATAAAATATTAACTTATATAGTGATTTATATGTTATATGTAAATAATTATATAAGTGATATATATAAGTTATATATAATTATATATAAAACTATACATATAACTTTTTATATAAAGTTAATAGACCCATTAATAGACTTAGATTTTTTTAATTGTTGTGCCACACCTGATGTTGTTCTTGTTTACTCCTGGCTCTGTGCTCAGGGGTCACTCCTAATGGTGCTCAGGAAACCATATAGAGTGCTGGGCATTGAAGCCAATTGGTCATACAAAGTAAACACATTATCCGTTGTACTCTCTCTCCAGCTTCAATGAACTCTTTTATTAAAATATGATTTCTGATATTACAAATTTAAGATCATTTGACATTAATTTTTTTCATTGTTTACTGGATTTTATAGTATAAAGTAAGCATAAATCAATATATATTAATTTATTAGTAAGTTGCTATTAATTTATGAATATAAAGAGGTGATAAATAAATATATTTATCAGGATACCCTGAGAAGTTATATTGCTTGAGTATTAGCATTTTGCCTCAAACATGAAGACACTTTTATTTAGCAAGTTTCTGTTCTGGGAAGAGAAAAAAATTTAATTGTTGGTGATGTTGGTATCTAGTCAGTTGAAGCACCCATTCCACAGAGATTTGGAGTGTTAATTACTAATTCAAGGGGCCAGATCAAATCTTTCTCCTTTCTCTTTGCAGAGAATTATCTCTTCTTAAGTAGCAGAGGGAGACTCTCATCACTCTGGCTTCAACATCCCCTCAGTCAATGGCTGACACTGGAACCTGGAGGCCAGTTACCTTGAGGCAGTGTGCAATCTTATTTTTTCTTGTAGGGGGGGCATATCATACTGTCACATGTGGTAATGCTTGAATACTATTCATGGTTTTGTGCTGGGGTATTATTCCAGCTGTGCTCAGGGGAGTATAAGGTGTCTGGGATTGAGCCCAGGCCTTCTACAGGTGAAGTATGCATTCAACCTATTGAGCTATGTCTCCAGATCAAGATGCATCAAATCTATTATATAATTTATATTCCACTCTACTTTTCCATGGTATCAAACTTAAAGTGATTTTCCAACAAAGGTTCTATTCCTTTATTTTCTTTGACCTAATTCCTTATCTTAATTGCCTTTCTCCTAAACCCATTCTCTCAATCAGTCTTTTGAATAGAAAACTTTATTTCTGATCCTTCTTTTAGAAAACCTGACTTAAGGCAATCATTGATTATGTTTGCCAAGCAAATAAGACCATGTGTCACTCTTGTCTTTTTTCAGAAAAAAACAGGTGAGATGACAAACATGTCTATTACAGATACCACATGCAGTTGTTTTGAAGTTATCCCTTTCATATGCAATGTTTATGTAAACTTTGCATTAGGAATGTCAGTTCTTGGGTGAAAGCAATATATTGATACAATTAGCTTATTTAAAACATTAGAGTACTATTGCTGAAAAAAATTAGGAAACATCTTTTTGTTTTTTGGGGGTCACACCTGGTGGCACTCAGGGGTTACTCCTGCTCTGAGCTCAGAAATCGCTCCTGGCTAGGAGGACCATATGGGATGCCAGAAATCGAACCCACGTTTGACATGCCCTACTATGGCCCTAGAAAACATCTTAACTTCTTCTTTTTGGTGGGGGTTTACACCCGGCAGCACTCAGGGGTTACTCCTGGCTCTAGGCTCAGAAATCGCCCTTGGCAGGCTCAGGGACCATAAGGGATGCCATGATTTGAACCATCATCCTTCTGCATGCAAGGCAAAAGCCTTCCCTCCATGCTCTCTCCAGCCCCGCATCTTAACTTCTTATTTAACTAATGAAATGGTTATGACCAAAGATATTATTTTCTCAAGGTATAAATTAGTGAACAGAACAGGTGGGGACAAAATCTGATTTTTAATTTGGTGCACTCACCAAATTTATTTTTACTTCTTGTTACTGTGCTTCATCAGGGACTCCTAAGTTGATTGCTATGAAACACCTTGGAAGAAATGCCTTAAACTCTCAAAATACATGAATTATTATTATTATTATTATTATTATTATTATTATTATTATTATGGTTTAGGGGTCACACCTGGCAGTGCTCAGGGATTACTCCTGGCTTTGTGTTCAGAAATCACTCCTGGCAGGCACAAGGGACCATATGGGATGCCAGGATTAGAACCACTGTTCGTCCTGGATTGGCTGTATACAAGGCAAATGCCCTACTGCTGTGCTATCTCTCCTGCCCCAAGTTTTGTGAAATATTATTTTAAGAACATTGTGATTATTATGAATGATCACTATCATTATAAAAATATAATACATATTATCAAAATATAATACATTTTCTTGCTAGGGATAATAACAAGACAAGGTGCTAGCTCTAAGTCAGCAAAGGATACTTCAAGCAGGCACTGGGGCTATATGAGATTTATATGCAAGCTGTGATATTAGAGGCGTTAAATCTTATTTGGCAGCACTGAGAGACACTTCCTTGAGAAGATGACCTATGAGATGGATCTCAAAGAGTGAGTAGAACTTTGAAAGGTAATGAATAGAAAGGACATGATAGCTAAAGACAACAGAATGAATAACAGCACTGAATGGCAAAGTAGGAAACCTGGAAAAACCTTCTATGTGAGTGAGTGAAGTAAATATTTTTGGGAAGGAATGGGTAAGAGCTTGAGTGTTTGAATAGAATTACTATGGAAGGTCTGCCTGGAGACACTGTTTATTCTCCTAATTATGATGGCTCTCCATTCCTGCATTTGATTTTCACTTTTCTATAAGTTGTTTTGTTCTCTTTTAGTGCTTATAGTTTATGACACAGTGATGAATGCTTTGCAATATGCATTTAAATTAAATTACACAGGGAAAAAGAAGAGAGACATTGGTTTTAATTTGGGGGGCATTAATGAAGATAAATAAGACTAAAACTTAGGAAGATAAACTGTAATTATAACAATGTTTTCCTGTTAATCAGGAATGTTTTTCTGTCAATCCTTTTACAAATGAAGATAAGAAATTAAACAGGAAACATTTTCTAATAAAACTACTACTTCTGTGGCTCAAGCAATAGTACAATGGGCTGAGTACTTTCCTTGCACATAGTTGGCCTAGATTCTGTCCCTGATACCCAAATGATCCCCTGAGACTACCAGGAGTGATTCGTAATTGCAATGCCAGGATAAGCCCTGAGATCAGCTGGGTATGACCCCTACCAACACTACTACTTATATGACTATTACTATTTTTATTACTATTTCTGCTTATAAATAAACAGTTTATAATCATATTACTTACTTTTTATAAATTTTTATAAATATCTCTTGGTGATTTCTAGCTGTGATTATATCCAATAGAAAGATAAAAACTCCAGACATAAGAAATTTAATCCTGTGAATAATGCCATCTATCCACTTAACAGAAAGCACTTTGGAGAAATATGTTATGAACCAGGCTTCCCAATTAGGTACACAAGAGACTAGAAATAGCTTCTGGGAGGTCAGACACTAGGATCTTGGGGTTCCTGTAATAAAGAAAATACTTGAGGAAAGAAACAGAGGAGAAGAAAGCAAACAAAGTATAAGAAATAGAAAAGAGTACTTTTAAAAATAGGAATAGTGGTGTATGCTTTAAAAGCATTAAGTGAGCCCTAAGCCAACATTCTGAAACCTGAAATTTGAACAGTTTGAAGAAATGGTGCCAGGTTGGTTTTCAGTTGTTGCTGTTGTTGTTCTGGTTTTTTGTTTGTTTTGTACTGGACAATCACTCTCAAACCCTGGCCTTACAGAGGACAATCTGTCACTGAGCCATGTACAGTAGTCACTTCCTTGTGTATGTTTTTTCTTCCTCCCTTAAAAGAATTGATTAGTTTGCCTTCATACCTATAGGAGGTATCAGCAACTATGTAAACTTTGTATTTTTGCCACTGTACACAAATTGCTTAAATTGGTGGCAGAAAGAGAGAGAGAGAGAGAGAGAGAGAGAGAGAGAGAGAGAGAGAGAGAGAGAGAAATACATAGAGATACAGAGAGAAAATTGGTTTCAATTCTCCTAAAGAACTCAAATTTAAGTGGGTTTTTTTGGGGGTTGTTTTGTTTTTGTTTTTGTTTTTGGGCCACATCTGGCATTGCTCAGGGGTTACTCCTGGCTGTCTGCTCAGAAATAGCTCCTGGCAGGCACGAGGGACCATATGGGACACCGGGATTCGAACCAACCACCTTTGGTCCTGGATCGGCTGCTTGCAAGGCAAACGCTGCTGTGCTATCTCTCCGGGCCCTCGAATTTTTTTTAATTTTTTTTTTTTGTTTTTTTTTGGGCCACACCCGTTTGACGCTCAGGGGTTACTCCTGGCTATGTGCTCAGAAATCGCCCCTGTCTTGGGGGGACCATATGGGAAGCCCGGGGATCGAACCGCGGTCTGTTCCTTGGCTAGCGCTTGTAAGGCAGACACCTTACCTCTAGCGCCACCTTCCCGGCCCCCGGGCCCTCAAATTTAAGTTTTACTTTCACTTACAAAAAAACTGTGTGCATGATAAATTATATTCTCTTTACTCTGAGGTACTTAAAGTATGATATTTAATATGTCATAAAAAGCTCTCAGGAAAGCAGATATATATACTCAACACATATGCTATATACCATATATATATTATTTATCACTTGGTTATAGGCTCAAAACTCATCAAAATAAAAACCTAGAAGAAAATGTTCACAACCTTTGGTAAAAAATTTAAATGACTTTTTAAAATTCATCTAATATGCTTCAAAAATATTACCAATAAAATGTCATTTACATTTCAGATCTATTAGTCTTTTTTTCTTAGAGCAATATATTGAATTATTTCAAAATGTCCTCATCCATATGTATAATAACAATAAATAATTTATTTCCTAAAACACACTTTTTTCCCCTGTGGATAGGCATTGCTAAGTTAGACTTGGCTGAAAAGTGCAATGGGAAATATTAGGTTTCAAACACTCAGTGAAGTTTTTCTGCCCATGCATGCTGAATAAACACACATTAAACTATTTACATATATTGTATTTCATCTCTCCCACTTAGGAAAACAAAATTTATAAATTGTATTTATACTGTTAGCAATGGTGCCTTTGTGTAGTGAACCTTCTAAAGCATCAGGTGTTTTTCTTCTTGGATCCTTAAACTGAAACTTAATTGTCCCATGTCACATCTGTTTACATCAATCAAAATATATAAATTACTTTACAGTGTGTTTCTTGAAAGGAAATGATTGATGTTTCTGAGTGAAATGGATCAAAAAGGTTTATATGGTGTTACAGAGAATTTCAGAATCTCAGGCCTGCTGTCTATGGAATATGTCTATGCATGACTTGGTGAGAGTGAAATTTCAGTGGGTGACACAGTTCACTAAATTAAGAGATTTTTGACAGTGATTCCTGACAAACTACATTTGATGATAAAGTAAAAGTATGGGTAATTTGCTAAGGCAGTGCTAAGGTTTGAGGGTCATTGCAATGTTGTAAACAAGATCAATTTAGGAAGGAACCCATGTGGAAAGGGATTTTCAGTTGGAAGACTCAGTATTTTATCCCATCTTCTCCTCTTCCAGTTACGTGACATTGGAAAAATAACTGTAATTCGCTGAAATTGATTTCTCATCTGTATCATCTACCACACAGAATATTGTGAGAAGACAGAAAAAACATCTAACAGAAACTTACAAATTACAAAACATCAGAATAAAACTCTGAAGTTTTGTTGTTGTTGTTGTTGTTGTTGTTATTTAGTGTGTTGAAGAGTGAATAATATCATTTTTGTTTTGCAGGGTCCACAACCAGCAGTGCTCAGAGCTTACTCCTGGCTCTGCATTCAGGGATCATTCCTGGCAGGGTTTGAGGAATTGTATGTGTTGTTAGGGATCAAACCTGGTTGACTGCATGCAAATCAAATAGTACCTGCTGTACTATTGTTCCAATCATTTAACTACAATATGTAAATTTCTGTAGTGCAATGTTAAAAGTAACTTCACTACAACTTAAATGTACAAAAAAAAGCAATGTCTTTATGTTTTCTATGTAGTAAGCTTATATAAGTATATATACACACATATATAGACACATTATCAATTATATGCAATCAACTGTAGATTCCAACAATTCTCTAATTTGTCTTCTATAATTATCTATTACCTTGCATTACTTGTGTCCTTTCAGAATTGTTTTGTTTTAAGGTTCTTTTGAGAGGAAGGGAGAGTTATTCAAGGATTATAAGGGACTTGAGAGAAAAAGGCTGCTGAGCTTCATTCTTACAATGCACTGACTAGTTTATGTCATGTTGTGTTTGTTGCTGGCATTCACTGCTGACAATTATGACAATGACCTTTCCTCTCGTTATTTTCAACACAGTGACAACATATAAACACATTGACTTCACATTGACTCAGCCTCACCTCTATTCTTTGAATGCTGTCTAAACTTCTGAATCTCAGAACTCTCTTCAATATTCACCTCCCAGTACCCTCATCTTTACTTTTACACTTACTTTTGCACTGACAAACTCTCAACTCCAAATTTTGTTTTTGTCTTTGGACCACACCTGACAGTGTTTGAGGACTACTTTCAGTGGTATTTGAGGGTTCATTAGGTGTTAGGGGAAAAACTCATGAATACTACAAGCAAGTAATCTAATCCATTTTTGAAGGGATGGCAGTTTCTACCTTGCGGTACTCAAGGCTTATTCCTTGCTCTAACTCAGGGATCACTCCTGGCAGCTTCAGGGAACCATATGGGGTACTGTAGATTGAACTCAAGTTGGCTATGTTCAAAGCAAATGCCTGTCCACTGTAATTTTACACTCTCCCCTAGTCCTATCCATTTAGAGTCATCACTTTGGTTCTTCTGTTTTTTTGACTTAATAAATTAGTATACTTACTTGGGTCTGGGGACGATACCCTACAATGCTCAGAGATCACACCTGGCTTTGTGCTCAAAAGTGATGCCTGGCAGAGTTCAGAGGACCATATAAGATGTCTAGATTCAAATGAGGGTTGTAGTTGCAGCAGCTGCATACAAGTGTCTTAATGCCTGTATTATCTCCCTAGACCTTTTTAAAAATTTTAAATTAATTCTTGATCAAAAATTATTTGTCTTGCATAGGAACTACAATCAGTGGTGCTCACAGGCTACTAGGACCACCACATTTGGTAATGCTAGGGCTAAGGAACATTCAGTAGAGGGAATACATTCAGAGCAAATGCTCTACCACTTGAACTATCTATCTCCATGACCCTATGGGATGGTCTCCATTTAAAATTTCAAAGACAGGGTGGGGCCATATCTGCATTTAGAGTTTACAACTTGCCAGTTTCTTCCCCTGCCTGAAAAGAACACTAGAGAAGATAGATTAAGATTCACAAATTTGACATCTTGCACTTTCTTGTCGATTTCTCTCCTCCTCCATCAGAAGAGTAGCTTTTCTTTTGATCTCTCACTAATATTTAGAAGTCTAAATATATCCTTACTTTAAAATATTTTATGTGAAAAATTTTCCTTTTTTCTTTAATGCTCCCTTTCTTTGTTGCTATGAGTAGGAGGTTGAAAATACTTGGTTGTGGGGTTCACCAGTGATCAAAATAGTTGTGGTGAACATTCTGGTTGTAGTGCTCACTATGAGTTGTTGTAATGCTCACATATATGCTCACTAAAGGCCCACTCCTGGCCACAATGCTAGTAAACCTTTAATTGTGGTGTGCTTAGAGTGTGTCGTTTTCAGTTGTATTTACGCATATCTGGCATTGCATTGGAGATGAGATACTTTGAACCTTTTTAAAGATTGGGGAGTGCTTTGGGGCCAGAGTTAGCATACTTAGTGGTTATTTTTTCAGAAGTGACCTACAGAGGGCCATATGCTGTGCAGATTGAATCTGTGTCAGCTAAAATACCTGCATGCAAGGTAAGTGTTTTACCTCTAATACTTGTTCTTAGGTCCTGGAGATAGAAATCTTGATTGCAGCACTGGGGAGGTGTTCCAAATAACAGATTTACGTGCACTCCCTAGTACACTTAACACATGTGAGCAACACTGGGGATCAGATTCATGGCCACATGTAGGAAGACAATTTTTTTTGTTTGTTTGTTTTGTTTTGTTTTTGTTTTTGGGCCACACCCAGCGGTGTTCAGGGGTTACTCCAGGCTGTCTACTCAGAAATAGCTCCTGGCAGGCACGGAGGACCATATGGGACACCGGGATTCGAACCAACCACCTTTGGTCCTGGATCGGCTGCTGGCAAGGCAAACACTGCTGTGCTATCTCTCCAGGCCCAGAAGACAGTGTTTTTTTTGTTTGTTTGTTTTTGTTTTTGTTTTGTAACTGAGCTAAAATTTAATTATTTAGAAGCTATTAGGATGTTCTCTTTGATTCAGTGCTAAAATATTTCAAATTATTTTATTTGAATTGAGTTTTTTAATACCCATTCTGTTAGGAGAGTCCTTTGAATATGAAAACTTAAATTTCAATGACTTTCTTGAATTGCTTTATTGTTGGTTTCTTTCTTCTTTCTTTTTCTCTCATGTCTTAGAAATTCTGTTTTCAAATGTTAAGGCCTTTATATATATTATATATAATACATATTATATATAATATACATACATATATATATATATATATATTGTTTAGGACTGCATCCATGACACTCAAGTGGTACTCTCAACTCTGCTGAGAGTCGCTTCTGAAGGTGGTGCAAGGAACTAAACGTGGGTCTCCTGCATGCAAAGCATGGATTTCATTTCATTATGTTTTCATTTTGTTATTATTCTCCATATCTAGAATAATGTATTATTTAAAGCTCCATTTATTCTTTTTCTTTTTGTTTCTTTTTGTTTGTTTGTTTTGTTTTGTATTACTCTTGGCTCTACTCTCAGAAATCGCTCCTGGCAGGCTTGGGGGACAATATGGGATGCTGATAATTGAATTGTTGGCTAAGTGCAAGACAAACACCCTACCACTGTGTTATTGCTCCAGGCAGCATTTATTCTTTTTTTCCCCCTGGTGGAAAGCATGGAAGCTACACTTAGTAGTGCTTAGGGTTTGCACCTGATTCTGTGTTCAGGGATCATTCTTAATGGTGCTCGGGGAATCATATGTGTTGCCAGAGATTTAAGTGAAACCAGCTATGTGCAAGGCAAGTGACTTACTTTCTTTATTATCTCTTTGACCCTAATTTATTTTCTGTTTTTAAACTTTGTTTTCTTTTCTGGAAATGACTTCAGTTTTTATGCTAAAATTTTTTTTAATATAATTTTTATTTTGATCATAGTGTCTTACATATTGTTGACAATAACATTTTAGGTACATATTTACATAAAATCAGGGGGGATTCCCATCCCCAAATTGTCCTCCCTACCCCTCCGTTGTTGTCCTACCTCCCATTTCCTCTTCCCTCACCCCCAGGGCGGCTAGAATATGTGGTCCCCTCTGTATCCAACCCACTACTTAGTAGTCTTGCACCTGTTTGGTCTTGATGCCTCCCTTATCTCCCCCTCTAACTGTAGGCAGGACTAGCTAGTTCAAGTTGCGTGGTTTTGCCTGAAAAGGAGAAGATAAATAAACTGGGGTAAGAGTCTAATACTCCCAAAATGGGTGGAATCCTTCTAGAGGCTCTCATCCTCGATTTGGGAGATGAAGGAGAGAAAGAAGGTGAAACACTCCACCAGTACCAAAAAAAGTGTCAATTATCCAGTGAGGACTCCAGCTATATTGATAAGCACCACAAAAAAACAGCCGAAAAACAAAGCAAAACAGACAGACAAACAAACAAACAAAAAACAAAACAAAAACAAACAAACAAACCAAAAACACGCCATGGTCTTGAAATAAGAAACATGGCATAGCACATAACGAGGGAAAAGAAAAGAATAGAAAAAAATAAGTATAATTGGGGACGACGATTTCAATAATCACACCCAAACAGAGAAATCGACCAAAATAGATAGGTAAATAAAAATAATAATAACAATAATAAATGAAGGTAAAAGATATATATGTATATATATATATATATACACACACACATATATATACATATATATAAAATACCAAGTTTTTGTGCTTTTTGTATTTTTTTTTTCACCTCCTGCCCTGGCACAGTAAATATTGGGGTCATTCGAAAAGGAATTCACATGGCCTAAGAAATATGAGGTTTCTCCGTCCTTGGAGTATACTGTCATGGGATCAGCTCCAGACTTTGCTCAGGATCATTTATTCTCCAGGTGGTGTTTTTTGGTGTGTGGAAGACTTCTGTTCTGTCCAGGGTGATACACTCAGAGCTCTGTGTTTAGAGGTCTCAGTATCTGCACAGATCCTGAGGTAGGACTTATGGTGAGGTCAGTCTTTGTGGTTCTAGAGGTTCTGTTACCTCAGTGTCGTTTTAGTCCATCTTCTGTGGTTGGTGACCTTGGTCTTTGCACTGACCCTAGGATGGCACCTAGGTTAGCGTCTTTCTTTGTGCTTCCAGAAGGCCCATTCTGTTGCAGTTGTCTCTGTCAGACCTTTGGGACTGGGGATCATGCTTATTGTGCAAGTCATAGTTCAAACCCTAAACTAGGGCTTTTTTATTGGTCCCAAGATGTATACTGTCTGGTCGTGGTTCTAGTAGCCAGTCATCTGTAAGTCACGATCTTGGCTTTTGGACCTACCAAAGGGTGCCGAGTCTTCTGGTTTTGTCTTGTCGTTAGCTGGTAAGGTAGGCTAATCTGCTCTAAGGTCAAGTTGTTCACATTTTCCTCTTTGTCAGGATATCATGTTAGAGCTGGTCCTTGTTGTTAACCCCGTAGTATTAAGGCTGTTCCGGATGGAGTTTGTTTCCTGTAGCTGTTGTGAAGAGCTGTGCCGATTCTATGTCTGGGATCCAGGGTTCAAGGCTGGATGAATGGCATCTAATCATCTGAGGTCTAAGTGATTCCACATGACATATTTTCAAGGTAGGAGATACCCCTGTATTGTAAACAACTATGAGTTCCTATCTCTAGTAGATAAGAGCTCTTTTTTTTATATGTAAGGTTTCCCCATTATTTAGTGTGTCTTTGCAGGGGGAGATGGAGCCACATTGTATTGTAGGTGTGGTTGGGGGTGGACAGAGGGGATAACAGACACAGGTCACATACCCAAAAATGATAAAAATAATAATAATAATAATAAAATAAAATAAAATAAATAAAAACGTATGTGCTCACAAATGTATATATAGGACCAACATTTAAAAAAATAAATAAATAAATTTAAGAGGAAAAAAAAAAAAAAGAACGAAAATGAGTTAGCGAAGTTTTTAAAGGACCAAAGTGGTGCAAAAGACTACCTTACATTTGGGGGAGAGCAGATAACGAAGTGGTGTATTACAGGTCTTATGCCTATGTTGGAAGTACAGTTTTTCCCATTGTCTTTTGGGTTTTTCTTGTGATGTGTGGGTTCCCAGGCATCTTCCTATCACACCCCCTGACCTTCTTCAGGTTGGTAAAAATTTGCGGCAGGGAGGTCTTGGAAGAGTTCTTGCATTGGGGATACTTTTGGACCTAGGTCCGGTTTCAAGAAACAGTCCATGTTAGGGGGAGTTGGTAGGGAGGGCCTCGCAGCATGAGTCCGCAGGGGAGTTGGCTGTCTTTTCTTGCCCGGGACGAGGTGTGGGTTTGACTGGGTGTCCCTTCTCTTGGGTGCTGGGTACTGGTTCGTTGGGGTAGGAGGTCGATCTTGTTGCCTAATAGATTAAGGACTGAGGGTGAAGTGTTTTAATATAGAGGGAGGTCTGGATGGGATTGAGGGGTGGAGGGATAGTTGGATTTCCAGAGGGGGGAAAGGGTAAGGTGTATGGAAGGGGTAGGGAGGGAGAAAAGAGAAAAATACATTAGAAAGAAAGGGAGAAGAGAAAGGATAGAAAGTAAAGAAAAGAATAGAAAAGAAAAAAATAACCAAGAAAGTGGTGAGAAGAGAGGAGAAAATAGCAAGGGACTGCTGGTTTGCTTGAATGTGTTCAGTGAATAGAGCATGTAGTTTGGGTCTGTACGTCGCTGTTACTGCTTCGGTGGTCTGACTGGTCACGTG
Source organism: Suncus etruscus (assembly GCF_024139225.1). NCBI lineage: Eukaryota > Metazoa > Chordata > Mammalia > Eulipotyphla > Soricidae > Suncus > Suncus etruscus. Next base: position 91,877,723 of record NC_064851.1, on the reverse strand, counting down.
CTTGAAACCCTAAAAGAAGGTAAACCTAGGGATAAAGTGTATGTTAAAGAGTTTTCTCAGGGCCAACTCGTAGTGCAAACTGGGTATGGTATCTCGTGTGGTATCCCGAGTTGCCATCTTAGCTTGTCCGCCCTTTGTATCCAAGAACGCCTGTGGACAGAAAAGCTGAGAGGTTATTTTAAATATAGTAAGATAGAGGCATTAATACGTAGTTTTATGGGATGTTTCCATTGGAGCCAGTGGTTTGCCTTGGTATTCTTTACCTGTGTTCCTGTATACGATCTCTACAGGATTATTATGGGCCATTATTGTAGAAGGTTAATTACGTACCTGTTCTCTCTATGCTGCTGTTCTGGTGTTGCTGTTTTCTTTGTGGTATAATGTGTAGTCGCGAGTTTGTGTTGTTCCTTTTTCATGTGTTTTGGGCACTGTTCCGAGGTATATGTTGACTATTACAGTGGTTGGAGTTTCTACCCTGTTAGACCCTGTTATTTGATTGTTAAGTATTAGTTGTGATTGAGATGTATGTTCTATGTGCTTTAGAATAGTGCTACCATTCTGTGTTTATCTTTTGTCTTCTGACTTACTTCGTTTAACATAACATGATCTAAGTCCATCCACGTTGCTGCAAAATATGTGATTGTATCATTTCTGATTTCCATGTAATATTCCATTGTGTATAGATACCACATCTTAATGATCCATTCATCTGTTGTTGGACATCGCGGTTGGTTCCAAGATTTGGCTATTATACTGAGTGCTGCGATAAATAGTGGGGTGCACACGTATTTTGGAATGAATGTTCTTCCAACTTGGGGGTATATACCTAGGAGTGCAATTGCTGGGTCAAAAGGGAGCTCAATTCTGAGTTCTTTGAGTACTCTCCAGACTGTTCTCCATAGATGTTGGACTAGGGGGCATTCCCACCAGCAGTGGATGAGAGTTCCCTTCATACCGCATCCACGCCAACAAAGATTGTTCTCAGTATTTTTGATGTGAGCCATCCTCACTGGTGTAAGGTGGTATCTCATTGTTGTCTTGATTTGGATCTCTCTGATGATGAGTGAAGGTGAGCATGTTTTCATGTGTTTGTTAGCCATCCTTCTGTCATCCTTAGAGAAGTGTCTATTCATTTCTTCTCCCCATTTTTTTATGGCTTTGTTTGGTTTTGAGGGGCTCAGTTTTCTGAGTGCTTTGTAAGTTCTAGATATCAGCCCTTTATCTGATATGTCTAGTGAAAAGATTTTTTCCCATTCTGTTAACTGTCTTCTTGCATTAAGTAAGGTTTCTTTTGCCATGCAGAAGCTTTTTAGTTTGATGTAGTCCCATTTGTTTATGTTTGCTGCTAAGGTTCTTGCCATTGGTGTTCCATTCTCAAAGACCTTTTTGATATATAGGTCTTCGAGTGTTCTCCCTATTTTATTCTCAATAAACTTTATAGATTCGGGTCTGATTTCAAGGTCTTTGATCCATTTTGAGTTGACTTTTGTATAAGGAGTGAGGTATGGGTTGATTTTCACTTTCGTACATGTGGTTTTCCAGTTGTGCCAACACCATTTGTTGAATAGGCTTTCTTTGTTCCATTTCAGATTCTTGCCTCTTTTATCAAATATTAGTTGGCTGTATATCTGGGGGTTTATATCTGGGAATTCTGTCCTGACCCACTGGTCTGAAGTCCTGTCTCTGTTCCAGTACCATGCTGTTTTGATTACTATGGCTTTATAGTATAGTTTCAAGTTAGGTAAGGAGATTCCACCCAGCTTCTTGTTTTTCAGTATGTGTTTGGCTATCCTGGGTCTTTTGTGGTTCCAGATGAATTTTGTTAATGATTGTTCTAATTCTTTAAAGAATTGTGTCTGGATTTGGATAGGGATTGCATTAAATCTATATAGGAGTTTGGGTAGGATGGTCATTTTGATTATGTTAATCCTACCTATCCATGAGCATGGGATGTTCTTCCATTTCTTTAGATCCTCTTCAATTTCTTTCTGGAGTGTTTTGAAGTTTTCCTGGTATAGGTCTTTCACTTCTCTTGTAAGGTTGATTCCTAGATACCTGATATTTTTTGATACTATCTTAAATGGAATTGTATTTTTAATCTCTCTCTCCTCAACTTCATTTTTTGTATATAGAAACGCTACTGTCTTTTGTGTATTGACTTTGTATCCAGCCACTTTGCTGTATTGGCTGATTGTTTCTAGGAGTTTTACTGTGGACTCTTTAGGGTTTTTAATGTATATCATCATATCGTCGGCAAATAGAGATAGCTTGTGTTCATCTTTCCCTATTTGAATTCCTTTGATTCCCTTCTCTTGTCGGATTGCTATTGCTAGGACTTCTAAGGTTATATTGAATAAGAGTGGAGAGAGTGGACAGCCTTGTCTAGTTCCTGACCTTAGTGGGAATGCTTCTAGTTTCTTGCCATTAAGTATAATGTTGGCTGTTGGCTTTTCATATATAGCTGTAACTATCTTAAGGAAAGTTCCTTCTAACCCTATTTTTCTGAGTGTCTTTAACATGAAAGGATGTTGGATTTTGTCAAATGCCTTCTCTGCATCGATTGATATGATCATGTGGTTTTTGTCTTTCGTGTTGTTGATGTGATGTATCAAATTGATTGATTTGCGTATGTTGAACCAACCTTGCATTCCTAGTATGAATCCCACTTGGTCGTGATGTATGATCTTTTTGATGAAGTGTTGCGTTCGGTTTGCTAAGATTTTGTTAAGTATCTTTGCATCTATGTTCATTAGTGAGATTGGTCTGTAGTTTTCTTTTTTGGTGGTGTCTTTGCCTTCTTTGGGAATGAGTGTGATATTAGCCTCATAAAAAGAGTTGGGGAGGATTCCTGTTTTTTCTATGGTTTGGAAAAGCCTATGGAAAAGTGGTAGTAAGTCTTCTTGAAATGTTTGATAGAATTCACCTGTAAATCCATCTGGGCCTGGGCTTTTGTTCTTAGGGAGTTTTTTAATTACATCTTCAATTTCCTCTGAGGTGAGTGGTCTGTTTAGGCTTTCTAGATCTTCCTTTTCCAGTCTTGGAAGAGGGTGTTTGTCTAAGAATCTGTCGATTTCTACTGGGTTCTCTAGCCTAGTTGAGTATAGTTGTTCATAGTATGATCTCATGATATGTTGTATTTCTTGGGGTTCTGTTGTAATATCTCCCCTTTCATTTGTGATCCTGCTGATTTGGGTGTTTTCCCTCTTTTTTTTGGTGAGTTTTGCCAATGGTTTGTCTATCTTGTTTATTTTTTCGAAAAACCAACTCCTGGTCTCATTGATTTTTTGTATTGTTTTCTTGGTTTCGATGTTGTTTATTTCTGCTCTGGTTTTTATTATTTCTTGCCTTCTGGTTGTGGTTGGATTTCTCTGTTGCTGTTGTTCCAATTCTTTGAGGTGATCTTTTAAACTGTTGGTTTTGTTATTTTCCTGTTTCTTGACATAGGCCTGTATTGCTATGAGTTTCCCCCTAATTACTGCTTTTGCTGTGTCCCATAAATTTTGACATGTTGTCTCTTCATTGTCATTTGTCTCAAGGAATCTTTTTATTTCTTCCTTGAGTTGTTCTTTGATCCAGCTGTTGTTGAGCAGGATGTTGTTTAATCTCCAGGTACTAGTTTTTCTCCATTGCTTCTTCTTGACATCAATTTTAACCTCTGTTGCATAGTGATCTGAAAGGGTACTTCTTATGATCCTTACCTTTGTGGTCTTATATAGGTTGGCTTTGTATCCTAACACATGGTCTATTCTGGAGAAGGTTCCATGTGAGTTTGAGAAGAATGTGTATTCTGCTTTCTGGGGATGGAGGGCTCTATATAAATCTATTAGCCCTAAATCTTCTAATTTTTCATTTAGAGCTCTTATTTCTTTGTTATTTTTCTGTTTGGTGGATCTGTCCAGTGGTGATAGTGGAGTATTGAGGTCCCCTACTATTATCACATTTCCCTTCATGTGTTTCTCCAGGTTTGCCAGCAGTTGCCTCACATATTTTGCTGACTCTACATTAGGTGCATAGATATTGATCAGGGTTAGTGTTTCTTGATCTAATGTTCCCCTGATCAGTAAGTAGTGTCCCTCTTTGTCTCTGATCACTTTCTTGAGGTTGAATATAATTTGGTCTGATATAAGAATGGCTGTCCCTGCTCTTTTTTGTTTTCCATTGGCCTGAATAATTACTTTCCATCCTTTTATTCTAAGCCTGTGCTTATCCTGTAGCTGTAGGTGTGTTTCTTGCAGACAGCAGAAGTCCGGTTTATTTTTACTAACCCAGTTCTCTACTATGTGTCTTTTAAATGGAGAGTTTAGTCCGTTCACATTTAGGGAAATTATTGATAGAGAGGACTGTTGTGCAGTTGTATTGTGTGCAGTGGTTGTTGTTACAATCGGGGGTTTGGATTGTGTAATTCATCTCTGAGTAAGTCGCTTAGGATCGGCTTAGTTTGCACAAATAGTTCAAGTTCGTTCATGTTTGAGAATGTTTTTAGTCTGCCCTCCCATATGAATGATAGTTTTGCTGGGTATTGGACCCTGGGTTGGAAGTTTCTTTCATTCAGTCGTGTAAATATGTCATTCCACTGTCTTCTTGCTTGAATTATTTCAAATGGAAGATCCGGTTTGATTCTTATGTCCTTTCCTTTGTACTTGAGGTTTTTTTTCTCCCTTATTGCTTTTAGGAGTTCCTCTTTCTCTTTGTTTTTTGCCATTTGGATTATTATGTGTCTTGGTGTGGGTTTATTAGGGTCTATTTTATTAGGGACTCTCTTGACTTCCTGGATTTGTCCTGAAGTGTCTTTCCAGAGTGTGGGGAAGTTCTCTGTTATTATCTCCCTGACTACCTGTTCTTCCCCCTTCCCTATTTCCTCCCCTTCTGGTATACCCACAATTCTTAGATTGTTTCTTTTGTCTTTGTTCATTAGATATTGGATTTTTCCTTCCAGTGCTTTGCCTTTTATTTCTTTGTTGGTTTCTTGATCTTTTTTTGATTGTAGTTTTCCTTCGAGTTCTTCGATGTGCTTCTCCAACTCTGTGTTTCTGCTCATAAGACTTGCTACTTTGTCTTTTAAGTCCTTCACTTCTTTTTGTATGGAATCTCTCATGTTCTTTGGCATTTCTTCTTTAATTTGGCTGATTCGTTCGTCCATGGATTTCTTATACTCGGTTGCTGGGGTTTCTTTCAATTCTTTTATTAATTCTTGCATTTCCTTCCTCATGACAGCTTTTAGGTCTTCTTCCCATGGATCTGTGCGTTTTGGTGGACTTGGAAATTTGATAGGGTTTGTCATGGTGTCTCCAGTTATTAGCGATTTCCTTGCTTTACGCATTGTTCTTTGTATTTAATGGTGTATTTTGGAGTGCTGTGGCTTCTAATTTTGGCCTGCTTTGACCCCTTCCTGAAGGTGTTTCTAGAGGGGCCTGTTGGGTGAGTTTGTTGAGCCTAGCCCTTTCTCCTCCCCTTTGCTACCTAGAGTTCAGCCTTCCTGCTGTGGGTCTTTTCCCTTTTCTGCTCCTTATTTCTGTCAGCGGTGCAGTTCCACTCCTGGCCACAATGGTTACTGGCGCTGTTGAGCCTAGCTCTCAATCCCCCCTCCTTTCTCTGGGAGTCAATGGATTTCCGCCCCCTCCAAGCCTCCCTTGAAGGAGTTCCCTCAGTCTACCCTTTCAGGCTCTGCCCTCGCCCTTGGGGAGTCCCTGGTCCGCTCCAGGGCCCAAGGGGGTGGATTGCTCTAGGTCACCTGAGAGTCCAGATAGCTGGCCCTATCTCCCCCTACTATTCCGGTTGCTCAACTTGCCTTTCCAGGCGCCCACCCGGGGGAAGGGACTCACTGGGGGGGGGGAGTCGGTCCTGACGACAAGGAAACAAAGTCTCACCCAAGCCGCACAGGAAACAAAGTCTCCCCCAGGCCGCACAAGGGAGCAAAATCTCACCCAAGCCACACAGGAAACAAAGTCTCCCCCAAGCCGCACAAGGGAGCAAAACTCTCACCCAAGCCGCACAGAAAACCCTGTCTTCCCCGAGCCGCACAAGGGAGCAAAACTCTCACCCAAGCCGCACAGGGAACCAAGTTTCCTCCGAGCCGCACAAGGGAGCAAAACTCTCACCCAAGCTGCACAGAAAACCCTGTCTCCCCCGAGCCGCACAAGGGAGCAAAACTCTCACCCAAGCCGCACAGGGAACCAAGTTTCCTCCGAGCCGCACAAGGGAGGGAACTCTCACCCAAGCCGCACAGGAAACAAAGTTTCCGCCGAGCCGCAGAAGGGAGCAAAACTCTCACCCAAGCCGCACAGAAAACCCTGTCTCCCCCGAGCCGCAGAAGGGAGCAAAACTCTCACCCAGGCTGCACGGGGAACCAAGTTTCCCCCAAGCCGCACAAGGGAGCAAAACTCTCACCCAAGCCGCACAAGGAACCAAGTTTCCTCCGAGCCGCACAAGGGAGGGAACTCTCACCCAAGCCGCACAGGAAACAAAGTTTCCCCCGAGCCGCAGAAGGGAGCAAAACTCTCACCCAAGCCGCACAGAAAACCCTGTCTCCCCCGAGCCGCACAAGGGAGCAAAACTCTCACCCAAGCCGCACAGGAAACACAGTCTCCCCCGAGCCGCACAAGGGAGCAAAACTCTCACCCAAGCCACACAGGGAACCAAGTTTCCTCCGAGCCGCACAAGGGAGCAAAACTCTCACCCAAGCCGCACAGAAAACCCTGTCTCCCCCGAGCCGCACAAGGGAGCAAAACTCTCACCCAAGCCGCACAGGGAACCAAGTTTCCTCTGAGCCGCACAAGGGAGGGAACTCTCACCCAAGCCGCACAGGAAACAAAGTTTCCCCCGAGCCGCAGAAGGGAGCAAAACTCTCACCCAAGCCGCACAGAAAACCCTGTCTCCCCCGAGCCACACAAGGGAGCAAAACTCTCACCCAAGCCGCACAGAAAACCCTGTCTCCCCCGAGCCGCACAAGGGAGCAAAACTCTCACCCAAGCCGCACAGGGAACCAAGTTTCCCCCAAGCCGCACAAGGGAGCAAAACTCTCACCCAAGCCGCACAGAAAACCCTGTCTCCCCCGAGATACACAAGGGAGCAAAACTCTCACCCAGGCCGCACGGGGAACCAAGTTTCCCCCAAGCCACACAAGGGAGCAAAACTCTCACCCAAGCTGCACAGGGAACCAAGTTTCCTCCCTAACATTTTCTTTTTAATTGGAATATTTCTGAATCTTAGGATACTTTATGTTGCCAAAATAATTTCTTATAAGACAATTTTGATGACAAGAGAGATGTCTCAAAGTTGCTGCCATGCATGATTAGAAGACTTCTAGAATTCTTATTTGTTTGGTGTCTTTTTTTTTTTTTTTTTTTGGTTGTTGGGCTACACCCTGTGATGCTCAGGGGTTACTCCTGACTATGTGCTCAGAAATTGCTTCTGGCTTGGTAGATCATGCGGGACTCTGGGAATTGAACCGAGGTCCATCCTCGATCAGCCGTGTGCAAGGCAAATGCCATATCACTGCCCTATCACTCCATCCCCTGTTTTGTGTCTTCACTTTCTTCTCAAAGAAGATTTGTAACAATATTTGGGGAGAAAGGAAATGTATTTCTCTCTTCTGTAATGCAGATTTCTGTTTATTTGGTAGAGTCTTTCCTATTTGGTAGAGGCTTTCCCTGGATACCTGGCAAAAGCAATTAAAATATCAGGGCCTTTAAAAGCTGATGTATACAAAAATGGAATATATGAAATTTCTAAGAGAGTATTCAATTGAAGAAGTGGAAATGCTAAATGCTAATATATCTGTCCCAAGAGTTAGACCAAAATATGGAGATGCTTTAATAGGGTATAGAAGGGGGTCTTGTATTGGAAAGGCAGGTGAATTAGAAAAGTCACTGGGATGACCTAGGGTAGATGGACAAATTAGGATTTCAACAGAAATTCAAGCATCCAAACATGTGCAGCTCTAAGAGTGAAAGTACAATGAGGAACTTTAGAGATCTTATAGCTCTTGGGCAGTTGGACTGATCATCAACTCCATGCAGGCTAGATCCAGGTGCTGGCAGTAGGCCTGGGTGAGCAGTTTGTTGGAAGAAATGTTTAAATGTGGAGGGCTAGATATTGTGTAGTGGGTAAGGTGCTTGCCTTGTACATGACTGACATGGATTTGATTCCAGCACCACACATGACTCCTAAGAAAAATCAGAAATAAGTCTTAAGCAAAGAGCCAATAATAAGCCTGAGTATAGCTGGGTATGGATGAAAAACTAAATCAAAACAAAACAGACAAGGAGTTGAAGAGAGGGTGAGATAAGCCAGGATTCTACTAGAGATCTTGCACTTTACAGCACATAGATTTTTTAATTGGGATCCTTTAGGTTACCACTGTTTAACTTTCATACTCAAATTTCACAAACATTTTTTTTTATCTTGTCCAGTTCTAACTTAAACCATATAGAGAGGGATATGCTGCTCTCCACTTAGCCAACCAAGTTGGCAGCAAAACATACTACCTTAAAAACTGTGGGAGCTCTATCTGGGAAGTTTGGGCTTAACTTTAAACTTGATCATGTTCCCAGACAAGGTTTGATCCATTTATGGCATGAAGGCTTAATATCTGCCTGCCTGTGTCTGGCTGCTAAGGGAGGAGGAAGTTAAAGGGGTTTTGTCAGACTTGAATACACAAATACTCATATTTTCCTGATTATGCTTCTTCCATCACAACATAGACATTTTTTTTTTACAACATAGACTTTTAAGTCTAGAATTCTTCTTTATTTCTTTTCAAAGAGTGCATTTTCAATTACCTGCAAGTAGTAGTTAGGGATCATCACCCCCAGTGGCATATGGGATTGCCAATTCCTGAGTGTTTACAGAATTCTGTGGATTAACTCAGATTTCCTCTCTTGACTTTCAACTTCCTCCCCTGCTAGTTCAAGATTAATTTTTCTTAGATCTGGTGAGTCATCTCCTGTTTATCTATTAATTGTCTAGTTTATAAACTTATAATTGTTCTTTGATTCTGTTCTTTATATTGTGAGTTTGTGCTTGTAAAATTCCTTTATTACTATTTGTGTGTGATCTAAAGAGGAAATAGAAAAAAGATTGATGTTACTATTAAATGTGCCAGTTTTTATTGAGATTTTTTATACAATTTTATCTAGTAAGAGATAAATAAGTTTGTTTTAAAATATTCACATGGCCATAGGCAGTATTAAAAGAGTTGATTCTTCATTCTCTAGTCTGTCAATGGAATAATAAATAATCAGATCTATAAATTGGCCAAGTTAGAAGGATCTTGATCTAAAATGTATTTGATATAAAGTATTGTATGTACTGTTTTAAGTTATTGTTATATTGAGAACCAACAAATAAAAATCAACCAGAATTAACCCTGCCATGCCTTAGCTGCTAACAGAGCTAATATTCTAATAGGAGACAGCATATAAAAAAAAATAAGGCCTTAAGGCCTATCAGTTTTTCTATTCATTTACCATTTATTAAAAAATAATACAATGATGGTTAGAGAGGTAGCATGGAGGCAGGGCATTTGCCTTGTATGCAGGATGGTAGTTCAAATCCCGGCATCCCATATAGCCCAAGTAGCCTGCCAGGAGCGATTTCTGAGCATAGAGCCTGAGTAACCCCTGAAGGCTGCCGTGTGTGACCCAAACAAACAAACAAACCTACAACTCAATAAGATAAAGAAAAGATTGTATTGGTATTTTACACAGAATAAGAAGGGAACATTTTTTTTTTTTTTTTTTTTGGTTTTTGGGCCACACCCAGAGGTGCTCAGGGGTTACTCCTGGCTGTTTGCTCAGAAATAGCTCCTGGCAGGCACGGGGAACCATATGGGACACCAGGATTCGAACCAACCACCTTTGGTCCTGGATCGGCTGCTTGCAAGGCAAATGCCGCTATGCTATCTCTCCGGGCCCAAGAAGGGAACATTTTTATATTGAGAGATTTGGGGGCAACCTGACTGTGCTCAGGGAACATATGGTTTGAGGGAATCAAATAAATGCAGACATCCCACATGTAAGAGTGCATTCAATCCTTTGAGCTGTTTCTCTGGCTCAATTGAATATAATTATTTTGCTTCTTTGTTTTGTTTTTGAGCCACATCCAACAGTAATTAAGAGTTATTCCTGGCTCTTTGCTCAAAAATTACTTTCTGCAGGCTTTCAGGGGACCATATTGGATGCCCAGTATCAAACCCTGGATGGCCACATGCAAGGCAAACACCCTACTTACTAAGCTATTACTCTAGCCCCCCCTATCATTTTATTTTTAAAGATTAACTTATTTTCTTAAACATTAATTAGTACTTTAAATTGCTATTTTGGTAAATGTGCTTAAAGATTATCTATGCTTACAAAAAGTCATATCTAAACCTAAGATATGTAGTTGCTTCCTAATAAATTATTTCATTAAAGAATACTTTAAGATAGAAAAATTGCAAAGGCTTTATAGAGACTGTATCATGATTTTTCAATTACTAACATATTGGTATGGGACATTGATTGTAATTAGCTAATGTTGATGCATTTCTTTTAACTAAAATTTGTACAAAATATAAAATAATTTATTTTTCTTAGTTTTAACCCAACTTTACAGTTTCAGGGTGTCATTCAGGAGCTATGTATATTTGGTTAATTTAATTTAATTTAATTTATTTATTTATTTATTTATTTATTTATTTATTTATTTATTTTTTTGGTGTTTGGGCCACAACCGGCGGTGCTCAGGGGTTACTCCTGGCTGTCTGCTCAGAAATAGCTCCTGGCAGGCACGGGGGACCATATGGGACACCAGGATTTGAACCGATCACCTTATGTCCTGGATGGGCTGCTTGCAAGGTAAACGCCACTGTGCTATCTCTCTGGACCCTTTTTTTTTTTTTAATGACTATTTTTTCACCCTTTTCTATTTACTGAAATGCAGAAACATATGATAAATCAGAATAGACCATGCTCTAAAGTTCTCCACAAGAGGCAAGAACCCCCAAACAGGGTGACTATTATTTTGCATAAGCACAATAAAAGCTGGGGAAATAAAAGGAAAAATAAAATTTCAACTAGAGATGAGCAGAGTGGCCTTTTCCAGGAGTCATTTAGTCCTACATGCCAACTACAGGCTTCAAACCCTCTATAGTTTGCCTAACCCCACAGTCTCCTAAGTGGCAGGAAAAGTAAAAGGTTCTTTTTCCTTCATCTTCTCTTTGGTGGCTGTCTTTATCAGGCATTGCACGAGAACCCTTGGGCTTGCACAAGCACAAGCACAAGCCCTACGTCCTGGTTCAGGTGTCCTGAAGCATGTCCTGGTTTACAAGTTATTGCCAGGGCATCATGAAGCATGCCCTGGTATTGAATTGTTGCCAGTGTGGCACAAAGTTTGCCTATGGTTCTCTCATTGCCAGAGTGGCTCAAAACCTGCGCCTGGATTTGTTGATGGGACCCAAAGTTTGGGGGGTATATGGCCAGTCTTAAAACATCTGAAGTTTAAGTCAGGCCAATATGACAAATGATCGGGGTTAACATATAAATTGTGAAGTTTTTGTTTGTTTGTTTTTATTTTTATTGTGGCCAAAGTGAATTACAAACCTTACACAGTGATATTTAAGGTACACAGTGACAATAAATGAGGGCCTTTCCACCAGCAGTGTTGTCCTCCCTTCATCCCTGTTCCCAAGCATATATCCCTCATTTCCCTCCTTTATCCCCCAGAATGCTAGTGTAACTAAAAGCATATATGTTAACACTAATGTAAACCTTTTTTTTTTTTTTTTTTTTTTTTTTGCAGTTCCAGATATTTTTACTAGTGGTTTCTGAAAGGTTTGGAGTCAAAGGAGCACTGTAAAACCATGTTAGTGTGGCAATTATGGTTTGCATAATTGTATGTTTGTATAATTGTATGGGGGTCATGGAAAGGAAAACCTTTAGCCTAAGTACAAGGAGACCCTACCCCTACCCCTAAAGTTTCCTGACATAAGACAAACTAGTTTGTCCAATCCCAGTCATAGTGCCCATACAGTTATATTTTTCACAGTCTCTGTTGTTGATCTCACGTTTCTGTATTGAAGGTCCTGGAATTTGTATATCCTACATTGAAGTCAGGATGGTGCAGAGCGGTGTCTAATTTCAACTCGCAATTAATGGGCAATGCAGAAAGCCCTGTCCAGTATGCAGGTCGTTGTTGTTGTTGTTTAAATCTTCTCAGTGTTAAGGAAAGATTCTTTTGAGTAAATCAATGTCAGAGCAGCAGTAGGGTCTTCCCTGGTAGAGGATTGCTTCCAGGTGATGCCATAAACAACACTGGATGTTTCATAGATGGCTTCCCTGGTTCAGGGATGACTGGAAAATGCCCAAATCTCTGAGGCCTGTGCCAGGTCATCATGTCAATGTTCAGGGTTTGTAAGGTTTCATTGCACCACAAGATTTGTGTGTTCCTATCTCTCTTAGATAAGGACTTATTTGTATATATAGTATTTTCCATTTTAATGTGCCCATGCAAACAAGGAATAATGCCATCTGACATTATCAGTGCATAAGGTGGGCAAAAGAACAAGTCCAACTATCCTCGTGACCTGCTTCAAACATAAGCATTAAACTGAGGGACTCTTTCACCAAAATTCCTTATTGAACAATTCACAGCGAGATTGGTGCCTATGGGGATGCTAGAACAAGTCCAACAATCCAATTGACTTGGTTCTTATATAAATGTTAAATGGAGGGACACTTCTACAAACTTCCTCATTTAACAAATAACAAAGGGAAGGAAAGATAGAGAGGGACTCTTTCACCAAAATACCTTATTGAACAGTTCACAAAGAGGAGAAAAGATAAAAAGTGGGGAAAATAAACAATCTAACTTAAGACAGTGGACTCAATTGTCACCGTTCATGGGAACTAATCAGAAACCTAGTATGGTAGCAACCACAGTTACACAATGAAAGAAGGAAGAGGCCGAGAGGATGCTGAGAGTAAACAAGTAGGTAAAGAGTACTGGTTCCTTCCCAGCCTAAGAGTCCATCCTCTCATTTTTATTTTGAAAATATACGGTCCCCCCACCCGAACTGGTCTCTTCCCAAACTGAGAGTCAATCCTCCCATTTATATTTTAAATATATAAGGTTTTTTAAATGGAGACCAATAAGAAGAAAAAAAAATGCCAGTGAATGTCATGACGTAATGTCCCGACATACACCAGTGCTTTATTGGCCCGTCATCCACCCCATATGTCCCCCACTTAGTGTCAGGAGAGAAAGGGGGAAAACCTGAGGACCACAATAGAGTCCACCTGGGCTGGCAACTGGGAAAGGCCTGAAGTAGAGGGGGAAATAGGGGAACGGCTGGAGGCCTGCCAAGCCTCCCAGCACCCCCCAAGCTAGGGAGAATGCCATCCAGCATGGGGTGTCCCCTAACCCCATACTTAGGAATCAAGATACCAGAAGCCAGCTATCTGCCTCGCTCCTCCCTCTGCTCCTCCTCCCTAGAGTAGGGAGTGGGGGGAAGCCTGGAGACCCCTAATAGAGTCCACCTAGAACCCATAGCAGGCCACCCTAGGTGGCACTCAGGCCAGGCCCAGAGTCCAGGGGAAAATAGGGGAATGGCTGGAGGCCTGCCAAGCCTCCCAGCACCCCCCAAGCTAGGGAGAATGCCATCTGGCATGGGGTGTCCCCTAACCCCATACCTGGGAAGAGCTGGCCTCCTAAATTGTAAAGTTTTTATCCCTAATACAGATACTCCTCGCTTAATGACCAAGTTCGTTTTAATGACTTGGTTAAGAGAATTAGTCGTTAAGTGAGGAACTGCATGTACTGTATACAGTAGTACAGTATATGCATAGTACATGACAATACAGTATTCTGAATAAGTAAAATAATGAGAAAGATCAAACTGAAAACTTCAACTTGTTTTAAGTTGCATAGGTTATGTAATTTACAAACAGTACTGCAATGTATTATAGAACATAAAGTAAGTAAAGTAGGTAAGGTGAAGAGATGGACGTAAGTGCGAGAGGTCACTAAACAGGTAGATCGTTAAGCGAGGAGTATCTGTAGATGGAAACTCCTCTTTTTCATAAGATTTCCATTTTATTGGGTCTATGCAAAATGAAGAAAAGGCTATTGCCACAAGATAATACTGGGTCACCAGGGGACTATGGGTTAGGTACATAGGTATAATAACAGTAAAAAATGTATAAAGAAATACACATATCCCCTATTTCTCTGCTGAACCAGCCCAAAGCAACAACAAAGTTCTCCAATAAAGAAATATTCATAAATAAATACACATATGCTCCCCCCAGTTTGTTATTAAGTCCAATATGGTTAATATTTGGATTACTGCTTCAGATAATGAGGTGATATTTTGGTAGAGGCCAATCAGAAAGGTGTTGGCTGTGTCCTGCAGCTGCTGGGTCAAGTCATGGGTAGAGATCAGTCCCTGAGCCAGACCCATTCAAGCTGATTTGGGGGACATGAGGGAATGAGGTGGTGCTCCAGAGCACAAAGGGTGTTGAGCTGTAGGAGTAATGAGGTTTAATAGAAAAGCAACAAATCCGAGATAGGTGAGCATAGGGAAACAATAGAAAAGGTTTTGCTGAGTGGCAGTGGGGAGGGGAAAGGTAGAAGGGCTATGTACAACACAGACAGATATTATGTACAATACAAATAGATATTAACATAAATGTGGCCATCACACATACATAGTTGATTGATCAAAATGTTACAGCTGTATAAGTGACCCATGTAGCATGATAAATGGGAATGGGTCAAAGCTCTTCATAAATATAAAGCCAGTTAGAAAAGTGGTGAGAAAAATTTAAACCAGTTGCTTGTAGGAACTAATACCTAATACTTGTATTATTAGTAGTACACTAATACCTAATTAATACTTATAGTCGCTAATACCTAGGAATCATTGCTGTGAGGGTAGACTTGGCAGTAAAAGTGTTATAAGTTTGATTGCACATAAATCATTCTCAAACCAATTGGTTTTTTTCATATCCTGTCATAAACATATCACAAAATATTTTTTCATATGTTGCTAAACACTCATACTGAACACTGTAATAAGACTCTTGAGCACTGTAATATGAGTCTAGACTAGAGTATCCAAGTTCTCTTTCCATAGAATTCTGTGGACAGAACATTGAAAAATAATTGCAGACGTACTTAGATTGAAAATAAGTCTCTAAAATATTCTTATAATGAGCACAGTAATAGGAGTTAAGAACACTGAGTTCTGTCGTTCGAGTCCACAGCATCCATGTTCCTTCTCCCGTAAACTCCATTTTGTTGAGTTTTTTTTTTATTTTAACATGTACATTTACTTTGTCCCTTGAGCCCCCAGATTGTTGTACATTATAATATTTCTTACACAAAGCAATCTAAAGACACAAAATTTATGCAACTCATTTAACATTAAAGGCTGTAGTATTGGGGCTGGCGAGGTGGCACTAGATGTAAGGTGTCTGTCTTGCAAGTGCTAGCCAAGGAAGGACCACAGTTTGATCCCCCGGTGTCCCATATGGTCTCCCCCCCAAGCCAGGGGCAATTTCTGAGCTCTTAGCCAGGAGTAACCCCTGAGCATCAAACGGGTGTGGCCCCCCCAAAACAACAACAACAACAACAAAAAAGCTGTAGTATTGTTGACACAATTGATCATAATATAATAATTGATTAAGAATGAGTCAAAGGAGCACAGCAAAGACTGTGTTAGTGAGGTATTTCTTAATCAGGCTCCTGTTCAGTGCTCCAGATATTGGGCTCCACATGCCATATTCCAAGGGAAACGTGTCAGAAGCAGGGGTTTCCACTTGAAATGTACCAGGCAAGATTGAGAGGGTGAATCATGCATGGTTGATGAACTTTTTGAGAGAGAGAGAGAGAGAGAGAGAGAGAGAGAGAGAGAGAGAGAGAGAGAGAGAGAGGAGAGGAGAGGAGAGGAGAGGAGAGGAGAGGAGAGGAGAGGAGAGGAGAGGAGAGGAGAGAGGAGAGAGGAGAGAGAGAGAGAGAGAGGAGAGGAGAGGAGAGAGAGAGAAAGAGAGAGGGAGGGAGGGAGGGACAGAGAGGGAGGGAGGGAGGGAGGGAGAGAGGGAGGGAGAGAGAGACAGAGAAAGAGAGAGAGAGTAAGCAAAAGAGATGACTAATAATTGAAACAAATTAATAGTCCTTTTGTAGAATATTTTCTGGATGTATTTTGTCTAATATTTTTTTCACTGTTCAACTAGCATTGTGGGTTTGAGAGATAGATTACAGGGTTGAATGTTTTTGCATTGTATCATATGAAGGGTACAAACTATTTACTTGATAGGTTTTATGCATTGATTATGTGGATGAGAGAGTATTTGGCAAGTTTTTTCACTGTGAGATTATTCTTTTCTGTCTTTTTTAATACTGTGAATTTTCAATGAAAATCCCTATATACAGCCCACACTTAATTAGTGGGAATTATTCTTGACCTCCTTGAGAGTCTAGTATATGCATAAATTGTTTGGAATTTTATACGGGATATTTATCTGTTCTCAGTTACCTTGTTTTGTTTTATTGAACTTTTTGGGGGAGGAGGGCACTGTGATTTAAAATACTGTTAATGATAGAGTTTCATGGTTTCTACCACTGCAGAGTCAATTGTTTATTTATGCTAATATGAACTCATGAATAATTCATTTTATAAATAAAATATAATCAATGCTATGTGTTTTTGTTTTGTTTGTTTTCAGTTTAAATTGTACACATTGGGCTTTTAGGAGTGCTTTCAGTGGATATCTGTGTTCTTTTTACATACTCTCATTCCAAGGGTTTTTGTTTTATTCTGAGTACTTACATACTTTCTACCTTTATTTCTGGTAAAAGAAAGAAGGAATCCATGGGGAAAGAACTAATTCTAGGAAACAAAAATAAATATTCCTAGGAGCCAGAAATGTATGCTTGGAAATCTCTACACTTTTGTGTGTTTTCTTATATAATAAGCACACCCTGTGTGTTTATTTGTTTTTGTTTGTTTGTTTTTTGCAGCCACACCCAGCAGTGCTCCCGGCATACTTCTTGCTCTGTGCTCAGGGTTCAATTTTGGAAGTGCTTGGAGATTATATGCAGTGTGATGAGGTTATTATGTTGGCTGCATGCAAAGAAACTACCTCATCCATCTCCAGTACGATCTTGCTGATCCCTTATTTGCTTTTTGCTTTTGTTTTTGTTTTTGACCCACATCCAGCAATGCTAAGGGACTACCTCAATTCTAAAAGCTCTGCACTCAGAGATCAGTCCTAGGGGGTTTGGGGAATCTTATGAGAAGCCACAAATTGAACTCTGGTAAATTTATTTTTGTTAATTCATGTTTTTAAATATATATTTAAAATTTGCATTTACGGGGCCGGGCGGTGGCGCTAAAGGTAAGGTGCCTGCCTTCCCTGCGCTAGCCTTGGACGGACCGCGGTTCGATCCCCCGGTGTCCCATATGGTCCCCCAAGCCAGGAGCAACTTCTGAGCGCATAGCCAGGAGTAACCCCTGAGCGTCACCGGGTGTGGCCCAAACACCAAAAAAAAAAAAAAAAAAAAAAAAAAATTTGCATTTACATAGAATCAGTATTTAGAAAAAAATCACAATTGATTGATTTGGGTATTGTATGAGGATTTGTTTTTCTGTTTGTTGTTTTTGGTTTTTTTTTTTTTTTTTTGGTTTTGGGTCACACCCAGCAGAACTCAGGGGTTACTCCTGGCTCTATGCTCAGAAATCACTCCTGGCAGGCTCAGGGGACCATATGGGATGCTGGGATTCGAACCACCATCCTTCTGCATGCAAGGCAAATAAATGCCTTACCTTCATGTTATCTCTCCGGCCCTTGTTTGAGTATTTGTAAACTTTCTAATGCTGGGTTAGTCTATTAGTTGAAACTTACATCACAAAGAAAAACAATAACAAATTTAACAGGTTCTCAAGATACACATACCAGCTTTACACATTTTCATTGACCTTTAACTTTATCTCAAACATATTGACAGGCAATATCAGATATTACCTGTCCTGCTTCTGGCCTCTGCTTAAAGGTTAGGTATTCTTTAATTTTCCAAGTGATGTGGATTTTCAAAGATGAGAATCTATGGCAAAGGGCTTGCCCGACACTATAGCAGGTTCTCTGCTAGTAGAGCTGGGTTTATGACAGTAAGGTTGAAGGTCTTCTGACTTCTTATATTACTTTCCTCAGGGGAAAATATTGTGGACTACTGGTAAGATTCACTAATAATCTAACACCTCATCTGAGCTACTGGGGGTTTCTCTTTATCTCTTATAGAAACAAAAAATAACCCTACAAAACCAGGACAGCTCTCTAAGCAAAGGTGCTTTGAACTGAGGATTCACACACTGCATGACATGATTTTTTGTTAGAAGAGACAGTTTTCTATTTTCCAGGAAAGAGCAATAACTGGTTGTTCAGTAAGAGAACAAAAGATAAAATTCACACTCTTTTACTATTAATGTCCTCCCACATATAGGGGGAAAGTCACTCCTTTTATGGTGGTGATGTATATTTCAAATTCTCCAAGTGAGTTTTCCTGAAGGTCATTTATAAGGATTTCATCTCTCTTCATTAAAAAGTTCAGACACTAGAAAAGGCATCAATTATTTAGTGTGATCTAAGACTCTCTATTGACAAACATCCAAACACTGAGTTTTTTTAGTTTAAAATTCTAATTTAGAGAGCTTTGCAGTACAACAACACAGGATTCTGGAAATTGGCATAGTCTGGATAATTCTGGAAACTTTTTCTTAAATGGTTACTAATGCTTTTAGCATTCACCATTCTCAAAACAGCCTATAATAAGAACTATACTTTGAAATGACACAGGTTATAGTTTTGTGATGAAGTTGTTTTCTAAGCAATTTACTATGAAAGTGACAATTTTATTTGAACAGCTACCAAGATGATTTAGATAATACTTCAAGTACATCTCATTCCCCTCAGAAGAATTATCTTTTGAGATGATGAAGAAAAAGTTACTCCATACCTAGCTTATCTGTATTGTTACCATGGTGATCATTGAATATATTTGTCCACAGATTGACCCTCTTAGTGCCTTGCTGGGATATTTCCACATTACTATTACATCTAGTACTCTCTAAGGTGACTATGAATTTTGACTGATAACTGTGCCCAAACATTATTTATTTCCATGGTTTATTTCCTATTATGTTCCAAGAGCAATAAAAATCTGATATGACTTTCTTGAGAAGTAGACCAGATTCAACAAAATGTTCATATCTATTAGTTTTTATTATATACCACATATGTTAGGTAAACTGCAGTATATGTAATTATTTATAGATCTACACATTTTTATCCATTAATCCTATTTCTTCTAAAGGCAGTTTTCATGTCTCTGTACCACACACATGGTAAGAATCTATGGTGTCAGAGTGATAATACAAGACGTAGAATGCTTGCCTTACCTTCATTAACCCAGGCTTGATCCCCTTACTTCATTTTGTTCCCCTGAGTCAATTTCAGGAGTGATCCCTGAGCACAGAGCCAGTAAGCCCTGAGTACTATGAGGTATAGACAAAATAAATTAACAAAAAGAATCTAGCTGTTCTTAGAAACTTAAATTTATACAGCTTTGTCATTAATTACAAAATGCTTTTATATTCCATTTTTCTATTTTGGTAAGTACCAACCTATAAAGTCACATATGTTCTAGAATATATATATATATATATATATTTATATTAAGATATTTATTAAGGAAAAAACAAACAAAAAAAGAAAGATATTTATTAAGGATATGTAGTCCAGAGATTATAACTATGTAAGAGGTTGCTTACTGACTATATATAAACATCAAGAAGGCAAGCTATAGAATTTGGGTACTGTTAGTTAGTTTTGGTTTTGTTTTGATTTTGTGGTCACATTCAATGATGTTCTGTGCTTAATATTGGCACTGACCTCAAGGATCACTTCTGTCACCGCATGGGGAGGCATTTGGGGTGTCAAAAATTGAACTGATGAAGCCAGAGAGATAGCATGGAGGTAAGGCATTTACCTTGCATGCAGAAGGTCGGTGGTTCAAATCCTGGCATCCTATATGGTCCCCTGAGCCTGCCAGGAGCCATATCTGAGCATAGAACCAGGAGTAACCCCTGAACATTGCCGGGTGTGGACCCCCCCAAAAAAACCAAAAAACTAAACTCATGCTGGCAAGCTCTTTTCTTCTTCTTCTTCTTCTTCTTCTTCTTCTTCTTCTTCTTCTTCTTCTTCTTCTTCTTCTTCTTCTTCTTCTTCTTCTTCTTCTTCTTCTTCTTCTTCTTCTTCTTCTCCTTCTTCTTCTTCTTCTTCTTCTTCTTCTTCTTCTTTTCTTCTTCTTCTTCTTTCTTCTTCTTCATCTTCATTTTTGTCTTCTTCCTCTTCCTTTTCTTTTCCTTCTTCCTCTTCTTTTCTTCTTCCTCTTCTTCCTTCTCCTTTCCTTCCTTCTCTTCCTTATTTTAATCTTTCTCTTCTTCCTCTTCTTCCTCATAATCTTCCTCCTTTTCTTTCTCTTTCTCTTATTTTTTTCTCCCCTTTTCTGCCCCTCTTCCTCTACCTCTTCTTTTTCCCTCTTCTCTGACCCTCTCCTTTCTTTTCTTTTTCTTTCCTCCTTCTCCTTTATATTAATCTTCTTTATATTTCTTCTTTTTCTTTGATAGGGTGCTGATTATTTTTATCTCCTTTTCTATTTATTGCTGGTAGTGCTGCAATAACCATTTGTTGTTCTAATAGTTATCGGAGTGTTGCACACTTTTCATAGTGTAGTGAATACACACCTGCTTGTCAGGGGCTGCATTTAGGCTGTGATGCTTGCACACATTCTGGCTTTTACTCATGTGGACATGCTTTATTTTTCACATAAGTGCTTTTATTGTTTTTGTTTTTGTTTTGGCCATGCACAGTGATGCTCATGGATTACTCCTGACTATGTACTCAGAAATCATTCTTGGCTTGGGGAACCATATGAGACGCCAGGTGATCGAACCACAGCCCATCCTAAATCAGCTGCTTACAAGGCAAATGCCCTACCACTGTGCCACTGCTCCAGCCCCCACATTGGTGCTTCTCAGTGGTATTATTCCTCGAATGGTGCTCATTCATCTTTATTTATTTATTTAGGATTTTGTGTTTGTTTATTTTGTTTGTTTTGCCATATCTAGTAGTATCCAGGGGTTTCTCCTGATTTTACACTTAGAAATCATTCCTGGCAGGCGTGGAGGACCATATGGGATGCTGGAAATTGAACCCAGGTTAGCCACTTACAAGGAAAACACCCTTCCTGCAGGGCTATTGCTCTAGCCTCTCTTACTCATCTTTAGCTATGTTGCTTGCTGAGCATCACATACAATGGTTGAAGTGTTTGCATACTTTTGGCAGTGAGTCAAACAATCAAACTCTTACAACATAAAAGGGTTCCAAAGATATGGGTTGTGGAGTTGACACTCTGAGCATGTGAGTGGACTAGGGATACAACTTGCAGTCTTATGTTAGTAGAGCAGATACTTCCTGCAATGAACCATCCCAGAGACTCCTAGAGCACTCAGTTTTGAATCTACTGTCTGTTAGCTGGTGTAGTCTGATCTTTCCTATGCTATTTATCTCTTTTGAGAGGGGATACTTGGCAGTGCTCAGGAACCACTCCTAGATCTGTACCCATGAATCATTCCTGAAAGTGCTCAAGAGACCATATATGTGACGCTGGGAACTGAATAAAATTTTGCAGGCAATTTTTATCCCCTACACTGTTTCTAATACAATCTTTTATACTGTCTTCAGCCCTAATTTATTTACTTATTTATTTATTTATTTATTTTGCTTCTGTTTTCTCTTTAGAAAAATTTAAGTAAAACCATTTCAACATCATAGAATTTTAGGGAGCATATCAAATGTAGTCTACATGTCATGTTGGCATATCAACATGTTGTACATGTTGGCTGCATGCAAGCAAACATCTTATCCACTGTACTATTGCTCCAGCCCCTTTAATGGTAGTTTCAATACATGTTTACATGTTTCTAGTACTGATAGAAGTACAATTGCTGCATCTTATCACCATGAAGGTTCCTAAGATCTTTGGTCAATGTCCATTTGTTACTTCTAGTTTACCTCTTGAGTTCTCCCACTTTCTGACCTTCACTACCATTTGGAAATCTTAGTTACATCTTTTGATTCTCTCTCTATATCAGATGAATGAAGTCACCTTTGATCACTTGTCTGGTAATTATCCTTCTCCCTCTGACTTATTTTGTTTGACATGATGGTCTCCTGTTCCATGCACATGGCAATTAACTATAAGATTTCACATTTTCTGGATCAAATGAAAGCTCAATTTCCAGTTTTTTGAGGAATCTCCATATTGTTTTTTCAAAAAGGCTGAACTAGACAGCATTCCCACCAGTGGTGAATAAGAGTTCCTTTCACTTCACATCCCCTCCAGCACTGATTGTTTTTGTTCTTTGTGATGTGTGCCAGTCTTTGTGGTGTGAGATGGTACCTCATTGTAGTTTTGATTTGCATCTCCCTGATGATTAGCGATGTGGAGCATTTTTAATATATTTATTTAAACACCATGATTACAAATATAATTGTAGTTGGGTTTCAGTCATGTAAAGAATACCTCCCTTCACCAGTGCAACATTCTCATCACCAATGTCCCAAATCTCCTTCCTCCCCACCCCACCCCTGCCTGTACTGGAACATTTTTTTCATGAGCCTTTTGGCCATTTCTTCTTTGAGAAAATGTCTGTTCATTTCTTCTCCCCATTTTTTATATGGTTAAATGATTTCTTCTTATTAAGTTCCCTCAGCACCTTGTATATTTTGGAGATTAGCCCCTTGTCTGATAGGTATTGGGTGAATAGTTTCTCCCATTCTGTGGGTGACTTTTGTATCTTAGGCACTATTTCCTTTGAGGTGCAGAAGCTTCTCAGCTTAATATAGTCCCATTTGTTTATGTCTGCTTCCACTTGTTTGGAGAGTGCTGTTTCCTCCTTGAAGATGCCTTTAGTCTCAATGTCATATAGTGTTTTACCTATGTGTTGTTCTATATACCTTATGGTATTAGGCCTGATATCAAGGTCTTTAATCCATTTGGATTTGCTCTTCATGCATGGTGTTAGATAGGGGTCTGAGTTTTCTTTTTTGCAAGTGGCTAACCAGTTGCAAAATCACTTGTTGAAGAGGCTTTCCTTCTTCATTTTGGATTTCTTGCCCCTTTATCAAAGATTAGTTGATTGTATGTCTGGGGAACATTCTCTGAATACTCAAGTCTATTCCACTGATGTGAGGATCTGTTTTTATTCCAATACCATGCTGTTTTGATATATATTTCTTTGTAATATAGGTATATACCCTAGGAACATGAAAATGCAATACAAAAATCTCTTTCTCACACCTATATTCATTGCATTACTATTTACAATAGCCAGACTATAGAAACAACCAAGATGTTCTTCAACAGATAAATGGCTAGAGAAACTGTGGTTCATATACACAATGGAATATTATGTAGCCATCAGGAGAGATGAAGTCATGAAATTTTCCTATACATGAATGTACATGGAATCTATTATGCTGAGCGAAATAAGTCAGAGGAAGAGAGAGACACAGAGAACAGTATCACTCATCTATGGGTTTTAAGAAAAATTAAAGACATTACTGTAATAAGGCTCAGAGATGATAGAGTTAAGGGCTGGCAGGGCTGGAAGTACCAGCTCACAATTTGAAGCTCAACACAAAGAGTGGTGAACGCTGTAAGGGAAATAACTACACTAAAAGTCTAACACCTAGAGACTAAACAACATTAGGCTCAACAGCAGCTTTCTTCCAAGAGGAAATCAAGGAGGAAATAAAGAGATTCTTTTAGACTAATGATAATGAAGGAAAAAATTACCAAAATCTAAAGGACACATAAAAACCAGTAATTAGAGGGAAACTCATAGTGATTCAGATCTACATAGAAAGAGAAGAAAAAGAGAAAGTCAACAACCTAAAGGCATACTTTAAATATCTGGAAAACCAACAACCAAGAACACAAACACAAACAGAAGAGGAGAAGTAATAAAAACTAGAGCAGAAATCAACAATATAGAAGCAAGGAAATCAATACAAAGAATTAATGAAACAAGGAGTTTTTTTTTTTAAGAATAAAAAGATAGAAAACCCCTTGGCAGGAATTACAAGAAAATAATAGGAAAATGCTAAAATAAATCAGATCACAAAAGGAGAAATGTTACAACAGAATCTCCTAAAAACCAAAACATCATAAGAGTTATTATGAACAATGGCACTTGGTTAAACTAGAGAACCTAGAAGAATAGACAGATTTTTGGAAACATATAATCTCACAAAACTGACTGAGGAGGATGTGTAAAGCCTAAACAGGTCAATCACAAGTAAGAAAATTGAGGGGCTGGAGAGCTAGCACAGCAGCGTTTGCCTTGCAAGCAGCTGATCCAGGACCTAAGGTGGTTGGTTCAAATCCCGGCATCCCATATGGTCCCCCATGCCTGCCAGGAGCTTTTTCTAAGCAGATAGCCAAGAGTAACCCCTGAGTACTGTTGGTGTGACCCAAAAACCAAAAAAAAAAAAAAAAAGTAAGAAAATTTAAACAGTAATAAAGAAACTACCCAATAATAAATGTCCAGGACCGGGTGGGTTTACAGCTAAATTTGATTAAACATTAAGAGAAGGGTTACTACCATCCATAGACTCTTCAAAAATATTGAATAGATAATATCCTTCCTTGTAAGCTGGCACCTAGCCATAAACCCCCAAAATAGGCCTTCCCCCATCTTCCACTTTCCTTAAATATCTCCATTAATATGTAAAAGCTCACCTGGATCTTACTCTACCCTGTCCCACCTGGTTGAAAGGATATTATCTTAATAAATAACAAGGCGTTTCTGGCTGTGTCTCAGGTAAAGAGACCTTGAGACCCAAAGCCACTGACTCCATGAGTCTTTCCTAACCAGCTTGGTTTATTAACCTTTTGTGGATAGAATGCTTCTTCAGACCCATCCCTCTGGGTGTAGAAAAACGTTGTGTGGGTGATCTCACAACTCGTGGATTTTATTTTACAACTGGCATCTTCTACTCTTCTCTGCATGTGGGGGTAATTGCACAAAGTGTATATTTATTTTACAACTGGTGCTCAAACAGCCACCTGATATTTGATAAGACCCCAATGATGATGAGTTATTTGACACTCTGGTGTATAATCACCATCACGGCCTACTTGAACTGGACTGAGTGTGCAGAGCCTTTAACTAGAACACTGAATGTTGCAGAGGCCCTCTCAGGTGGGACAGAATAGACATTGAAGGGGAGACAGCTGAAGACTCTGAGCAGCATCACAGAGGTTGAGGCCAACCAACTATTTTCCAACACCAAGTTCCTTTTGTGAGAACATTGGCCTCCCAACATGCAGCAACTTATCAAGGTCACGAATGGGGCCAAAGCCAAAGAAAAAGCCCAATTTGAGGAGTACCAACAGCAAAGATATGAGCAGGTCTCCCCTATTCAGATTCTGACCTAGGAACCAAACGACTTTTCTTCCCAGACGTAAGCAGCCTATTACAGAAGAAGAAGTAGAAGTTGGAAGAGAAGATGGATAATTCAAACCTGTCTGAAGCCCAGCAAAGAGAAACTGCTTTTAGAACTTCCTGCAACTTACTTCTAGATTAATCTCTTGACCCTATTAGCATAGGTCATTATAATGTTGGTTAAGCTGTGTATTCTATCTATATGGGTTTTGTTCTATGCCCTACTGCAAGCAGAAACTTTTGTAACCAACTTTAATGGTTTAAAATTAATTTGCACAGCTCTAGGAAAATGAATAATGTTGTTAGATTTTTCATTGTTTTCAGCTATCCTAGTAAATGTTTTCCAATTGAAATGTTGTTTGATTATTATTTAGCTACTTATTTTCAAAATTATGTCTCTAAAATGTTCTAATGTCTTTGTTCCAAAAAATCAATGGAAAAGGAACTTTGATACTATACTCTTGTTACAGTGCTCATTCTAAGAATGTTTTACCAGGGCTAGAGAGATAGCACAGTGGTAGGGCATTTGTCTTGAAAGCGGCTCTTTCAAGACCAACGGTGGTTTGAATCCTGCCATCCCATATGGTTCCCCGTGCCTGCCAGGAGTGATTTCTGGGCAGAGAGTAGGTGTGGCCACAAAATAAAATTAAATTAAAATAAAAAATAAAAAAGGGGGCTGGAGAAATGGCATTGAGGTAATGTGTTTGCTGTGCATGCAGAAGGATGGTGGTTCGAATCCCGGCATCCCATATGATCACCTGAGCCCGCCAGCTGCGATTTCTGAGCGTAGAGCCATGAGTAATCCATGAGCAGCACCGGGTGTGACCCAAAAACCAAAATAATAAATAAATAAATAAATAAATAAATAAATAAATAAAGTAAAAGAAAAAATATTTATCAAACTTATTTTCGAACTGTATATATATGTATGTATCTGCAGAAATGTCCTTGTGATTTTGTTTAGGGAAGTATATGAAAAAGAAAGTCACATGTTCTAGACATGTATTATGTGTTTGTTGTAAGAATGTTTAAGAATTTTCAAATTAAGTGTATCTACAGAAAGGTACTATGTTTATGTTCAGAGAACTCTATGAAAAAATTTTGTGATATGTATAAGACAACTATATGGGAACAGCTGATTGTTTTGAGAATGGTGTATACAATCTAACCATTGATGCTTTTACAGCCAATTCTTACTGTGCCTATGCAAAATAACTACCACTTTTATAAATTCTAGTCTTGGGTTCCTGTCTCTGGCAAAGGACAATAGAACAAAACTTTTGTAGCTTTTCTCATTGTTTTGTTTTGCTTTGAAAATAAAGGGTGAAATTGTAAACTGATACCCAGCAATTATCCCAAAACAAAGGTACTCACAATCTTCCTTTTTTCCTTTAAACAACTTCATTTGATATGTAAAAATCCACCTGGCTCTTTCTCCACCTTGACTTGCCTGGTTGAATTGGTATCGATTTAATAAAGAAAGAGGCAGTCCTGGCTTTTGGCTGAAATAGAGATCAAGAATTGAAAAGCTACTGACTCTATGATTCTTCCCTGACTGGTTTGGTTTATTAATCTTTTGCCATTAAACTGTTTCTTCAGGCCCAAATGCATGGGGGTGATCTCACAAATGGTGGGGATTGATTTTATACTCCCTAATATTTTATATAAAGCTAACATTATGCTCATTATCCCCCAAGCTGACAGGGATACTATCAAGAAATAAAACTACAGATTAATCTCACTGTTGAATAATGATACAAAAATCCTTAACAAAATCTTAGTAAACTGAATTCAACAACACACATAAAAGATTATACATCATGATGAAGCTGGTTTTATCTGAGATGCAAGGATGTTCAATATATACAAATTAATCAACATCATACACCACATCAGTAAGAGGAAGAATAAAAATCATATTATTATATAAATTGATGCAGAGAAAGCATTTGATAAGATAAAACACACATTCATGATTAAAATTTTTAGCATAATAGGTTTGTGAAAAGACCTTCCTCAAAAGAATAGCACCTATCTATAAAAGCCCTTAGCCAACATTATTCTAATGGTGAAAAATTGAAATCATTCCCACTAAGGCCAGGCACTAGGCAAGGAAGTTCGTTGTCTCTATTTTTAGTCAACACAGTATTAGAAGTCCTAACAATAGCATTCAGGCAAGAGGAAGAATCAAAGAAATGCAAATTGAAAAATGAAGTCAAAGTATCTCTATTTGCAGATGACATAATGATATATATAGAAAACCTTAAGAGTCCACAAAAAAGCTCCTAGAAACAATAAATCTATAGAGCAAAGTGGGCCAGCTACAAAGTCAATATACAAAAAACAGTTGAATTCCTTTATACAAATAATCAGGCAAGAGAAGGGAATCAAAGAAATTCAAATTGAAACAAAGAAGTCAAACTATCTCTATTTGCAGATGACATGATGATATACATCCAAGATCCTAAAGGGTTCATTAAAAAGCTCCTAGAAATAATAAATCTATACAGAAAAGTGGCCCAGCTAAAAAGTCAATATGCAAAAAATAGTTGCATTCCTTTACATAAATAAGGCCTCAGAAGAAAAAAATACTAGAGTCTTTCCCATTTAAATTAAGGTCCAAAATTTAAAAGTACTTTTGAATGAACCTAACAAGGGAGTTGAGAGACCTATAACATGAAAACTTCAAAACTTTTAAGAAAGATATTGAAGAAGAGCTAAGGAAATGGACAAACATCACATGCTCATGGATTGGAATAATCAGTACTATCAAAAGGAACATCTTAGCTGAACTATTATATAGAATTAATGCAATCACTTTCCAAATTCAGATGACATTCTTCAAAGACTTAGAAAAATCAATTATAAAATTTGTGTGAAATTATAAAAGACCTTGGATAGTCAAATCCATAATGAAAAACAAGAAATTAAGAGGTCTCTCATTACCTAATTTGAAGCTCTATTACAAAGTTATAGTGATCAAAATGCATGGTATTTAAACAAAGATTAGACTATCCATGAAAAATTCTCATGCACAGGCTCAATTAATCTTTGACAAAGATTAATTTGACAAAGAATTTGAAATGGAATTAAAAAAAACAGTTTCTTTAACAAATGATGTTGGAACAATTGGATAACAACATGTGTAAAAAATTAAATTTTAATCCATATCGCATACACAAAGTCAATTCAAAGTCAATTAAAGACCTTGAGATTAGACCTGAACCAATAAAGTTCACTGAGGAAAAAATTGGCAGAAAACTCCTAAACTTAGACCTAAAGCAAGTCTTTGATGATAGGATGCCAATGGCAAGGGTTATAGCATCAACTCTGAATAAATGGGATTACATCAAACTGAAAAGTTTCTGTATGGCAAAAGAAACATGGACTAAAATTAGAAGACAGCTAACTTAATGGGATAAAACTTTTGCACTTAGCATATTAGATAAAAGTGTGATTTTAGGATATACAAAGTAGTCATGAAGATTAACTATTTACAAAACCTAAAAAAATAGAAGGAAGAAATGAATAAACTCTTCCTGAGGAAGATCAACAGATGGCCAATAGACACATGAAAAAATTTTCATAATCATTATCATTAGGGAAATCCAAATTGAGACAAAAATGAGATATCATCTTATACCATTGAGGATGGCATATATCAAAAATACTGGAAAATCTGTTAGTGAGGATGTGGTAAGAAAGAAAACTTTTTTTATAATAATAATTTTTATTTTGACCAAAGTGGATTACATATCTTTCACAGTAATATTTTAGGTACATATTGACATTGAATCAGGGGGAATTCCCACCGCCAAAGTTGTCCTCCCTCCACCCCCGTTCCTAGCATGAATCCCATATCTTCGTCCCTTACCCCCTGAGCTGCTAGTATAAGTGGTCCCCTCTGCTCTAGCTTGTTGTAGATTGGGTATCAATTCTGTTGTCCTTGGCTTTGAATTTGTGTTTAAGTCCTATCATTTTTTTATTACTAGTTAGCAATCATACAACTGTTTGGCCTTGGTACCCTTCATTATTTCTCCCTCAATTTGTGAGGCAAAACAAGATGGTTCAAGTTATGTGGTTTTGTTTGAAGAAAACAAAAAAATAAAGAGGGGCGTAAATTAAACAAGCAAAAAATGGATGGAGTCCTCTAGAGGCTATAAATATCAATTTGAGAGAAGAAAGGGAAAAAGGAAGAGAAACACAACAATACAAAAAGAAAAATCAAACAAAAAAATCCAAAATGCACCACAGCAATAAAGACAACCATCACACAATAACCACGATCCTGAAATAAGAACAAAACAAAGCACACACAGAAAAAATGAATTTGACTCTGGAGGTCAGCTCTTGCCAGGTAAGGGGTTTCCCTTACCTGTGGGTTTGAAGAGGCCCCATGCCGGAGGCCTTCTCCCAAGCATGGGGAGTGCTGGGAGGCTTGGCAGGCCCCCAGCCGTCCTTGTTTTTCTACCCTGACTCCAAGCCTTCCCTGGGTGCCAGCTCAAATGGCCAGAAGTGGGGTCAGGTGGACTCTTGGGGGTCCTCAGGCTTCCCCCCTCCCTTTGTACTCCAGGGGAGAGGTGCATGGGGAGGAGGGCAGGCAGATATCTAGCTTTCGGTTTCCCTTTTGATTCTGGAAGCCAGCACTTGCCAGGTATGGGGTTTGGAGAGTCCCCATGCCAGAGGCCTTCTCCCTAGCCTGGAGTGTCCTGGGATGCTTGGCAGGCCCCCAGCCATCCCCCTCATTCTCTCTTGGACTCCAGGCCCTCCCTGGGCGCCAGTCCAGGTGGACTCTATAGGGGTCATCAGGCTTTCCCCCCTACCTCTCCCTACACTAAAGGAATGCTCTTTGGGAGGAGGGCAGGCCGTTCTAGCACTGGTTTATGTTGGGACAGTCACTGGAATTTTTTTCTTCTTGGTCTCCTATTGATAGTATTGTATGCATATAGTTTATATATGCATAATATCCATCTTGTATTGTGACCTTGATACTGCCCTACAAAGCTCATTTCTAATATTTTACTGCCTCAGTCCCAACCCTTATTTTCCCCCATCTTCCCATGTAGGTGCAGCTCATGACATGAAGCTCACCACATAGAGTGATGAGTGCAGTTAGAGAAATAACTACACTGAAAACTATCATAACAATGTGAATGAATGAGGGAAATAGAAAGCCTGTCTTGAGTACAAGTGTGGGTGGGGTGGGGAGGAGGGAGATCTGGGAAATTTGTGATGGGAATCTTGCACTGGTGAAGGGGGGTATTCTTTACATGACTCTAATCATACAACTACAATCATATTTGTAATCACAGTGTTTAAATAAAAATAATTTAAAAAAATGAAAATAAATACAACAGTAACAAAACCAAAAAAAATATTTTGTGCTTCTTCTTTTTTTTTTTTTTTCTGCGTAGGCACAGTAAATAGTGGGGAGATTAGAAAGGGAATTCCCTTGGCCTAAGGGATACAGGGTTTCTCCACCCTTGAAGTATACTGTCATGGGAATAACTACAGACTCCCTACATATTCATTTACTCTTCCCTAGGTCCTTTTGTGGTGTATGGAAACCTTCTGCTCAGTCATGGATGATAAAATCAGATCTCTGTATCTAGAGATCTTGGTCCTTGCACAGGTCAAGGATAAAGCCTAGGATGGAGTCTTTCTTTATAGTTCTAGAAGTTCTGTTCCATCACTGTTTTTTTACTCAGTCTTCTGTAGTTGGAGGTCTTGGTTTTTGCACTGATCCTAGGACAAAGCCTAGGATAGTGTCGAGAAAGGAAACTCATATCCACTGCTGGTGGGAAAGCTGCCTGGTCCAACCACTATAGAAAACACTATCTTGGAATAGTTCTCAGTAATGGAAGGTTCTCAGTAAACTCAAAATTGACTTTCATAAGACCCAGCAATTCCCCTTTTGGTATCTATCCCCAGGATAGAAAAAATGCTCATCTAAAGAATTCATTGCAGCATTCAGAATAATAGCTAAGACTTGGATCAACCTAGATGTCCAATAAAAAATAGATTATGAAGATGTTGTACTTGTATACAATGGTATACTACATAGCTATTAGAAATGATTCAATCATGAAACTTTCTGAATCAAAGATGGAACTGGAAGATAATATTTTAAATGAAGTAAGCCAGAAGAAGAAAAATAAATATTGAATGATATCACTTGTATATGGTATTTAGCAAACTGCATGAAGAAATTAATGTCTAAATACGAGTTGTCTTTAACACCCATGGCCTCAGAGTCTAGCAAGAAGAATGAAAGAAACTAATTGGAGGAGGAGAAACATAAATATGATAGTATGGGGGTCAGGGGTCTTGTGGTCTCAGATGCTTTGGTGAAAATAAAAAGAACAGAAGTAAATATCCAAGCCAAAGTCAACAACAATAGAATCAAGAAACCCAAAATTTAACAATTTAAATTTAAAATGGGCCTGTTATACTGGCAGGCTAGGGAGTAAAGGTTTGTTTTATAGATGCATCCTAAAACATTGGTGGAGGGAGGTCATCACTGATGGTGTGATTGGCCCTGATTCCTTTGTAAAACACATTGGTTTCTTTTTTTTTTTTTATCTTTTTTTTTATTTAAACACCTTGATTACAAATATGATTGTAGTTGGGTTTTAGTCATGTAAAGAATACCCCCATCACAGCTACAACATTCCTACCACCAATGTCCCAAATCTCTCGCCTCCCTACCCCACCCCCACCTGTACTCTAGACAGGCTTTCCATTTTCCTCATTCAGTGTAGTTAAAAAAAAAAAAGAAGAAATTTCACATAAGCCACATTACAACCCTGTTAAATGTCTTTTATTAATGCCATTGACAAGTAGAAACCTAGAGTAATTTCTTAAGATCATAGTTTTTGTTGGTTTGTTTTTGTTGTTTTGTTGTTGTTGTTGTTGTTTTGGTTTTGGGTCACACCCGGCAATGCTCAAGGGTTACTCCTGGCTCTGTGCTCAGAAATCACTCCTGGCAGGCTTGGGGGACCACATGGGATGCCGGGATTCAAACCGCCGTCCTTCAGCATGCAAGGCAAATGCCCTACATCCATGCTATCTGTCCGACCCCGTGTTTTTTTTTTTTTTTTTTTTTTTTTTAGTAGAGGGCTAACATACAACTTTGGGAAGCCTAGTTACACAAACATTTTAACTTCCTTTGTATGTGTGTGTGTGTGTGTGTGTGTGTGTGTGTGTGTGTGCGTGTGTGCATGCACATGTGTACATGTGTATATATAAGCATTCACAGACATGTTTTGCAGGAAAATAAGTGTTTGAACTCAGGATTAAACTTATTTAAAAAAAATCCACACTGGTTTCAATAATATAATATTTAAAAACTTAAGTATTACAAGTATAAATTATTTGGCTCTAAGTAAGATAGTGTAAATTGCATTTACTCTCATTAAATTTCAGCAAATAAATTTTTTTCATTTTAAGAGTTTTCTATTAATTTTTTTTATCACATGAATCTGACAAATTAAACTCTCTTTGGTTTGTATTTGTTTTGTCTTTTGTCATAGAGCTACTGCTTCTTTACTTCATGTAAATAGCATTATACCTTAAAATATTATGTTTACTAAAACACTATGACTTACAAAGATTTTCATAATACATTTTTTTAGGAAATATAATAATCTGGTTCCAATTCCACCTCCAGTGTGTTTTCCCTCTACCTATATCTCTAGTTTTCTTCCCAATGTCAGACTAGCCCCTTAGCTGGTACATAATACATTTTCGTTATCTTTCTTGCTCTAAGAAAACATAATGTAATTATAAATGTAATTCTGAGAAAATAAATTAATAAAAGCCAATTTGTGATATTATTATATTATTTTACCCATATAAAGAAATACTAAAATAATTACATAAGATATAATTTCTAGTTTCATTCACAAATATTTTCAACTTTTGTATCTAAAATTTATTGCATTAGTTTTATCTTTACTTGAATCTTATTATGATTATAATCATGTCTTTTCTGTCATTTAATAAAACTACTTTTTCAAATTCTTTGCCAATTTATTTTGTAGTTTACACAAAATGTTAACGTGTCCAAATGTAAAACTTAGTAAAAGTTAAAATGATTAAAAAATTAAAAGGTAGTGGAAAGATAGTACAAGGGAAAGGGCTTTGCTTACGTTTTTCTTGGAATTGATTCCTGACTTCTCTTATAGTTCCATGAGAACCACCAAAAGTAATTCCTGAGTGCAGAACCATAAGTAACGTCTGAACATTTCCAGGGGTGGCATTAAACAAGAGGAAAGTGGGGGAGAGAAATAAGGAAAACAAGAATGAAAGTGGAAGGAATGAAGAAATTAATGAAGAAAGGAAGAAAAGAAGGAAGAATAGAAGGGAAGAAGGAAGAAAGGGAGAGAAGGGAGGGAGAAAGAAAAGAAGGAGGGATGGAGAAAGGAGGGAGGGAGGAAGAAAGAAAAATAAAGAAAAGGAGGGAGAAAGAAAGAAAGAAAGAAAGAAAGAAAGAAAGAAAGAAAGAAAGAAAGAAAGAAAGAAAGAAAGAAAGAAAGAAAGAAAAAGAAAAAAAAAGAAAAAGAAAAAGAAGAGAAAGTGGCCAGAGAGACAGCATAGTGGGTAGGGTATTTGTTTTGCACACAACCAACCTGGTTCAATTTCCGGCATCTCATGTTGTCCCCCAAGTCTGCCAGGAGTAATTTTCTGAGTGCTGAGCCTTGAGTATGACTGAATGTGCCCCCAAACCAAAAACAAACAAAAAAGGCCTTTAAAAGTATGTTTTGGGCAGAGGGGTGGCACAAGCGGTAGGGCAATTGCCTTGCATGCGCTGACCTAGAATAGACCATGGTTCAGTTCCCTGGCATTCCATATACTCCCCCGTGCCAGGAACGATGTCTGAGTACATAGCCAGGAGTATCCCCTGAGCATCACTGGGTGTGACCCCAAAACAAACAAACAAAAAAAAAAACACCAAAAAAGTATGAAAGGGAAATCAGAAAATATTATTTTATAATGCTACTTACATGTCTGCTAATGATGATATAATTACTATGGCTTAAACTCAAGGTCTAAACTTTTTAATTTATTTTAATGAAATACTATGATTTGCCTATATAAATCACATATTTTTACTTTAATATAAATTACTTTGTTTAAAGACCACATGTCACATAGTTGATCATAATACATTTGTTTCCAGGTAACTGTGAGAAAAATTAGTAAAATATAAAGTAAAGAAAAAAGAGAGAAAAAGAGAGGAAACAAAGAAAGAAGAAAGAAAGAAGGAAAGAAAAAGAATAACAGAAAAATTTACAAAAATGATCGTATCTCATAATTAGGTCATTATACACATAAATTTTTATGTCTAGATAGTACAGCAGATAGTAGACTTGCCTTGCCTGTGACTACCAAGTTTTGATCTCTGGTGCCACATATAGCCCTCTGAGCCACACTGGGTGTGCTTACTCCTGGCTTTGTACTCAGGAATTACTACTAGTAGGACATGGGGGACCATATTTGGTGTTAGAAATTTAATTTTAATCAGCCTCATGCTCATTTTAAAATTTTAAAATTTTAAAAGTTGCTTTGCTCTACTAAAAATAGATGCACACACAATAAGTATTAGACAATAAAATACTATTTAATGAACCTAAATCATATTCTGCATCAGATAGTATTTTATCCCCCTCACTTTTTTTTTTTTTTTTTTGTGAGGAACACACCCAGCAGTACTCAGTGCCTACTCCTGGCTCTGTGTTCATGATCATTTCTAGAAGATAAGGGGACAATATGGAGTTCTGGGGCTAGAACCCGCGAAGGCCACATGCAAGGCAAGTGCTCTATCTGCTGTACTATCTCTATCTATCACTCCTGTCCCAGATAGTATGCATTTGAAAACAGACACTGAGAACTTGAGATTTGCTTGGCATGGATTTGATCGTGTGCACTCTAAATTATCTGTTATAATTATGGGAAAAATTATGAACAAGGGGGAGTTCAATTTTAATATCCTTGCAACAGAGACTTCAGTAACTTACATGAAGAGTTGTCAAGGTGGGAAGGGCCTTCAGATTTGTTCCAATTAAAGCAAGAGGATTTGCCTATTACATCTTATATTGACCAGTGATGAAACCTGGGCATCCTTTATGTAGGGAATATAACTTTGTATGTGAATATTTCCTTTTTTGAGGATAATACTTGATGAATCATTCAGCTGTGAAGTGTTAGCAACTACTACTCAAGCCTTTGAGACACTTGGAGTTTGATCATGAAGGGAAATCTGTATGTGTATTTTTGGTGCCTTATACAGTGTATTAGGGGAGGTTATTATTATTAATTTTTTTCTTTACCAGGCTATGCTGAGGATTACACCTGGTTCTGCACTCAGGAATCACTCCTGGCAGTCCTCAGGTGACCTTAGGAATGCCAGGGATTGAATGCAGGTAGGTCATGTGCACCATACCCTCTCTGTATTATCAGGCCCAGACTGGGGAGTTTTTACACAGTAGGCACTGAAAACAGATGGTCAAAAGAAACAGAAAAAACTAAGTCATCTCCTTTTTGTATCTCAGGTATTTTTCTATTTACACTTCTTCTTCAGGGATATATTAGAATATCTCTCAACAGGTGTAGTTTATTTATTATTTATTTATTTATTCTTTTGGTTTTTGGGCTGGAGAGACAGAACATCAGGTAAGGCTTATGCTTTACATATGATCCACCTAGATTCAATCTCAGCATCCCATATGTTCTTCTAAGCACTACAGGAGAGACTCCTGAATGCAGTCAGAGGAAAGTCTTTTGCACAATATTTAAATTTTTTATTTAAACACTGTGGTTACAGGTTATTTATAACTTTTTTCACATATAAAGTTGTTCATAATTGAGTTACAGTCATACAATGTACAACAACCTTCACTAATTTGCATTTCTGGCCACCAGTGTTCTCAGTTTTCCTCTCACTCACTTTCCCCCACCTGCCTCTGGAAGGCAGGCATTTTTTTTTTTTGACAAAAATATGTTCATTTATGAAGAAAAAAATTATAAAGCTACATATACTTGTTTCAAACAGCCACTATCCCCATACTGATTCATCTTTATTTAAGTTATATTAGAAACTTTTTTTTTAATAATATAATTTTTATTTTGATCATAGTGGCTTACATATTGTTGACAATAATATTTTAGGTATATATTTACATAAAATCAGGGGGGATTCCCATCCCTAAATTGTCCTCCCTACTCCTCCGTTTTTGTCCTACCTCCCATTTCCTCTTCCCTCACCTCCAGGGCGTCTAGAATATGTGGTCCCCTCTGTATCTAACCCACTACTTAGTAGTCTTGCATCAGTTTGGTCTTGATGCCTCCCTTATTTCCCCCTCTAAGTGGAGGCAGGGCTAGCTAGTTCAAGTTGCGTGGTTTTGCCTGAAAAAGAGAAAATAAATAAATTGGGGGTAAGAGTCTAATACCCTGAAAATGGGCTGAATCCTTCTAGAGGTTCTCATCATCGATTTGGGAAATGAATGAGAAAAAGAAGGTGAAACACTCCACCAGTACCAAAAGAAGTGTCAAATATCCAGTGAGGACTCCAGCTATATCGATAAGCACCACAAAAGAAACAGATAAAAAACAAAACAAAACAAACAAAAAACAAAAACAAACAAAAAAACATGCCGTGGTCTTGAAATAAGAAACATGGCATAGCACATAGCAAATGAAAAGAAAGGAAGAGAAAAAAAAAAAAAAGGATAATTGGGGACAACAATTTCAATAATCACATCCAAACAGAGAAATCAACCAAAATAGCTAGGTAAATAAAAATAATAATAACAATAATAAATGAAGGTTATATATATATATATATATATATATATAAATAAATGTCCAAGGTTTTGTGTTTTTTGTATTTTTGTTTTTTTCCCTCCTGCCCTGGCACAGTAAATATTGGGGTCATTCAAAAAGGAATTCACTTGCCCTATGCGATATGGGGTTTCTCCGTCCTTGGAGTATACTGTCATGGGATCAGCTCTAGTCTTTGCTCAGGATCATTACTCTTCCGGTGGTGGGTGTTTTTTTTTTTTTTTTTTTTTGATGTGTGGAAGACTTCTGCTCTGTCCAGGGTGATACAATCAGAGCTCTGTGTTTAGAGGTCTCAGTATCTATACAGATCCTGAGGTGGGACTTATGGTGAAGTCAGTCTTTGTGAATCTAGAGGTTCTGTTACCTCAGTGGGAAGGCAGGCATTTTATTTCCCTGTCTCTGTCTCTGTATCTCTCTCTCTCACTCTCACACACACACTTTCTCACTTCTCTTTCATAGTATTAAGAGATTTTTCAGGGATGCAAAATCTAGATAAATCAAACCATCAAAATAGGTATATATTTTTTTCTGAGCTTAACATTTCAGAAAGCCACATCTTAGTATTTAAGTTTCTAATTCATCTGTTAGTCTTTGTAAATAAAACACTGCTGATTCTATGCACGTGCGTACACTCACGCACCTACACATGCACGTTGGTGCATTAGTTTCAGAGCTTCATTCACAAACTAAGTCACACATGTCTACTTTGCTAATGTTTTATTTTTCCTTTTCAGGTGAGTGGGGTGCTCCCAAGTGGTACTCAGGATGAGATTCTTACTCAGCCAACCTACCAACAAATCAATGCTACCACCCAAGGATGTGTGAGTTGCTGTTTGGACACCGGTGATTTCCAGGTGATGCCTGGGGCGAGGGCTTCCAGGGATACACTCTGATACTCAGGTGGTGACATGGTCCCAAGAATACAAACATGATTTTGTGGCAATCCTTCAATGCTTTCCCAATTCCTCTCTCTACCCTTTCTCTCTTCATCTTTTCCGGGGCACAGCTGGGTCTACTTGGTTTGGTAAATATTGCTACCGTAACATTTTTAATATATTAGTGCTGCAATTAGCAATTTATGCTTTTACTCTTGGCAATAATAGCATAAATATCAAAGGTGTCATTGATGCAGGCTGGTATATGATCTATGTCCAATTTTGTAGTGGAAAATAAAATATAACTGGATATGAAGAATTCTTGGACATTGAATTACTATCCATAAGTGGCTTGGTATTGAATTTCAGTAGGCAACTAATATTACACTGGGTTGATTGTAGCTTATGTATAACCAAAGCTTTGAAATTATGTAGACTGGAAACTGAAAAATGGACCTAATGCACTTTCCTAATGAATGATCTTTCTTGATGTCTCACAGATGCAAGCCAAGTTTCTTATTTCTCTAAAAAGGTTGACACATAAAAACCCTTTTGGTTGGCACATTTACTTCTTTAGCCTCCATACCTCGCCATTCTAACCCTATAAACTCAAGTTCAGGAATTATGTAAACACACTCTCAGGTAATATCCTGAAAACATCTTTTGCACATTCAGTTTAGTAGCTTCGTTTTTCCATATCTCCTTCCTTGACTCTTCTATTGGCAAAAGAAAATTCTGAGTTCCCATAGCATCTACGTAGAGCAGATCTCAGGACAATTAATTTCACTGCCATACAATCATGACTTTTATTTATTTCTTCTTTCATTTATTTATTTATTTTTGCATCTGTTAGATTTTAGAGAGCAGTCAGTCTCTTTTCTGTAGTTCCTTGCCAAATTGCTGGGGAACAGGCAGCCTGGTGTCAAATCTGGTAGCTAGAAGAGGAAAAAAACAACCGATCTGTAAAGTCTGAATATTAGTCACTCATCAGTGAAAACTTTCAGGCCCAAATCACTTTATACTCCTTATTTTTATGGACCAACTTCTACACTTTTTCCTTCCCTCTCCCGCCTCAACCAGAGAAGCACCAGCAGCAAACCGAAAGAGAAAGCCCAGACCAGTGGGTCGCCCAGGGACAACCCCCTCCCACCTACGGAGCCACGTCAACGCGATGACGTCACTCGCGCCGGGGGTCAACACCAAGTTGAGGGCCGCCCCTCAGAGAATCGCTTTTTTTTCCCTTCTTAATCTAGGAAGCCTGAGCTCTGGGTATGCAAAAGGTCAGTACCAAGGAGCGCCGAAGGGGGGTCGCCGCCCTCCCCTCCTTTTCGGAAGGAAGGAAATTGGCTGATATTCCCTCTCCGAAGCGCGGGCCGCCCAGCCCCGACTTCCGCGCGCTCGCCCTGGTCTCCCGGGCAACGGCGTGGCGCTGGGCGGGGACGCGCATGCGCAGTGCGCGGCGTGTGTGCTCGGGCCTGGAGTTGTCAACCTGAGCGTGTGTGTATATGTGTTTTGGGCAGGATGGCTTATTTTTCCGGCGAGGATGAAGAAATGCTGCAGGCGATGCTGAAGCATTTATTCCAGAGCCTGAAGGAGAAAATCACCGGTGCACCCTCCCTGGAGTGCGCTGAGGAGATCCTCTTACGTCTGGAGGAGACTGATGAAAATTTTCACAAGTAAATCTGCTTTTTAATGTCTTAATGCAAACCCTCCAGCTGATCCAGAAAAAAAGAAAGAAAGAAAGAAAGAAAAATCAAAGTTTAGTTGAAGACTTGGATTATGGTAGCTAAAATCTCCATCCCTGCCTTCTATGGCAAGTTCAGTGTTTAGTTTATTTATCCCAATGCAGAATTGATTTCTTTTGATAGTCTAGAGTTTTGACCCTCTTTATGACTTTACTAAGAGAATCTGTGCACTGCAGTACATTAATGATATGTGATTCCTGTTCAGTGAACAGGAATTCTACTGTATCAAAGAATTATCACTATATCCAAAAACCATGTTGACTTTCCAGGATTCCTTTTTCATATTTAAACGATTGTACCAATTATTCCTTTTGCACATCAGGGATAGTTTAGATTCCTAGAAAGGAATAAGAGACATGCCTGTGATAGTATTCGGGACTGGGAGTAGTTGAGAGGATTAAATGAGATAGGTACAAGTTGAAGTCATATTGAGGACTGTTACTTTAAAGAATAACTTTTTAAACCTATATAAATTAAGCCCAATTAAACGAAAATTTTAATAGAAATTTTACCACCAGATGTCACAATTGATTATAAACAGTATTTTTAAATGACCACATTTCATTTTGACGTCAGAGATCACATTAAGTATTTTTTTCTTGTCTATTCTGATTCTTCGTACCCTAAGATTTTACTAATTTGAGACTTCTGCCAATATTGTATGTGATTATCAGGGGATCCCTCAGCTATTTTGTTTTCCTTGAAAAAGTTTGTGTTTACTTGCAGTTTTTGGTGGGAAGCATTACAGTTTTCACCAGGTTATCAAGGGAATTTTAGGTTGTGGGAGAAATACTTGTTAATATAGTTTTTTTATTTCATTAGTGTTTCTAATTATATATATGGTTTCATTTGTATTCTCTTAATTTTCTTGTTTATTTCTTTATTAAATTACTAACAAGAGTTATTACTGGATAATAGTAGTCTTAATTTTGGAGCAACTAGAGACCAGCTTTTGTTGATAAGCTATTGATTTATTACTGAAACAGTGAACTATAGACAAAGTGCAATAGACTTTCTCCAGTTTCATTAGTTAATATATATATATATATATATATATATATATATATATATATTTTTTTTTTTTTTGCTTGTTTCTTTTTTGGATCACACTGATCCAGAGCTTACTCCTGGCTCTATGTTCAGGGATCACACATGGCAATATATAATACATATAAACAGGTGGTGGCCACATTTACTGTCTCTACAACCTATTAGGGCTTTTTTATATAAATTATTTTATTTAAAAAACAAGTATTGGTCACATAGTTAACATAGGTGATCATAATGCATTTGATTCTGGGTAAGTGGGAACAAAGTTATTAAAAAAGGAAAAGAAAGGAAAAAAGAAGAAAAAAGTACAGCAACAAGAAAGTTTGTGATAATCATTGTATTTCTCAATGAGGTTATTAGGTCATTGTCAGAAGATTTAGTAAGCTTTTGTTGCTAGTTGATCATTCTGTTACTTTTGTTTTTGAGTGTTCGGTGGATTCAGATCCACATTGGCATTTAAATTGATGTGTTCCAATGGGGATGACAGTATTAAAAAATTTGATGTTGTTCAGGAGTCCAAGCACTACTCTGATACTGCAGCTTTTGTGAACCTTAATTTCGGCTTCCAGGGCTTCTGGAAGGTATATGTGGGCAAGGGGAGTGAGGATGAGGCGATATAGGGGTGATGCCCACACTTAACTCCACAAAATATCCTAGTGATACCAGTGTCATATCTGGAGTTTGTGTCAAATTGGTGTCTACAGAGAGCCGTAGAGGAGTGGTGAAACAGGGCCATTGGCTAAGTGGCAGTTATGCATGGTACAACTGGTGTGACTTTGGCAGGGTGGGCACTTGGTCCTCCCACTCTTCCCAGGATCACCAGTTTCATCTTCATGGCTGGTTTACCTATGGATTTTCATAGCTTGTTCTCTTTCGAGAACAAAGAGACATGGCGACTGCATTGGTCCCCAATAGATTTTTTTATATACTAATTAACTTCATAGTAATGTACCTCTAGTATTCAGTTTGGGGCTTCACTTCTCTTTTTATTTCATATACAAGTAGTTAAAATGTTTGCAAATAATTTTTTGAGTGAATGTTAATTTTAAGTGTTATGGGAATTTGTTTCTTTAAACTATATTTTTGTATTTAGTTGCACAATGCCTTATTGCTCTTCGTTTTTGGTGCTGTTCCTCCATAGTGTTCTGGTGTGTCTAGAATATTTCTGGCTACAAAGGGCAGATAATTTGGGCTAGGATGTGGTACTAGGAGTCTCTGGCTATACTTACATTCTGGGACTCTGCAATGCCTGAGGTATAACTCAGGCATAACTTATAGAACATGTGCTCTACTCCTTTAACCTAATTCCTTTACCCCATTCATTACATTTTTAATATTTACCGTATCTATAGTTATGATCCCCTTTTGCTTACTAACTAAAAAAGATTGTGTCTTCTTTTATTTTTGATCTATTCTGCTAGAAGTTCATTACTTTTGATTTTTGTTTTTGGGACACACTATGATGCTCGATGGTTACTCCTCACTTTTTGTGCTGAGGTTTCTCCTGGTTGTGTTCTGGGTACAAAGCAGTGTGGGGATTGAACTGGACCCTCTGCATGCAAAAACCTGTGCTCAGCTTATTGAAAACTCTCTGCTCAAGGAGTTTATGACCTTTATTGGATTTTTTAGTGGACCTCTCTGTTAGCTTTGCTTTTTCTATTACATGTTTGTTTTATGTTTTTAAATTTGTATTTTGTTGGGGCCAGTGAGGTGGTGCTAGAGGTGTCTGCCTTGCAAGCGCTAGCCAAGGAAGGACCACAATTCGATCCCCCCGTTGTCCCATATGGTCCCCCCAAGCCAGGGGCAATTTCTGAGTGCTTAGTCAGGAGTAACCCCTGAGCATCAAACAGGTGTGGGCCAAAAAACCAAAAAAAAAAATTGTGTTTTGTTTATTTTCTTATGCTTAGATAATATGAAACTTTCCCCACCACTATATAGCTAATTATTTTGTAGCTTTTTTAAAAAAGGAAACATTTAAGACTAAAGATTGTAGGTACTATTTTTGCTTTGTCCATTTTCAAATGCTTTTTACATTAAAATCATGCAGTTCTTCTCAGTAGTCTAATCATTGCAGTAATAATGTAATTTACTTTTTTTAAAGATTCATTAAATAGATTAATTATCTTAAAAATAATATACATAGTTAATATCTACTCTTATGTTTTGGGTGTGGTGCTGGGGGCTTGCTCTTAGCAGTACCAAAGATTGATGCCATAGCTTCCATGCAAAGTACGTACTCCAGCTTTTAGAGCTTTATCTTTGAATGTTTCCTTTTTACTGTGAGGATTTAATGAGGCCTACCTACCAGGTAGTTACACTAAAGTTCTAACTGAAATATGATTCATTATTTAAAAAGTAGTTTAAATAGGGGCCAGAGGATAGCACAGTGGTAGGA
This sequence comes from Suncus etruscus, assembly GCF_024139225.1. NCBI lineage: Eukaryota > Metazoa > Chordata > Mammalia > Eulipotyphla > Soricidae > Suncus > Suncus etruscus. Next base: position 91,834,271 of record NC_064851.1, on the reverse strand, counting down.
TGTTTGTCTTAAGTGCTGCTAACCTGGACAGACCTTGGTTTTCATATGGTTTCTGAGCCTGCCAGGAACGATTTCTGAGCACAGAGCCAGGAGTAAGCCCTGAGCTCCACTGGGTGTGGCCCCAAAACAAAACAAACAAACAAACAAAAAAGTAGTTTAAACAGTTTGTAGCCTTAGAAGAATACAGTCTGTAAAAGGAAATGAACTGGTCTCCAACCTTAGCTGTGCTGGAATCATTTGGGGGCATTTAAAAGAGTACAGATGCTTAGGCCTCACCATAAAATTTTCTGTGATGCTTGACATAGGGCCATGGGAAAGGGCCATGCTATTTTTCTAAAGGCTTATTGAAGCCAACTAAGCTCATTAAACATAAACCATAACCCAGAAGGCTCAATTAGCAGCAAACAACTTAGTAAACCCTTAGGCCCTACTGAGATATAACTGTTTTCACAAATTTTCTATTACTGAAGTATTTTTTGATAATTCCATTAACTATTTTGTTGTAAGGAGCAAAATAAACTAAATTATTTTATGCTTGATAAGGAGGCAGTGTTGAGAGGGGGTGAGGGAAACACAGGACAATGGTTTAGGGAAGGCCACACTGATTTGTGTTGGAATATTGAATGTCTGAAACAAGTAGATTATGAACAACTTTGTAAACCTTAGGTTTTTAAATAAAGTAAAAAAAAATGGCCCCATTCTACCATTCTGTAATGTGTGTGTTTGAGAACACACACAAAGAGGAGCTAGTCAGGTTATTCTAGTGTACTTGTAGGGTTGAGAACCAATATTATTTAAAAAATAATTGCATTTTAGTGAGACCTATATTTTAGTATATTTTCTTTTCTTGTTCCTTTTGTGGAATTTAGTTATTAGGCTACATCCAAGTATACTCACGGTTTACTCCTGGCTCAGTGCTCAGGGACTTCTAGAGAAGGTCAGGTGATTTAAGTGGTGCTGGGGATCAAATCCAGGTTTTCTACACACAAAGCTAGCATCTTACTTGTGGTACTATCTTTTACTAGGCTTTGTAAAAAATTTTTTGTTTAAGTCTTATGTTGCAAGTCAGCTCCTGAAGAGATTGACTGATGGAGGAATGGAGGATGAGGCCTTTCTCCTCCAGCTCAGACCACGCATCTGTTACCCTGTCGCATCTGTTACCCTGTCGGTAGGTGGTTCTGAGGTGAATGCGGCGGGAAGAAAGCCAACAGGCAGTCAGGCTTCCGAAGAAAACAGCTCTTTATTTCTTGAAAAGGCCAAAGCCAAAAGGCCTAAGAATAGGTCCAGGACAAAAAGCCTCTTGCCTTCCACAGACCCTTGTTTTTATCCCCCAGAATTAGGTACCACCCAATGGTGGGATCAGGTACCACCCAATGGTGGGAGCAGAATCAGGTACCACCCTAGGGTGGGAGCAGAATGCCTGGTCACACCCTAGGGTAGGGCACAATCACTGATCAGGGTAGGGTCAGTAGCATAATAATCCCATTAAAATGTTTACATACACAACAGTCTTAAATATTTTATATCCATCAGATTGTAAAGCAAAATGATTAGGCACATTGTTGTGTGTTTTGGCTGCTTTTGAAATGTGGTGACATCAACTTTTTTTCTGACTAGTAAACATCTGTCCTCTTAGGTTTAACTGTTTGTATTTGAGGAATATTTGGATAAGGATTTTTGCATTCATTTAGTAATAATGCCATGTAAAACAATTTAATTTTTTCCTCATCTTTTTTTTTTTTGGGTTTTTGGGTCATACCCGGTAACGCTCAGGGGTTACTCCTGGCTATGCGCTCAGAAGTTGCTCCTGGCTTGGGGGTCATATGGAACGCCGGGAGATCAAACTGCGGTCCGGTCCATCCAAGGCTATCGCAGGCAAGGCAGGCACCTTATCTCTAGCGCCACCGCCCAACCCCTCCTCATCTTAACTTAACTTTTTAGATAACAGATTTAGTCAAATATGTGTCAACCAAATATACATATTTATATATATGTATATTTATATACATATTTATATAGCACATTTAGTACCAAAGTTCAAGAAAGTTTTATTGGGATTTTATTATCAATAAGTAGTAGGAAACAAAAGCCTTAGCAAAGGTTGCAGGATTAGCCAGTGTAGTAAGATTTAGATGTTAAAATGAAACTAACTGACTCATGTATTTCTAAAAGTACGATACATATAAATTTTTTTTCTTTTTTTAGGTTTTTTTTTTTTGGTCCATAAGTGGCTGTGTACAGGTAGTACTTTTCACTCTGTTGAGGGTTCTTTCCTGGTGGTACTCAGGGGACGGACAATATGTGGTACTAGGAATGGAACTCAGGTAATATATGTATGTGAGCCATACGTGGTCTGTCTATAGAAATCTTTCTTTGGCTTGTTTTTAAAACAACATTAAAAATCATGGGGTATCTCACATTAAAAAAGATCAGCAAACCAATTTTCTGGCATTTTAACTCTAGGGGAATATTCCTAAATGGAATGTGAATTTTAAGACCTGGATTATTAGTAAGTATTCTAAAGGTTAAAGGGCCTATTTTACCAAGGAAGTGACTTTGCACTCATTTGAGATTAAAAATTTAGATTTCCTCATGACCAGTGAGTGATGAGAGTGTTCTTAAGGGCCAAGGTACACTAGCAGTCCTCAACCTATAAGTCTCAAGATCCCTAGACACCTCTTTTCTTAAAAGTTCATTCAATAAGAGCAAATTCATGTTAAGCAAGATTCTTTTTTTTTTTTTTGGAATTTTTTAATCTTTATTTAAACACTGCGATTACAAATATGATTGTAGTTGTATGATTTCAGTCATGTAAAAAACAGCCTCCTTCACCAGTGCAACATTCCCACCACCAATGTCCCAAATCTCCCTCCTGCCCACCCCACCCACACCTGTGCTCAAGACATGCTTTCTACTTCCCTCATTCATTCACATTGTTAGGATAGTTCTTAATGTAGTTATTTGTATAACAGCACTCATCACTCTTTGTGATGAGCTTCATGTTATGAGCTGCATCTTCTAGCCCTCATCTCTTTTGTCTCTGAAAATTATTGCCAGAATGTTTTTCATTTTTCTTAAAATCCATAGATGAGTGAGACCATTCTGCATCTTTCTCTCTTTCTCTGACTTATTTTACTCAGCATAATAGATTCCATGTACATCCATGTATAGGAAAATTTCATGACTTCATCTCTCCTGATGGCTGCATAATATTCCATTGGGTATATGTACCACAGTTTCTTTAGCCACGCATCTGTTGAAGGGCATCTTGGTCGTTTCCAGAGTCATTTTTTTTTTTTTTTTGGTTTTTGGGTCACACCCGGTAACGCTCAGGGGTTACTCCTGGCTATGAGCTCAGAAGTTGCTCCTGGCTTGGGGGACCATATGGGACGCCGGGGGTAGAACTGTGGTCCGTCCAAGGCTAGCGCAGGCAAGGCAGGCACCTTACCTCTTGCGCCACCGCCCGGCCCCTGTTTTCAGAGTCTTGCTATGGTAAATAGTGCTGCAATGAATATAGGTGTAAGGAAGGGGTTTTTGTATTGTATTTTTGTGTTCCTAGGGTATATTCCTAGGAGTGGTATAGCTGGATCGTATGGGAGCTCGATTTCCAGTTTTTGGAGGAATCTCCATATCGCTTTCCATAAAGGTTGAACTATACGGCATTCCCACCAGCAGTGGATAAGAGTTCCTTTCTCTCCACATTCCCGCCAACACTGTTTATTCTCATTCTTTGTGATGTGTGCAATTCTCTGTGGTATGAGGTTGTTTTGATTTGATCATAGTTGTATGATTTGATCATAGTTGTTTTGATTTGCATCTCCCTGATGATTAGTGATATGGAGCATTTTTTCATGTGCCTTTTGCCCATTTGTATTTCTTTTTTTGTCAAAGTGTAACAGGTCCTCTTTGTATATAATTTGTTGTAGGTTAGGTATATTGATTCTGTTGTCGTTGACTTTGGGTTTGATATTTAGCTCTGATCATTTTTTATTTCAATTCAGTGTTCATACTCCTGGTACCATTCACTTTCCCTCCCTGCCACCCGCAATTTATGAGACAGAACAAGATGATTCAAGTTCTGTGGTTCTGTTGGGAAAAAAAAAGAAAAGGAAAACTGAGAGTTGTCTGCCTCTTAGCTATTAATATCAATTTAAAAGAAAAATGGGAAAATGAAAAAAAAAGAAAAAAGACACCCAAACAATAATAAGCAACAACTAAACAACAACAAAAAAGAAAAAAAAAGAAAAAAAAGGAAGGAGGGCTGGTTTATAGTGTTGAAATGTTAACTGTGTGTTTTTCACCAAGTGGATTCCTGGATAAAGGTGCTAGTTATGGTGGATAGCACACAGTTTGTTGGATTCTTTAGACATCATCATGTACATCTATGTACTCTGTGAGATCCAGTTGCAGTTTTGGGGGCAGTAACAGAACCGTCAAATGTAAAAAACAATTAAGTTTCTCTTTAAAGAATTCTTTTTTTTTTTCAGTTTTATAATTTTTTATTATGAATTATGAGAACAAAAGATGCAAAGAAAGAGGATAAGGTAAAGTTACAGTGGAAGGACAATCACCCATAACATAATTATCAGAAGAAGTCCCCTTGCTGATATCTTAACTTTGAACTTTCACCAAAGAAAGTTAAGATAAATAAAACAGAATCCATGTGCAATTACTTTGTCCCTCAAGTCCCCAGATTGTAGCACATTATAATATTTCTTAACAGCACACAAGGCAATCTAAAGCCATCAAACTTACGTAACTCCTTAAACATTAGAGGCATAGTATTTTTTACATTTCCATGTACATGCATATTAGCTTAAGTTAACCTCAAATTTTAAGTGGGTGTGTTTTAAGGATTAGAGTCAAAGGAGCACAGTAAAAACGGTGTTAGAGTGGCAATTGTTGTTTGCATAGGCCCACCAAAATATGAGAGGCATGGAAAGGAATAGCCTTGGCCTAAATACAAAGAGATCCTACCCCTAAAGTTTCCTGGCATAAGACCAGCTCTAGGTCTCAGGAAAGTTATCGTTCGCTCCAAGACATTGTCCGTAGCGCCAACAGACTTATCACATAGTCTCTGTTGTCGGTCTCATGTTTCTCTATTAAAGATTCTGGAATCTGCATGTCCTACATTGAAGTCATGATGTGGAGTGCCTTCTCGTTTCACCTCACCATGAAAGGGGAATGCAGGAAGCCCTGTCCTGTAAGCAGGTTGTTGTTGTTAAGTCTTCTCAGTGTTAAGGGAAGTCTCTTTTGAGCAGGACAATGTCTGAGCAGTGGTAGGGTCTTCCGTGGTAGAGGATTGCTTCCAGGTGATGTTATAGACAAACCTCACCATAAAGGGGCAATACAGCAAGCCCTGTCCAGTAAGCAGGTCATTGTTCTTGTTGTCTTCTCAGTGTTAAGGGATGTCTCTTTTGAGTAGATCGATGTCAGAGCAGCTGTAGGGTCGTCCCTGGTACAGGAATGCCTCCGGGTGATGTTATATACAACCTTGGATGTTTTGTAAATGTCTTCTGTAGATCAAGGGGTAAATGGAGAATGCCCATTCTTCTGAGGCCTGTGCCAGGTCTTTATGTCAATGTTCAGGGTGTAAGGTCTCATTGCACTACAAGATTTGTGTGTTCCCATTTCTATTAGATAAGAACTTATTAGTATGTATAGTATTTTCCCATGTTAGTGTGCCTACGCAAACAAGTAATAAAGCCACGTGGTGCTATCAGATATATGGGGGCATAAGAACATTTCCAACAAGACCCATGACTTGGTTCAAAACATAAGTATTAAACTGAGGGATTCTTTCACACCAAATTCCATATTGAGCAGTTCACAAAGAGAAGATAAAAAACATGGGGGGGGGGGATCATCACTGTATAAGAAAGTATTTAGCAAAAGTTATAGCCGTCAAAGAAAACACCCATAAAATGTTGAAAAGATATGCGTCATTTTTATGCCTTTTAAAATAGTTGGGTGGGTGTTAACTCTAGGGCACCACTTTGGTCTGTGAATTAGGACTCAATACTACTTAAGTTAGAAAGGGTAAAAAAGGAGTAATGATGATAGGAGATAAAGAAGTTAAAGAGAAATATGAACTTATGAAGGGGTATGCAAAAGGGCAGAGTACAAAATGGACATTCTGCATACATAAAAACATAATTCAATGATAGTGAGTACGATTAATGTTTCTTGTGAGAGTACTATTAATGTTTCTTGTGCGCGCGGGGGCAATAGCCCCCGCGCGATTTTGAGAATATAGACTGGACAGAGATTACCAGTGCCAGCCAAACCTCCTCCTGCTAGACTCCCGACTCCCAGGAAGGAGAGATCCTTCAAGAAGCTGGGAGACCAGAGGTTCAGAGCCCCACCCAGACCCTCCCTAAGGAGCCGCATGGATAGTGGGGGAAGGCCTAGGGTACCTTCAAGCTCCACCAAGGGACCCAACTCACCGGCTTGCCCAGGCGTGTGGCCCAGGAAAGCCCTGGAGATCTGGAGCAAGGCGGCAGAGGGTTGCTGGGGTTACCCAAGTCCCGCACCCCCCCTAGGCCTGGCCAAGCAGGCCTCTGGCATGGCATGGGCCTGCCAAGCCTCCTCCTGCTAGACTCCCGGCTCCCAGGAAGGAGAGATCCTTCAAGAAGCTGGGAGACCAGAGGTTCAGAGCCCCACCCAGACCCTCCCTAAGGAGCCGCATGGATAGTGGGGGAAGGCCTAGGGTACCTTCAAGCTCCACCAAGGGACCCAACTCACTGGCTTGCCCAGGCGTGTGGCCCAGGAAAGCCCTGGAGATCTGGAGCAAGGCGGCAGAGGGGTGCTGGGGTTACCCAAGTCCCGCACCCCCCCTAGGCCTGGCCAAGCAGGCCTCCGGCATGGCGTGGGCCTGCCAAGCCTCCTCCTGCTAGACCTCTTTAAAGAATTCTTTTAAAACCTTTCTATTTTCTGGGGAGGGGCAGACCCTTCTGTGTTCAGGGGTTACTCCTGGTTTAGGGGTCATTTTTGGCAATTTGGCTGCCCATATGGAATGCTGGGGATTAAACTCAGATTGACACTGCAATGCAAGTCCTCTACCTACTATACTACTTACTATTCTTTGAAAAATATTTAGTGTTTGAATTATTATTATTATTATTGTTATTATTATTATTGTTTGAGGGCCATCCCTGGTGGCACTCAGAGGTTATTACTGGCTCTGCACTTTAGAAATCACTCTTGGCAGGTTCAGGGAAACATAGGATGCTGGGGATCAAACCTGGGTCAGCCATGTGCAAGGTAAATGCCCTAACCACAGTGTTATCACTCTGCCTCCAAAGCAACATTTTAAAAGGGTTTGAAGTTTCTTTGTTCAAGAGGAATAAAACAATATTCATTGGAAGGAGCAAAAACTCATAGAAATCTCTGAGAACATTTCTGTGATATATTGAATTAAAAAATTACTATAGTATTTTTAAGAATTGAGTGGTTACTTTTTATCTCTAATATTGCAGGAAATCAAATTTACAAACTTAATAAATTTGTATTCCTTTCTAGTTTTAATAAAATAAATTCTTATATCTATAAAATTTAGAAGTTACTATCAAAATACTAAGTTTAAATAATAAATAATTAAATGTGAATCTAATAAAAATTAAAATAAATCATATACTTACATTTTTCAATCATATAATTTGAAGTCTTTAAAGTGAAATAGATTATACTAAAAAATTAAAATAAATCATACACTTACATTTTTCAATCATACAATTTGAAGTCATTAAAGTGAAATAGATTATACTAAATAAAAATTATATTTAAATTGAGACTTGTATAGGTAAAATTAGTAAATTACATTAATTTTCTTTTTCTTTAATTTTTTAAAATTATTTTTGTTCTATTTATTGAGCTTTTTTTTTTTTGGGTCACACCTGGCTGTGCTCAGGGGTTACTCCTGGCTGTCTGCTCAGAAATAGCTCCTGGCAGGCACTGGGGACCATATGGGACACCGGGATTCGAACCAACCACCTTTGGTCCTGGATCGGCTGCTTGCAAGGCAAACACCGCTGTGCTATCTCTCCGGGCCCGTATTTATTGAGCTTTATATTTTACTCTTTATTACCATATTTGCCGGTGTATAAGACGACTGGGTGTATAAGACGACCCCTAATTTTGCAGTTAAAACATAGGTTTAGGCCTATATTTGCTGTATCAGACAGAACGTTCCTGTGCTGCAACTGTATGTACCACAGTGAGCCAATCACAACAAGCAAAGGTTCAAAGGTTATACTGTAATAGACTTCCTCTCTGACTCTAGCCAATCTGAGCAGGCTTTTTACAGTGTAGAACATTGTCTAATTTGCATGCATAAAAAGCCTGCTTGGATTGGCTGAGTTAGAGAGGCTGTCCGAGCAGCCTTGCAGTGATTAGTGCAGGATCGAATTGGAAAATTCATTTTGTGGCAATATTCAGACAATTTTCGTTTAGCGGCATATTGAAACATTTTTCGAGATATACTCGGTGTATAAGACGATCCCCCAATTTTCGGTTGACTTTTTTTGTTTCAAAAGTCGTCTTATACGCCAGAAAATACAGTAATAATTTCTTTTTTTTTTTTTTTTTTGGTTTTTGGGCCACACCCGGTGGTGCTCAGGGGTTACTCCTGGCTGTCTGCTCAGAAATAGCTCCTGGCAGGCACAGGGGACCATATGGGACACTGGGATTCGAACCAACCACCTTTGGTCCTGGATCGGCTGCTTGCAAGGCAAACGCCGCTGTGCTATCTCTCGGGCCCGGTAATAATTTCTTTAAGCACTGTGGTTACAAGATTGTTCTTAGTTGGATTTTTATCATCAAATGTCTTCAAGACAGGCATTCTATTTCTCTCTCTCACTATTATTGTCACAGTAGTTGTTGGTGTAGTTATTTCTCTAACTGCACTCACCACTCTTTGTGGAAAGCTTCATATCATGGGCTGGTCCTTCTGGCCTGGCCCTCATCTCTCTCTCTTTTTTTTTTTTTTGGTTTTTCGGGCCACACCCGTTTGATACCCTGGCTTGGGGGTCCATATGGGACACCAGGGGATCAAACCGCAGTCCTTCCTTGGCTAGCGCTTGCAAGGCAGACACCTTACCTCTAGCGCCACCTCGCCGGCCCACCTTCATCTCTTTTGTCTCTGGATATTATTACCATACTGTCTTATTTTTCTTAAATCCCATAAGTGAGTGAGACTATTCTGTGTCTTTCTCCCTCTGACTATTTTCACTCAGCATAATACTTTCCATGCCCATCCATGTATAGAAATTTCATAACTTCATTTTTTCTGATGGCTGCATAGTATTTCATTGTGTATATGTAGCACAGTTTCTTTAGCTACTCATCTATTGTTAGGTATCTGGGTGATTTCCAGATTCTTGCTATTGTAAATAGCACTGCAATGAACATAGGAGTGCAAAGGGCTCTTTCGTACTGTGTTTTTGTATTTCTATGGTATAAACCTAGCAGTGGTATTGCTTGATCAAATGGGAGCTCAATTTTTAGTTTTTTGAGGAATTTCCATATTGTTTTCCAGAAAGATTGGAGTAGATGACTTTCCCATCTGAGTGAATGAGAGTTTCTTTCTCTCCACATCCATGCCATCACTGGTTACTTTTGTTCTTTGCGATGTGTGCCAGTGTCTGTGGTGTGAGATCTTGTTGTTTTGATTTGCATCTCCCTGATGATTAATGATGTGAAGCATTTTTTTCATGTGCCTTTTGGCCATCTGTATTTCTCTTTTGAGGAAATGTCTGTTCATTTCTTAACCCCATATTTTAATGGGGTTAAATGTTTTTTTTTGTTGTTGAGTTTTGTCAGTATCTTAGATATTAGCCCCTTATCTGATTCTTATCAGATGATATTGGTTAAATAGTTTCTCCCATTCAGTAGGTGGGTGGCTTTTGTATCCTACTCACTGTTTTTTTTAAGGTGAAGAAGCAGCTCAATTTAATGTAGTCTCATTTGTTTATTTCTGTTTCCACTTGTTTGGACAGTGATGTTTCCTTTTTTTGAAGATGCCTTTAGTCTCACTGTCATGGAGTGTTTTGCCCATGTTTTTTAGTTTCAGGTCTGATATTAAAGTCTCTAATTCATTTTGATTTGACCTTTGTGCATGGTATTAGAAGTCTGAGCTCATTTTTTTGCATGTGGCTGACCAGTTGTCTCAACATCGCTTGTTGAAGAGGCTTTCCTTGCTCCATTTTGCGTTTTTTGCCCCTTTATCAAAGATTAAATGATTGTATATCTGGGGAGCATTCTCTGAACACTCAAGTCTTTTTCATCGATTTGAGGGTTTCTCACCTCAACTGAATTCTAGCAAATAGAATTCAACAGCTCATCAAGAAGGTCAGACACCGTGACCAAGTAGAATTCATTTCAGGGGTGCAAGGATGGTTTAATGTATGCAAATTATGAACATAACATAGCATATCAACAAAAGGAAAAATAAAAACCATACAATCATATAAGCATTTCCTCTTAAGTCTAGTGTTGTGTATGTAAACATTTCAATGGGAATATTATTTTACTGACCCTACTCTGATCAGTGATTGTGCTCTTCTACCTTAGGGTGTGACCTGGCATTCTGCTCCCACCATAGGTGGTACCTGATTCTGCTCCCACCATTGGGTGGTACCTGATTCTAGGGTATAAAAGCAAAGGTCTGTGGAAAGCAGAGGCATTTTTCCTGGGGCCTATTCTGAGGCCTTTTGTCTTTGGCCTCTTCACGGAATAAAGAGCTATTTTCTTCACAAGCCTGACTGTCTGCTAGCCTTTACCCACCACTTCACCTCAGAACCGCTGGCAGAACAGGGTGGCAGACGCATGCTCCCAGCTGGAGGGGAAAGACCTCATCCTCTATACCTCCATCAGTCAACCCCATCAAGGGCTGACTTGCAACAAGGGTGCCAGCTCTTTCCACTCTTATTTAATATAGAAGTGGAAGTTCTTGCTAATGCAGTTAGGCAAGACAAAGATATCAAGGTCATTCAGATTAGAAAGGAAGAAATCAAGCTCTCACTGTTCGTAGATGAGGGGATACTATATTTAGAAAATTCTAAAGACTCTACCAAAAAGGTTCAGGAAACAATAGGTTCATATAACAAAGTGGCAGGGTACAAAACTAATATGTAAAAATGCAATGACTTCCTTATACACAAATAATGTTAAAGAAGAAGTAGACATTAAAAAATAAACAATTTTATTCACAATAGTACCACAGAAACTGAAATACTTTGGATTCAATTTACCAAAGGGGTGAAGGATCCACACAAAGAAAACTGCAGCCAACCTGGCTTACATAAGTGGCATTCCATATAGTACCCAGGAATAAGCCTTTGACCACTGCTGGGTGTGGCCCCAAAAGGAAAAATAAATTATTGTGTGTTAAAATTTCTGTTTCAGCTACGAATTTGTGAAGTACCTTAGGAAGCATATATGTAGCACCTGGGGGTCTATGATTGAAGAAGAAATGGAAAAATGGACATCTGGTCAAAAACAAGGTGAAGAGTCTGGCTATGACACAATTGTACAGCAGGTTACTAAAAGAACTCAGGAATCTAAAGAGTGAGTATTTCTAAAATAAATTTGAAGTATATTTTCTTTCAACTGAACTCTTTGAAGGTAACTAACCTTTGTCACAATCTGTTACCCTCATAACAGTCTGAATGATTCTTTGAAATAATGACTTAGACCTTGCCACTCTTATACTTAATAGTGTTACAATCCAGAGCTTCTTCTGTAGTTTACAAAACCCTCTCTGAATTTTCAGCCCCACCCCAGTTCATTTTATTTAATTTTTAAATCATAGTCCTTCTTACTCTATAATCACACTTTTTGTTTTGTTTTGTTTTGGTCACACCAGCGGCACTCAGGGGTTACTCCTGGCTCTGCACTCAGAAATTGCTCCTAGCTGTTAGGGAAATAATTACACTAACAACTAGCATGACAATGTTAAAGAATGAGAGAAGTAGAATGCCTGTCTTGAATACAGGCTGAGGTGGGGGAGGAGGGGTGTATTGGTGGTGGGAATGTTGCACTGGTAAAGGGGGGGTATTCTGTTTATGACTGAAACCCAACTACAAATATCCTTGTAATCATGGTGCTTAAATAAAGGTTAAAAAAAAAAAGAAAAAAAGAAATCACTCCTGGTAGGCACAGGGAACTATATGGGATGCTGGGATTTGAACAGCGTCCATCCTGGATTGGCTATGTGCAAAGCAAATGCCCTACCACTATGCTACATCTCCTGCCCCTATAGGCCCTTATAATCACATTTTTAAAATCTTTTTCTCAAGTCAAGCAGAGCCCTTTCTTAGGAATTTATTAACATATTTTATCTCTACTATTTAGAATACTATATAGAATATTCTTACCAGGGGCCGGGAAGGTGGTGCTAGAGGTAAGGTGTCTGCCTTGCAAGCGCTAGCATAGGATGGACCATGGCTTGATCCTGGCATCCCATATGGTCCCCCCAAGCCAGGAGCGATTTCTGAGCACATAGCCAGGAGTAATCTCTGAGCGTCAAACGAGTGTGGCCCTAAAACCAAAAAAAAAAAAAAAAAAAAAAAGAATATTCTTACTCAAAACATTTACATGGATTCATTTCATTTTCTTTTTATTTTTTGTTATTTTTTGTTTTTGAGCCACACCCAGTGACACTGAGGGTTACAGGTTACTCTTGGCTGTATGCTCAGAAATCGCATCTGGCTTGAGGGGACCATATGGGACAGCGAGGATTGAATCTGGGTCCGTCCTGGATTAGCCATGTGCAAGACAAACACCCTACTGCTGCTCTATAGCTCTGGCCCTTCACTTATTTTTTTTAATATACTTTTTTAGATTAATTATAGATTCAGAGTTTAATAAAGTCTAGTTTATAAACTATTTATTTCATAGGTTGCGCCTTTTGAATTGAATCTAAAAAGTCATAGCTAAATTCAGAGTGTCATGTGCAAGGCAACAGTGATGTCTGTTGTACCATTCCTCTAGCCCCTGATTTTTCCTTATTTTTATATGTTTATGTTAACTATAGCTCTTTGTAGTTTTTTCATTTCTATATCAGTTTTCTTTTTTTATTAATATCAGTTCTCTTTTATATGTATTTCTTACCTTTAATGTTCTTGACTATCCCCATCTACTTTTATATTTTTCTGTTTTTTAATATTTTCTAGAGCTTCAAAAATATAGATATAGGGCTTGAGAAAAAGTACAGAGGGCAGGGTACATGCTTTGATTTGATTCCTAGTATCACATATGGTTTCCAGAACACCTTTAGGAATGATTCCAGGAATCACTCTTAGAGGTGCTCAGGGGAAGATATGTGATTCCAGTATCAAACCTGGGTTGGCTGTTTATAAGGCAAACATCCTACACACTGTATTATCTCTCTGACTCCCAATTTAGTTTAATGTTTTAACTTGTGTTAGTACTTTTACTAGCACTACTTTGAATTTTAAGGTACAAAGAAATGATGCATTCCCTAAAGAATGTCATGATGGCTGTGGTGGAATCCATGATTAACAAGTTTGAAGAAGATGACATACGAGGTCAGGACAGACAGAGAAGAATCCACAAGGAGGAAAGCAACAGTTACTGTACAGACAATTGTTCTGATAGTGATTCATCATTCAATCAGGTTTGTCGTTTAGTTTCTTATTTGTCTTGAAATGGTATTCAGTAATTAGTTAATACACTCTTTTTTAGCTAGACTATTTTCTCTTTAATTTGAAACTTCAGAAGAAAAATAAATGCTGTAATATTAACGATTACTCTATGAAAGGAACTCTTTTAGAATTGTATATTCAGTGAATGATTATATTGTATCTGAACCTATTAATGATGTGAGAAAATTATAGTTGAGATATGGAGACAAAGCATTGCTTTATATATCATTAGGAAATTAAAGTAGCTATAAATTATTATTTTTTATTTTGGGGGGATTTTGGCCATATCTGGCAGTGCTCAGAGATATAGTGGAACATTCTTATTTTTATTTTAAGAAATACAAAAATATTCAGACCTAAATAGTATTGATAGGGTGGCAGATAAGAAGTTGCCAATCTCAAATAAATTTATTTCAAATTGAGTGTTAGTTTTTTGTAAAAATGCATTATTTTGCATTTTTTGGATTTAGTGTGTCATAATTTTCAGAAGATAGTGCTTACTTTTTTTTTTTTTTTTTTTTTGGTTTTTGGGCCACACCCGTTTGATGCTCAGGGGTTACTCCTGGCTATGCGCTCAGAAGTCGCTCCTGGCTTGGGAAGACCATATGGGACACCGGGGGATCGAACCATGGTCCATCCTACGCTAGCGCTTGCAAGGCAGACACCTTACCTGTAGCGCCACCTTCCCGGCCCCTTACATTTTTTTTTTAATGTGAAGGAATCATGCCTTTCAGTTTTTGTGCTTTCCTTTGGGATGTCCAGAGAGTATATCTGCATTTATGACATGTCTGCCTGATGAGTACAACTTTATTTTAGAGGGGATTTATGATGTTAAAAGTGAATTTGGGGGGGGCCGAAGAGATAACATGGAGGTAGGGCATTTGCCTTGCATGCAGAAGGATGGTGGTTTGAATCCCGGCATCCCATATGGTCCCCTGAGCCTACCAAGAGCGATTTCTGAGCATAGAACCAGGAGTAGCCCCTGAGTGCTGTCGGGCATGACCCAAAAACCAAAAACCAAAAAAAAAAAAAAAAAAAAAGTGAATTTTGGGACCAGAGTAATATCACAGTGCTAGGATGTTTTCTTGCATGTGGCTGACCTGGGACTGACCCAGGTTCGATCCTCAGCATCCCATATGGTCCCCAGGCCTTCCAGGAGTGATTTCAATGTGCAGAGTCAGGAGTAACCCCAGAGTATAGCCAGGTGTGACCTGTTCCCCTCCACCCTTCCCCCCCCAAAAAAAGAAAGAAAGTGAACTTTGTCTGCCAGCAATAAGGTAACCTGAGACTTTTTGGAAAAAAAAAAAAAAAAGCATATGAATGCCTGATTTGTCCTGAATGCTCTTTGAATGTGACCAAGCACTAAGACATATTTTTCTTAGAGAAAGAAGACTTTTATCTAACTGACTGGAATGAGGGTTAATCAATGTTCAGAATTTAAAAGGTTCTCTGAAAATGTATCAGACATTAATTTCTTTAAATGCTGACGTTAATGATGCCTTCAAAATTGATATTACTTGCCCTGGGCTTAAAATTTATTGAGTTTTTCAACAAATTACATTATGTCGACAATTTTGATGCTTAGTAGAAACCTTTTGTGACAGTAGAAGGCTTACATGTTTTGTGAATTTCATAGCATTTGTTTGAGTTATCATTTGTGACCTGATTATATGTGAATTTCTAATCTACTGAAACTTTTTAGATATTTCTGAGCTTGGAAACTATTATGTAAGTTTGAAAATATTAAAGAATAAGAAAGAAAGTCTATATTTCATTTTACTTGTAAGCAAAACTCTGAAAGGTTTTAGTATTGTGATGAAAACCTATAAAAAGAAAACCCAAGACAAAACCCTGCAAAATAATCTAGAAAGATGAAAAATAAAAGCTTCTTATTACTGAGGCTTCTGCCTTACTCAAGCTCTTGCAATTGGCTTTGTGTTCCCTGTCAGCATTACTAGTTCACTATATAGGCTTATTGTAATAGGTAAGTAATTTCACTGCATTTTATTTATAGTTAAGAGTAAATTTGTGAAATTAAGCCCAGCCCCTCTCCTTAGTTCTCCTTATTTTATCTATATTACCAGGGGACTGCTTCTGTTCAAGTCTTGGTTTCACTATTTTCTAATTTATGGAGCGTAGACAAATATTTTAACTTTCCTGTGCTATAATGTTTCTTGTTTCTAAAATAGGGCATGATAATGCCATTTACCTGATGGATAATACCATGAAAACAGTTGCTGCTGTTCTCTACATGTTAGCTTTCATTATTGCTATCTGCTGAAATAGATGCTATTCAAAGGTGCACTCAAATAGAAAATTTTTGAGCTGTGGTACTGTACAGTTTCTAATTGAGCTTCTCTAGGTCATTTTCTACTGCTGGGAAATTAGAGTGTTCTTCCTACATTTGATTAGTCTTCGAATTTATACTTTTTTCTCTTGTCTTTTTCCTGCCTTCCTCTTCCCTGATAATATTCATTGTAGCATAGCATAAACATTATGCTATTTTATCGTATGCAAACTACTATATGACAATTCCCCAGGTTGTATACCTTATATGAAGAAAGTGAATTTAGGATAGCAACTATCTAAAATTGCAAGATACGAGCCTGCTGAAGGTATTTACTGTTTCTCTGTGAAACCCATGTTTAATACCTAAGTTAGGAAGAATAAAGGTCACATAAAAATGTCCATGTCTAATTTCTGGAAAGTGTGAATTTGTTTCCTTCCATGGCTAAAGAGACTTTGTCAAGTGATTCTATTAAGGGCTTTCAGATGGAGAGACTTTCCTGGATTACCTGGGTACGTAGCTGAGTCATATGTAATCAATCACATGTGTCCCTAGGGGTGACACTTTGGAGGGTGACTCAGAGAAGGCATTATGTGGGATAACATAGAGGTCAGGCTGATATTATTGTTGGCTTTGAAGATGGATGAGGGAATGCAGAATGCAGGCAATTTCTTGAAACTTCAAATGGCAAGGGATTTTCCCCCAAAGCCTTTAAAAGGTACACAGTTCTTTGGATATATGATAGAGTTTTCATTTCCAGAATAAGATAGTAAATTTGTGATATTTTAAGTCACTTACTTGGTGGTAATTTGTTGCAGCAGCAGTAGAAAATGAATGCTGTGTCCCTAGCTATAAGGGTTCCTTTTTTTTCTCCACTTCGCAGGGAAAGGCCAAGATTTATCTTTATTGCTTTTAATTTTTATTTTATTTAATCATTTTTACAGGGGCTTGTTCAGCTCTGTGCTCTGGGATCACTTCTGGTCATGCTCTGGGGATTATATTTGGAACTGGGGATTGAATCTGGGTCAGCTGCAATCAAGGCAATACCTTATACAAATAATAAATCTTTGACCCCAGAGAAATTACATGACTTTTTAATCTCTGTTCAGCAATATCAACCAGGACAGTAACCACAGCCCAAACTACCCTTCTATCGTTCCTTTCTCTGCCCTCAATAGACAAGATTTTGAATGTCGTTTTATTTCTTTTAACACAATAAGGGAAGGTGTCAAATAAATGTTAAGTATCTAGAAGTGAACCAATCTACTTCTCTCCCTCCTCTCTCCCTTTTCTCCTCTTCTTTTCCTACCTTATCCCTCCCCTCCCCTCTTCTCCTTTCCTCCTTCCCTTTTCTTTTACATCCAGGTTTCGCAACACTGTTGAAGAGGCTCTCTTTTTTCATTGTATTTTGGACTTGTTAAGTTTGAAATACTGGAAATGTTGAGATATGTAACTCTTATAGATAAATGTTTAGCAAACACTGGTTTGAGAACACAAGGGCACATAGTTGGAGAAGATACCCTGTTGTTTTTTTTTAAATTTTTATTTTGATCATAGTGGCTTACATATCTTTCACATTAGTATTTTAGGTACATATTAACATTGAATCGGGAATACCCACCATCAGATTTGTCTTCCCCCCTTCCCTGTTCCCTTTCTGCAACCCATATCCCCCAACATCACCCCCTGGGCTGCTAGAGTAGGTGGTCCCCTTTTTGTCCAACTTACTATCAGTGATCATACATCTGTTTGATACCCTGTTTTTAATTTGGATAGGAAATTGGATTTTGATAGCTGGCTGACTTCAAGTTAGTTCTATCTTTTGTTTTTCATATTTTTCATATTCAGTGATTATAAATTAAGATAGGATAGGGGTTGTTACATTATAGTAAATAGCAACTATTCCTGTTGCTACTATTCACTTGCAGATGATTATTTTAGGTATTGTCATAAATACTTTCAATTTCTAAAATAGCTTATTGTCTTCTATTATAATTGATCTGTTGGAAGATTTTACTTAAGTTTTTTTTTTTAGTCAAAAAGAGGCATTGAGAAAAGCTAAGAAATGTATAAGAAAGAAAATACAGAAATGTTCAAGCAGTATTGTAGCTCTGCTATGGAATTCTTATGCCTGCTTATTTATATTATGTTCATTCATGTCATATTTCTGAATATAAAACATTTGGCTTTATATATTTTGAATGCTATAATATTCTATAAAGCTTTTGTTCTGTAATGTATTTGCTTAGGAAATAATCATTTTTATCTCTCTAAAGATAGATATACTTCTGGTACATTTTATTTTCATATAGCCTTGAGAAAGATGATTCTCATTTTCTGAAAAATAAAAATATTTCATCCTTTTGTTTAGACTGTATCTTTATGCTTGATTTATACTGAAAAATCATTTGTATCAATATTTTTGAATGTTTCCTAAATAAAAATAATGTTCTGTCTGTTTTGTTACAGAGTTACAAATTTTGTCAAGGAAAATTACAGTTGATTTTAGACCAGTTGGATCCTGGGCAACCTAAAGAGGTAAATTTCTAAGATAGCTTCCAAGTTCAATCAGGAATACACATACACACACACACACACACATAATATAGATGTGTATATATAAAATGTCCATAATTTACTTGTAATAGACTTAATTAGTGACAGCTATACTGTTTCTCTTCAAAATATGTGCTACTATGGCACTTCTATGCTGATGTCCCTATTGTTATGGCAATCTTATATTAATGTCCCTGCCTGACTTTGTTGGAATAAAGGTCACAGAGTAAAGAAGACTTTCCTTAGAAATTACTATGGTTTTGCAGAAAAGTTTTTATTTTGGCCTTCAGTTTTGATGGAATGTATTTAAGCACAAACTCTTCACTGTTGCTTTGAAGGTAATAATTTTGCGATTTCTTTAAGGAAAGCTATCTTGAATGGAAGATAGCTTTCCAAAAGCTATCTTTCCAAAAACTACTTTTGGAAAAATGTGAAAAACTTTGACAGATACATTCATTTATTATAAAAAACGATTTTAAAGAAGCAATTTTTTTGAACTGTATTTCTTTACAATGTAAAGATTATATAAATTGCCATGAGTCTTAACTTTTTTTCTCAAAAGTTAGTCTGTAGTAGAAAATATGAGGATTTTGGGAAGATTTTATTATGCATTTTTCTCTTTTCATTTGGTCTCATGATTGAACTAGTTTATTTTTAATTTTTTATTTTAAACTAAATGAAGTTATGATTTACTCTCATTTAAGTCTTTGTAAAATCCCAGAAGAATTTTCTTCTCAGTGTTTTGTAATTTAATTAATTTTTGGTTTCTTAATAAATTACTAGCTTGTTTCAAAGGATATTGCAAAATGGGCTTGATTTTTCTGTAATCACAATCTTACTGTCTTGTGTTTAGGTGGATTATATTGCAAATTTTGACTTCTTTTAGAGACCTTTATTATATTTCTATAAGATATAATTTCCCAATGAGATTTCTATTAACCCAAATGTAGAAATTATTTAATGGATTTCAACCTTTCTAAATTCTCAGTTCCTTTAACAAAATAGTCACATTTAGGAATTTCTTTAATATACGGAGGCAATTTCAAATATATGTATAGTCTTTCCCACCTTCCCCTTTCTACCCTTTTTTGTTTGATGACTGGTAGTTGCACACACGTGGTTGTGTTTTGTACATTTAGTGGTATGTGCACATTTGTTGTAATGCTTACCAGGGTCACACAGTTATGATATAATGTTCAGCAGAGGTTGTACACTTAGTTGCTTTACCTGTTCTGGTGACTGGTTGCAGTGTGCTAGAGATTAATGTACAACTCTGTTGTGACGGGGATCATAAGCATTTGTGTGGCCTCTGTTACACAGGGCAAGTGATACTGAGTTGGGGATTATGCTTGTATTCTTTTGTTTTTATTTCTGTTTTTAGGATATGTCCAGTGGTACTTAGGGCTCTGTGCTTGAGGATCACACTTAGCAGTGCTCAGGAGACTAGATGGGGTAATAAAAATCGAATCTGGGGGGCCGGGCGGTGGCGCTAAAGGTAAGGTGCCTGCCTTACCTGCGCTAGCCTAGGACGGACCTCGGTTCGATCCCCCGGCGTCCCATATGGTCCCCCAAGAAGCCAGGAGCAACTTCTGAGCGCATAGCCAGGAGTAACCCCTGAGCGTCACAGGGTGTGGCCCAAAAACCAAAAAAAAAAAAAAAAAAAAAAAAAAAAAAAAAATCGAATCTGGGCTAATATACTATTGCTTTGGCTCTACTTTGCTTCTTACATGCTGCAACCAAGTGTTCTTCACCTGTGAGCTGTCTATGCCCAGGTTCTATGTAGTCTGTGGTTTCTTATTTTTATCCTTAAAGTTGACACCTTAATTTAGAATTTCTGGATTCCGGAGGACCTAGCTATTATTACTTGGAATCTTTTTTTTTTGTCTTGTTTTTTTTTTTTTTTTTTTTTTTTTGGCCACACCCATTTGATGCTCAGGGGTTACTCCTGGCTAAGCACTCAGAAATTGCCCCTGGCTTGGGCGGACCATATGGGATGGCTGGAGATCAAACCGAGGTCTTTCTTTGGCTAGCGCCACCTCTCCAGCCCTTTGTCTTGTTTTTGAGTCATACTTAGAAGTGTTCCAGAGTTACATCTAACTTGGTATTAGGGATGGATGTGTGTTGGGAAGGTACGGGGTGGGGGGGGGGGTGATCCTAGAGATTACACCAAATTTCCTGTATACAAGGCATGTACTCCAGTCCATTAAGCAAGCTTTCTGGCCCAACTTTTATTTTTCTTTGTTTTTAAAAAAATTACTATGCTTTAATGGTATCTGCTGAAAAAAAAAACTAGACATACAGATTTTAAGATATAGTTTGGAATCTTTATATTCCCGAGTAAGTGGGGAGAGGAATAGCTGTGTAGAGCTGTTCTTCAGTGCTTTCCCCTGAGTCATATTGTTTATGGTGAATTTGAATTGGATTTTGAGAAGAATGATTAAGAAGTAAGCTTTCTGTGAAAATAAGAAATTCAATTTTGTATTGCACTGCTGAATGACTTTTCTGCCTCACTGGTTAAAAGGTCAGAAAATATGGAATAGCAGTAAAGAATAAGTTCAAATTAATGGTTTAGTGAAGACCGTTGATATATCATGGAATGGGAATGTTTCACTTTTGCTGAGGCATATCTAGGCTGTGTTCTAAATTTAAAACTGGTGGTCACTGTGTGCAAGGCAAATACTACCCACTGTACTATCCTCCCGGTCCCTAAGAATGTTTTTCTTAAAGGGTTATTTGAGTCTCTTAAATAGGCTCTTTTAAAAACAGTTATCCACACTGTGTTTTAATAATTTGTTGAAGAATTTTTCATCCTTGTGGCTAGACATTAATACATTTTTTATTTAAAAATATAATAGGTGAGATATGAAGCCTTGCAAATATTATGTTCGACGCCGCCATCTGATGTACTGAACTGTGAAAATTGGACCACTCTCTGTGAAAAGCTGACAATGTCTCTTTCAGATCCTGATCCTGTGTTTAGTGTAAGAAAGTGATTCTAGCAATTTAAAAAAACTTGTAGCTATTTTAGAAGCCCCAAGCCAGGGGCGATTTCTGAGTGCATAGCCAGGATTAACCCCTGAGCATCACCGGGTATGGTCTCCCCCCAAAGAATTTATCATGTATTAAAATTTGAACTTAATAATGATTAATTGGGATTTATTCTCAAGGGCTCATAAACATCTTCCTTGTGAATTTGTGTTTTACTTAGAAACTATTTAAATGCTTGAAGAAACATTAGAAAACTGTAAAACATTGAAGATAATAGAGTTGACCCACTAAATACATTGTAAAAATGAAGTCAGCGAATATATATATATATATATATATATAATTATATTTAAAAATGATTTGTGTATGACTTCAGGAATATTATATGATAAAAAGTTTTTGCTTTTATAAAAAGTACATTGATTCTATGCCTGTGATCTGAAACAAAAGACTATCATTATTGGGCACATGGTGACCTGGGCTTGACCCTCAGTATCTCAGATCACACCTAAGCACTCATCTCAGAGCTAGGAGTAAGGCCTGAACACCACCTTTCCAGACTACTATTATCACATTTAAATATGAAGTAAGTGTGCATTTTAGAAGTTTTATATTTTTCTTGTTATCAATAAAGAAAAATGGTTTTAAAATTGGTATTTCTGTACAGAATTTAAGATCATGTTTGTTTAACCTTATAATGCTCTTTGTTTTAATATAAATCTGAACACTGAAAGCAAGTAAATAAACATTTATATTTTTAGAACTTTGAATCTTAACAGGCGACAGGCAAGAAACTTAAAATAAAAACCAAAACTCTCAGTACATTTCACTAAAATATGTTTGACAGTCTAAGTATCATTTTAATGAATAAATATATATTTAACTACTAACAAGTAGTTTGAAAATATGGTTTATTATTTTTGTATAAAGGAAAAGGTTGATTTAATAATTACGTGCAGTTGAATTTTACAGCACCAGAGGGCGATATCGACTTCTTTGTAAAAGCTCAGTGATCCAAGAATTTTCCAGGTGTCATCTTCCTCTAACGAGTAATACTGTGGTACATTTCCCAGTATTTTTCTGTTAACAAAAACATAATAGTGACCTTATAGTTTTTTTAATTTAAATTATATAAAAGTTTACAAATACAGTAATGATAGAAATGTGTCAATATGTTAGTTTGTAGCTTTTGGAATTTTTATTATGCAGAAAAGTCAATATCAGTGCTTTATGAACTGAAAAAATTGCTTATAGTAATAGAGAAAAATGGTAATGGAAATGGCCATTTCTAGTAGAAAACAAGGCAGTGTTCATATTGAATTTGTTTGTGATCTAGATTCTTTTTGGGTTTGATCTGTTTCTTATTCTTACTCTAAATGACTCTGACATATGATTGAATAGTTAGATGTTTGACAGATAATTCAGAAGCATTTAATATTCTGAACTCAGCAGGGATCTCTTGTAGTTACGGAAGATTTTTAGTGACATGATATCCATTTTTATAAAATAAAGTATGATGGACATTTTATTAGTTTTTCACTCTTACAATGGAACATTTGAGGATTTGTTTTTATTTAATGGGAGCTTGAATATAACTTGCGATATAATCATTTCTAATAAAAATGCTGGCATAATTAATGGCTATCATTTTATTTTATTTTATTTTATTTTTTGGTTTTTGGGCCACACCCATTTGACGCTCAGGGGTTACTCCTGGCTATGCACTCAGAAATCGCCCCTGGCTTGGGGGAACCATATGGGACACCAGGGGATCGAACCGCGGTCAGTCCTATGCTAGGTCAGTCCTATGCTAGCGCTTGCAAGGCAGACACCTTACCTCTAGCGCCACCTTCCTGGCCATGGCTATCATTTTAAAAGATGACTTAGCAATGTATTACATCACTTAATTTACTTTATGATAGTTTCTCCTTTAAGTTTTAGTATTATAAATTGAAAGTCTTGTTATATAATGCTTATTTTAGGAATAGGCAAAATTATTAACCATATATATAGTTACTGAAGTATAACATAACTTAAAAATAAGCAAATAGCTTTGGAAATGATGATTTTACATTTAGTGTAACCTTTTTCTGTTTGTTTATTTTTAGAAAAATAAATTGATTTTAGGCCCACAACTGGCTATGCTCAGGCTACTACTGAGGGGTCATTCCCGGTGGTATTTGGGAGACCACAAATAGTGCTGAGAATTGATAGTTATTTGCTTGTACAAAATATTCTCTCAATACTAAATTTTTGTAAGGATATTTATTTTGAGGCACTAATCTTGTTTTTTCTTAATAGGATCGAATTTTGAAATTCTATGCACAGACATTTACACTTTCCCCATTACATATAACAAGGGAAATTTATACAAGCTTAGGTATGTTTATAAAGTCACTTAAATATTCTTTACTTATATGTACTAATAAAAAACTGATTTAGAGTAACTTTATTAGAAAGCATCATTACTAATAAAGTTTGTCTTCTATTTTCCTTTTCAGCTAAAAATTTGGAGTTACACTTTCTTTCTAGAGAAAATCATATTCCTGCTCTTTCAACTGGCATAGATATAAATAATCCTCATGTATATTGTTTACTTAAAAAGGTACTTATTCTACTTTAATGTAAATAGCTTTGTATGTAAGAATTCTGATTATTTGAGAACTGTTGTTTTCTTCTTTGTAGGTTCGTCTTTTAAATGAATATCAGAAGGAGGTTTCATCTTTCTGGATTCGTCACCCTGAGAAGTAGGTCTCTTAGTTTTTTCAACATAATATATAGGCTATGAGTATAACGGTTTCCCATAAATTTATAGGTGAAGGAGAGTCATTCTTTGTTGGTTGATGTTAGTGAACAGATATTAATGCAGTTTTTATGGTTTGTACTCAGTTGTGCATATCATTGTGTCACTTTTTTATTCCATTTATCTAACAAGGAAGTAGGATATTATAGTTTCAGTTATTTTAGTCTTTTGTATTTGCTACTTTGGACATTTTTTTCCTTTGGTTTGTTTTGGGGGACACATCCAGTATTACTTTAGACTTACTCCTGGCTCTGGTGGTGTTTTGGGGAGCACATGTTCTACTAGGGATTGAACTGTGGTCTGCTGTGCACAAGGCAAGTAAGTGCCTTACCCCTATAAATCTCTCTGACCCTGGGACATATTTCTTAAATGTCCTTTAAACATTTTTCTTTTAGTTCTAAATTTAAAAAAGGTGAAGTACTATGATTTACAATACTGTTAATAATAGGGTTTTTCAGTATAAAATGCTTCAATTCCCTGCCCTCCACCTGAGTGTTAGCTTCCCTGCTCCACTTAATATTGTGTCAGGGTCCCCTCTCCTGTTTTAAAATTTTATTTCTGTATTTAGAAGTCATTTTAATTCTATTTTTTTTTGAGGAGAGCTTGGGGCCATACCCAGTGTTATTCCTGGCTTTGTCTTCAGGAATGGCCCTCGTTTCTCCTTGAAGTACTGTATATGGTGCTGTGGATTTGAACTTGTGTCAGTAGGATAAAGGACTAGCACTTAACTCTTATACTCTCTCCCCAGCTCTAAAACTTTAAGATTGTAATAGCATTTGTGAATATGAAAAGAAAAGTTAATGCCTTGCAAGCAGCCAATCCAGGACCAAAGGTGGTTGGTTCGAATTCCGGTGTCCCACATGGTCCCCCGTGCCTGCCAGGAGCTATTTTTGAGCAGACAGCCAGGAGTAACCCCTGAGCACTGCTGGGTGTGACCAAAAAAAAACAAACAAAAAAAAATTGTAGATCTGATGGTGAAATTATGCTTTGAAAGCAGGAGAAAATGACCAACAACTTGTCCTCTAATAGTTATTAATATATTAAAAATTCTAAAGATTACTTTATCATTCTACAAGTACAAATATATTAGCACAATATTTTATAATAATATATATTAGCTAAATAAAATCATTCTTTTTTTAAACTCTAAGGTATATGGAAGAAATTGTGGAGAGTACTTTGTCTTTGCTATCCATTAAACATGATCAAAGCTATCTTGTCTCACAAAAGAGTTTGGATCCAATCTATTTTCTTGCATTAGTTGATACTGAAGCTGTGTGGTTCAAAAAATGGATGGTAAGAAGAAATGGAATCATATAATTTTAAAGTATATTTGATATACTAATATATTGTTTCAAAGAATAGCTAATATTTGAATGTTCCCTGTGTGTAGAACTTCTAATCATTTTTTAAATTTTCATTACAATTAGTTGGTAGCATTTTTACCTGATTTTATAGGCACAGCAGTTGAAATATAGGGAAGATAAGAAAACTGCCCAAGATTGTTACAGAGCCAGTTAGGATTTTGAGTGATAATTCATTTTTATCTTTTTGAAAAAATGACCTCTCCCAAAACTGTTTTAAAAAAATGTAACATTCAGATTTTATAAGCAGATGTAAGTAGGACTCATTGTAGGATTCATTGCTTATTTTTCTCTGGCAGAGGAGGGAAAGCTAAAAAATAGCCCTTTGTTTGCCTTCTCATCAATAGGTAGCTTTGGGAAATTTTATCAGTATTAGGCATAATTTCCTATGGAAAACATCACTGCCAGAACATTTTATTAGTAGAAATCTTGTTACCATTGAAACAATAAAAGGAGTAGAAATCCTGTTAACTCTCCAGTGCTACTGAGTGAGGGGTGAGCTTTTGGCACTTGTAGGGAAGCACTGCTTTGTAATCTCACATTCTTTTCCTCTCAACTATGTATTGGCATTCATGATGCTGTGGAGAAGAGAAGGTAGGACCCATGACTGTCACTTAAAGCAGGCACATAAGGCAGTGACTTGTTTACTATTTGTGAAACACAATTTGTTTATTAGCTAACCAGTGGCTTTCTATGCCTCTTTTGTTGTCTTAATCGATGTGACAAACCTTCAATGAAAAAAACACAGTTCTGTCTGTCCACTGTCTAATCCTTACCGGACCTTTAGAGTACATCTCTGATAAATGTTTGCTGAATGTAATTTTGCTTGAACTTTTTGTTCTTCACATAGGACATAACCTTTCTGTTATTTTTTATTGATTATCAAATTATACTTTTGTAGAAAACATGGCAAAATCTGAAAGCATGAATGAAATGAAATTCTTCTTATTCTACATTGCAAGGATAATAACTCAACATTTTGGTTTACATAGTTTTATTTTATTTAGGATTAATCTGTTAATGTTTTTGGCAAAAATTAAATCATAATCTACATTTTGGAATTTTTAAGTTAACATTTTTGCTTACTATTTAATTCTTAAAAGAATGAGTCACATTTAAAGAAAATTAACCATTAGAAAAGAAATTTTTAAAAATCAACTGCTTTGGGGCCTGAGAGATAGCACAGCAGTAGGGTGTTTGCCTTGCACACAGAAGGGTAATGGTTCGAATCCTGACATCCCATATGGTCTCTCAAGCCTGCCAGGAGCGATTTCTGAGCTTAGAGTTAGGAGTAACCCCTGAGTGCTGCGGGGTGTGACCCAAAAACCAAAAAAAAAAAAAAAACCCCAAAAAAACAAAAACAAAAACCAAAAAAAACAAAAAAACAAACCCAAAACCAAAACCAAAAATCAACTGCTTGTTTGTGTTCTAATAGTAATGAAAATTTATCACTTTCTACTAAACTTGTCTTAGTCTGACTGATTTCTGGTGGTAGTTTATTAATGCATGGTTAAGATTCCATTCCTTCAGGACATTTTAATCTTGACACATACCTTCATTTGTAGATAAGGCAGTATTCTTTTTTGGCGATAGGGTCATAATTTCTTCCATGCTTTAACCCCTTCATTTTTTTCTTTTTCATTTTTATTTTGATCAAAGTGGATTACAAATCTTTCACAGTAATTTTTTTAGGTACATAGTGACATTGAATCAGGGGTATTCCCACCACCAATGTTGTCTTCCTTCTACCCTGTTCCAGTATGCATCCCCTTTTTAATTTTACTTTAGCTTTGTCATACACTGGTAGACTGCTTTATTTTTTTGGTGGTGATTTAAAAATATAAAATGCAAACTGGGCCCAGTTGAGGGATGGAACATTTTCCTACTGATCCCTTAATAAATGTTCCATAGTTCATGATAATTTTGCAGTCTTGTGATTGCTATGCTAAATAATTGTACATAGAAAACCTGTTTTGCTCTGATTACAATAATTTAAAATTAAATTATTGTGTAACTTATGTTATTGGAAGTAGAATACGAAAAAGGATTTTGAGTAATATGTCTTGAATATTAAAGGTTATTTTTTCCCCTAATTTTAGCATGCATATTACAGCAGAACTGTAGTACTAAGACTACTTGAAAAGAAGTATAAATCTTTGGTAAGTCTGTTTGTTCTTCACATCTGACATAACCTTTCTGTTATTTTTATTTATTATCAAATTATACTTTTGTAGGAAACATGGCAAAACCTGAAAGAATTTTATATTTAGAAATAATAACAAGATATTATATGATACGATAACTTCAATGTGAGAAGCTGGATAGTATTGGATATTGAAACAATCCCTCTTTTAAGGGATTCTAAGAAACAAAAATTTTGCATGCTTATATATATATATAAGCTTATTTATATATATATATAAAGAAAGAAGATATTTAAAATACAGTCATGAATAACAGTTGTATTTCTTAGTAAATTGGGCAACTATATTTAATAAGCTCTTTAATACACTATGTTTAATAAAGTTGCTATATTTTGAAGTAATAACATGTAACTTAATTCATTTCAGATATTTGTAGGGAAATTTTAAAGTAGATACATGCTTTTTACTGAGTTACATTAAAAACTGATAAATGCAGTACACTATAACAATTGGTTTGAGTTACGTCAAGTATAAATGAATAGTGTAAAATACATTGGCAAATTTATATACATATATTGTTATTGGTAGGACAATGTGTAATGGCACCGAAAATAATCGAAAAGAAACCAGAAGTCAAAGAACTGAAAAGCATGCATTTATTAAAATATTTAATATTTGGCTATGACTTTGAGATGATGTGACTTAAGACAATAAATATGGTTTGTGTAGGTTGATATGATCTTGGGTTTAGAAGTTGGGAAAAGAGAAAGATTTCTAGAATTGTAAATTTTTGGATGAGTTCAGTAGAGCATAAAATGAAAGAAAGAGAACTATAATTGTTTTGTGTTTGAGAATCAGGAGAATTGAGTGTCAGAAGATGGAGAAAGGGATATTGAATAGGATGGGAATTTATTTGTAGAGGTAATAGGTGCTTTAATCTTCAGAGAAACTGAATTGAAATATAGTCTTTCTACTTCTCATTTTTCTCCCATTCTTATTTTAAATGAAAATTTGTTGTTCCTATATGAGCATAGATTGATTTTGTTAGAAAAGAGAAAGGGGAAAAGCTGAACAGGGTTATATTTCTCTCTTATGTTTGACATATAGATAACTCACTATTGTTATCCCAGAGGCCACAGAGAAAGTATTTCAAATGTATTTCTTATAGAGTAACTGCTCACTTTTTAAAATAAGTAACATATTTTAACTATTCCATAGTCATTTTTTTTAGTCTGCAGATAGTTCTTTGAAACTACTTCAGTATTTTATCAACTTGGTCATTTTATTTCAAGTACATTATTGGATCAAACTTGTTTGAGATTTTTTTTTTTAAATATGGAACGCTTCACGAATTTGCATGTCATCCTTGCGCAGGGGCCATGCTAATCTTCTCTGTATCGTTCCAATTTTAGTATATGTGCTGCCGAAGTGAGCACACTTGTTTGAGATTTTAATTTATCCATATTTTTTTAAAAAGCTTTTTAGTTGATTTTGAATCACCTTTGGCTATGCTCAGGGATCACTCCTGGCAGGCAAATAGCTTACCTGCTGTTTTATTTCTGGCACTTTTGTTTATTTTTACTTTTTATACCACAGCCAGTGATGGTCAGGGATTATACCTGTATCTGCTCTCAGAGTTCACTCCTGATGTGGCTCTGGTACCAAGGATTGAACCCATGTTGGCTGCATGCAACCCATGTGTCCTGCCTATTGTACTATCACTCTTTTTTGGGGAGGGCTCACTCAGTGATGCTCAGGGGTTATTCCTGGCTATGCAGTCAGAAATTGCTCCTGGATTGGGGGACCATATGGGATGCAGGGAAATCGAACCTAGGACCATCCTAGGTTAGCAGTGTGCAAGGCAAATGCCCTACTGCCATGCCACTGTTCTGGCCCCCAATCTAACATTTAAAAAGCTTTCCTAAGTTTATGAAATATCAAAAGTTATATATTTTTAAAGTTAGTTTAAATTTTGAAAGTTATGAGAAATAGGAACCAATACTATTTGTTTCGATCATCTTCATGATTCTGTGAATCTATAGTGGAAACTTTGGACCTTTCCACAGATTTGTCTTTTTGTTCTGTAAGTGCTCCTTGGACAAGTACTTTCCTTGTAGTAGATTGTTTAGCATGATGATTTATTAATGCATCTCCTCTGGCAATATTTTCTGAAACAATGGGATCTGCCTTGCTTAATGCAGTAGCCATTAGTTATAGATCTCAATTGAAAAGCTGACATCTAATTTAAGTTGAACTTTTAATTAAAAACATTTTAAATCTAAAACTAATGTATAATTAGAGGATACTCTACTCAGTTCCTTTCATGTTTCTGACATTTTCAGCAGGTAGCATTAGGTAACAAGTAATTTATGAGAATAATGTCAAAAACTTAAACAGATAATTGAGAAAGTTTTGCTTCTGTAGCATTGGAAAGTCATAAACTTGTTGAAAAGCATGTTTTATTTTTTAATATTTTGCTCAAATTTTCCTTAGTAAAATAGTTTGTAAAGTTTTATGTGTGTATTTAATTTTTTTTTTTTTTTTTTTTTTTTGGTTTTTTTTTTTGGGCCACACCCGGTAACGCTCAGGGGTTACTCCTGGCTATGCGCTCAGAAGTTGCTCCTGGCTCGGGGGACCATATGGGACACCGGGGGATCGAACCGCGGTCCGTCCAAGGCTAGCGCAGGCAAGGCAGGCACCTTACCTTTAGCGCCACCGCCCGGCCCCGTATTTAATTTTTTATGCCCTTTCAAAGTTATTTTTTAAAATATCTTTATTTAAACACCTTGATTACGAATATGATTGTAGTTGGGTTTCAGTTCTGTAAAGAACACCCACCTTCACCAGTGCAGCCTTCCCGTCACCAATGTTCCAAATCTCCCTCCTCCCCACCCCACCCACATCTGTACTCTAGACAGGCTTTCTTCCCTCATTAACTCACACTGTTATGATAGTTCACAGTGTAGTTATTTCTCTAACTGGACTCATCACTCTTTGTGGTGAACTTCATGTCGTGAGCTGGACCTTCCAGCCCACCTTTCTTTTATCTCTGAGAATTATTGCAAAAATGTCTTTTATTTTTCTTAAAACCCATAGATGAGTGAGACTATTCTGCATCTATCTCTCTCCCTCTGGCTTATTTCATCCAGCATTCCATGTATATCAGGGTTCCCAAACTCATGGCCTGCGGGTCGTTTGTGGCCCTCCGTACAATATTTTGTGGCCCTGCCCTAGAGGAATCTTTTTTTGTTTTGTTTTGTTTTAGTTGTTGGGTCATACCCCCCAATGTTCAAGGCTTACTACTGACTTTGCACTCAAGGATCACCCCGACTTTGCCTCCTGCAGCCCCCAGGTAAATTGAGTTTGAGACCCCTGATGTGCATCCATGTATAGGAAAATTTTATGACTTCATCTTTCCTGATGGCTGCATACTATTCTATTGTGTATATGGACAACAGTTTCTTTAGCCATTCATCTGTTGTGGGGCATCTTGGTTGTTTCCAGAGTCTGGCTATTGTAAATAATGCTGCAATGAATATAGGTGTAAGGAAGGGATTTTTGTATTGTATTATTGTGTTCCTCAGGTATATCCCTAGGAGTGGTATAGCTGGATCGGATGGGAGCTCAATTTCCAGGTTTTGGAGGAATCTCCATATTGCTTTCCAGAAAGGTTGAACTAGACGGCATTCCCACCAGCAGTGGATAAGAGTTCCTTTCTCTCTACATTCCTGCCAAAACTGCTTGTTCTCATTCTTTGTGATGTGTGCTAAACTATAAGAGCTCCTTTCTCTCTACATTCCTGCCAAAACTGCTTGTTCTCATTCTTTGTGATGTGCACTAAACTCTGTGGCATGAAATGGTAACTCATAGTTGTTTTGATTTGCATTTTCCTGATGATTAATGATGTGGAGCATTTATTCATGTGCCTGTTGGCCATTTGTATTTCTTCTTTGACAAAGTGTCTGTTCATTTCTTCTCCCCATTTTTTGATGGAATTAGATTTTTTTTTTCTTGTAAAGTTCTGTCAGTACCTTGTATATTTTGGATATTAGCTCCTTATCTGAAGGGTATTGAGTGAATACTTTCTCTCATTCAGTGGGTTTCTCTTGTATCCTGGGCACTGTTTTCTTTGAGGTGCAAAAGCTTCTCAGCTTAATACATTGCCATCTGTTTATCTCTGTTTCCGCTTGTTTTAAGAGTGATGTTTCCTCCTTGAAGATGCCTTTAGTCTTAATGTCATGGAGTGTTTTACCTATGTGTTATTCTATTTACCTTATGAATTAGGTCTGATATCAAGGTCTTTAATCCTTTTGGATTTTACCTTCGTACATGGTGTTAGCTGGGGGGGTCTGAGTTTGCTTTTTTTTCATTCTTTTTTTATTAATGCATTCTTTTTATCTTTCTTTTAATATAATTTTTATTTTGAACATAGTGGCTTACATATTGTTGACAATAATATTTTAGGTACATATTTACATAAAATCAGGGGGATTCCCATCGCCAATTTGTCCTCCCTACACCTCCATTTTCGTCCTACCTCCCATATCCTCCTCCCTCACCCCTGGGGCTGCTAGAAAATGTGGTCCTCTCTGTACCTAGTTTACTACTTAGTAGTCTTGCACCTGTTTGGTCTTGGTGCCTTCCTTATTTCCCCCTCTAACTGGGAGGCAGGACTAGATAGTTCAAGTTATGTGGTTTTGTTTGAAGAAAAGTAATAAACTGGGGTAAAAGTCTAATCCGCCGAAAATGGGTGGGATCCTTCTAGAGGCTCTCTTCATTGGTTTGAGAGACGAAGGAGAGAAATAAGGTGTAACACCCCAACAGTACAAAAAGAAGTGTCAAATATCCAGTGAGCACTCGAATAATAACAATGGTAAGCACCACAAAAATAGCTATGGTTTTGAGATAAAAAACATGGCAGGGCATATAAACAAAGAAAAGAAAAGAAGGAAAAAAATAAATGTAAATGGGGACAACTTCAATAACCACACCAAAACAAGGAAATCGACAAGAAGTAGATAGGTAAATAAAAATAAAAAGATAATAAAAAAATGAGTATTTAAAAAAATAATATATATAAAAAATATAAAAAATGTTTTTTGCTTTTGCCTTTTTTTTCCCTCCTGCAATGGCACAGTAAATATTGGGGTCAATCGAAAAGGAATTCACTTGGCCTAAGAGATAGGGGTTTCTCCACCCTTGGAATATATTGTCATGGGATTAACTATAGACTCCATTCAGGTTCATTTACTCTCCCCTTGGTGCTTTTGTGATGTTTGGAAGGCTTCTGCTTCTTCCTGGGTGATAAAATCAGACCTCTGTATCTAGAGATCTCAGTATCTGCACAGGTCCAGGAGTGGGATTTATGATGAAGACTTTCTTTGTCATTCTAGAAGTTCTGTTCCCTCAGTGTCATTTTAATCCATCTTCTGTGGTTGGTGGTCTTGTTCTTTGCACTGATCCTAGATGGAACCTAGAATAGCGTCTTTCATTGTGTTTCCAGAAGCCCCATTCCATTGCAATTGTCTCAGCCAGACCTTTGGAACTGGGGATCATGGTTGTTGTGTAGGTTGTAATTCAAACTCTAGACTGTGGCTTTTTTATTGGTCCAAAGATACATACAGTCCAGTCATGGTTCTAGTAGCCAGTCATCTGTAAATCGCGATCTTGGCTTTTGGACTGACCAAAGGGTGATAAGTCTTCTGATTTTGTCTTATCGTTAGCTGGTGAGGTAGGATAACCTGCTCTTAGGTCAAATTGTTCTCATTTTCCTTGTTGTCAGGATATCATATTAGAGCTGGCACTTGTTGGTGGCCCAGCAGTATTAAGGATGTCCCGGTTGGGATTTGTTTCCTGTAGGTGTTATGAAGAACTTTGTCATTTCTATGTCTGGGATCCAGGGTTCAAGGCTGGATGGATGGTGTCTAATCACCTGGGGTCTAAGTTGGGTCCCTAAGAACAAAAGTCCAGGCCCAGATAGATTTACAGGTGAATTCTGTCAAACATTCTGAGAAGACTCACTACCACTTTTCCATAGGCTCTTCCATACCATCAAAAAAACAGGCTAATATCACACTCATCCCCAAAGATGCCTACGACACCACCAAGAAAGAAAACTATAGACCAATCTCACTAATGAACATAGATGCAAAGATACTCAACAAAATCTTAGCAATCCGAATCCAGCACTTCATCAAAAAGATCTTATATTATGACCAAGTGGGTTTTATAGCAGGAATGCAAGGTTGGTTCAACATACGCAAATCATTCAACATTATACATCACATCAACAACAAGAAAGACAAAAATCACATGATCATATCAATCGATGCAAAGAAGGCTTTTGACAAAATCCAACACCCTTTCATGTTAAAGACACTCAGCAAAATAGGGTTAGAAGGAACCTTCCTCAAGATAGTTACAGCTATCTATGAAAAGCCTACAGCCAACATTATACTTAATGGTGAGAAGCTAGAAGCATTCCCACTAAGGTCAGGAACTAGGCAAGGCTGTCCACTCTCTCCACTTTTATTCAATATAACCTTAGAAGTCCTAGCAGTAGCAATCCGACAAGAGAAGGGAATCAAAGGAATCCAAATTGGGAAAGAGGAACTCAAACTATCTCTATTTACAGATGATATGATGATATACATTGAAAACCCTAAAGAGTCCACAGTAAAACTCCTAGAAACAATTAACCAGTACAGTAAAGTGGCTGGATACAAAGTCAATACACAAAAGACAGTAGTGTTTCTGTATACAAACAATGAAGTCAAGGAGAGAGAGATAAAAAATACAGTTCCATTTAAAGTATTTTAGTATCAAAAATTTTTAGTATCAAAAAATATTAGTATTTTAGTATCAAAAAATTTAGTATCAAAATTTTAGTATCATTTTAGTATCAAAAAATATCAGGTACCTAGGAATCAACCTTACAAGGGAAGTGAAAGACCTATACCAGGGAAACTTTAAAACACTCCAGAAAGAAATTGAAGAGGATCTTAAGAAATGGAAGAACATCCCATGCTCATGGGTAGGTAGAATTAACATAGTCAAAATGTCTATCCTACTCAAACTACTGTATAGATTTAATGCAATCCCAATACAAATTCAGACATCATTCTTTAAAGAATTAGAACAATCAATCACAAAATTCATATGGAACCACAAAAGACCCAGGATAGCCAAACACATATTGAAAAACAAGAAGCTGGGTGGTATCTCCTTACCTAACTTGAAACTATACTATAAAGCCATAGTGATCAAAACAGCATGGTACTGGAACAGAGACAGGACCTCAGACCAGTGGGTCTTTAGACAAGTTTTTAAATTCACTAACTATTGATCTTCTTTCTGCTCCTGCACTATGGAAAAGGTTTTATATAATGTTTTGTTCTTCTATGCATCTTTTTTTTTTTTTTTTTTGGTTTTTGGGCCACACCCGGCAGTGCTCAGGGGTTACTTCCTGGCTGTCTGCTCAGGAATAACTCCTGGCAGGCACGGGGGACCATATGGGACACCGGGATTCGAACCAACCACCTTTGGTCCTGGATCGGCTGCTTGCAAGGCAAACACTGCTGTGCTATCTCTCCGGGCCCTATGCATCTTATCTTAATTGTTATTCTTTATATTTTTATACTAGTTTAAGAGGTTTGGAGAAGTTAAGTGAATAGAGGTGGGTATAAGTTAGTGACGATAATGCTGAGTAAGTGCAGGTATAAGAAAGATGTCTTTCTGGGTTGGAGAGACAGTACAGAGGATAGGATGCTTGCTTAAATGTGGCCATCCCGGGTTTAGTCACAGCACCCCACATACCCACTACTAGTAATCCCTGAGCATAGAACCAGCAATAAACCTTGCATTAGATCAGGTGTGATCTCAAAGCTCCGTCTTCCCCAGAAAACAAATTGTTTTACTGAATGTTTGAATGGAAGTGAGCTCTAGCTAGAGCTCTAGCTCTGCATTGCTTCTTAAACTTTTTCTATTCATGAACTCTTTTCATTCACAGGATTTTTTTCTGACTGAGTCTATGAAGTTGGTATACAAATGAAATATTTACTGATAATAAAGGATAAAGAAATGTATTTTATAACACATTTTTACAAAGTTACGTATCCAGTAGTTTAAGAAGCTAGGAACTTTGAAATGGTATTTTATTTGCTTAAAGAAACTATTACTCTTTTATCTCCTGATTCTCTGAAATTCTTATATGTTATTATTTTGGCATTTTATTATTTTCTGTAGTATCAATGGTGGTACTAACTTGTTATGTCCAAAGTGTGTGTCTGAATCAGTATTATAAGACTAAATTTATCTAGTTGTTAGGCATTCTTTGTTGTTGGATTTTTTTCTTTTGAACCACACCTGGCACTGGTCAGGTTTATTTATCTCTTGGTTCTGTTATTAGGGATCATTCCTGGTGGGTTGGTGGACCATCTGGGGTGACAGGGATTGAATTTAGATTGGTGGAATGCAAGACAAGTGCCCTCCTTCAATTTATAAGTAGGCATTCTTAATAGGAAGAGATTGCAGTTTAGACTTGAATAAATTCATGACTTTATGGAGATCATGAAACTTGCTTTAAGCAAAAATGTGTGCTTAATGCATGCTGTGTCAATTTCTTGCTAAGCAGAAACTAGTATGGGCCTGTATGACCAGTAATATGACATTTATTGACATCTCTCTTGCACAAATTGAAAAATGATGCAGTATCCTCATGACAAATTAGAGAGCACTTTCATGAAATTCTATAGGAATCCCAAGGCGATTTGAACAGCTATCTTTGTATGAATTTGTTGGTGTTGCCAATAATCTTAGAGTTGACTTGGATTAGATTTGATTAAGTTAGAGACTCCTTTGGCTATATATATTTCTGTTCTCTGTGTAACTTTCCTTCATATATTCTGTAGCTGCAAGATAAATGAAAACACACTGAAGTTAGGCTTCAGTAAAAGTACACAACAAAAGTAACATTTTTGCATAGATAAAATCTTAAAAACTTAAGCATAGGTTAAAAAGAGGTTAAAGCAAAACTACCAAGTAGTGCTCCTCCAAACCAACGATTAGGCCTCCTTGTACTAAGAACACTTTCATTACAAATCACATAATAAAAATAAATTTGGCAATGAGTGTTCAGAATCAGCTCATTGTTTAGAGTCATGTGTTCACAGATTTGAAGGACTATCAAAGGCTGTGACCTGAGGGTTCCTTGTAGCTTCTTTGAAGAATGAGTGAAATGCTGCCAAGTGACAGTCTTCAAAGTCATTTTCATGGGAGCACTGAACCTGCCAAATATTGAGACCACCATTCAGTGTCTGAATCAATGCATAAAGTTCAATTTGTTGCCAAAGTGAGACAATTTTAATCACAGGGCTTTTGCTTGCTTGCTTGTTTGTTTTTGGCAAAGCTTGGAATTTAATGATTGATGGACTTTCAGAGGTGATAATGAGTTCTTGCAAATTGTAGAAGAATGGTAAGTTAGACACAACTTTTGCAGACTATCTTTTGCATATGTATTTCCCACAGTGTCTGTTGTGATTTTTTTGAAGCAAGTGACTAACACTTGTTTGTTTCTGGAATTAATTCCCTGAGATTTGTTGACACATATTGATTCATGAGGCTTTTAATTTGTCCTGCTCTATACCTGCTATTGTGGCTTTATAGATTTTTACTGATTTCATGTTGGTTTAAATATAATTCTGGTATTTTTTATGGTGTCATTCTATAGAACAGTGTTTTTTTTTTTTTTTTATTCAGGAATGTAATGAAAATTTTTTTCATGGTAAGTAGGTGTTACCTGCAAAGGGAAAAGAGTAATGAAATTAGTGGTAGGAAGTATTTCAAGACATAGGACCAGTATGTTTAGGTTTAGGCCAGAATGCTCATAGTATTTTTGGAAACTTCACATACTCTTACTTGACATTATTATAAGGGATTTGTGAATAGACACAGGGGAAATTTCTTGAAGATCGGTTTCTAAATCTAATATTAAGCTAATTGTTACCTTTTTTTTTAAAAAAGCTCCTAGATGAGATTTTGCAGTTGAAATCATTTGTTTCATTCATGCACATAATTTCTAAAAAAAAAAACAAAGATTGGAGAGATAATACATATGTTTAGGCTACTTGCTTGTATGTAGCCAACCCTGGTTCAACCCCTAGCACCATGTATAGGCCCCTGAGCACTGTTAAGAGAGATCCCTTACTGTGGTAAGTAAGCCCTGAGCACAGCTGTGTGTGGCCCCAATATAAAAGCAACAAACAACTCTACAGTGGGTGAGTCATTTGCCTTTTATGAGGTTGACCTGGATTCAATCACCAGAACCACATATGATCTCTGAGCACCCTGACTTTTGATCACAGAGCCAGTATTAAAACCAAAAGTACAGTCAGATATGATACCCTGAATTCTCAAATAAAGGGAAATAGCTTACTTAAGGGAAATATTTTTTCCTTTCCTTTTGGAGTATATTTTGTATTTTACTATTGGAATACATTGTAGAATGGTAAGATTTTCAGTAAATTTGCTTTCAATAAATGGACTATTTGACTGGCAACATTTTGATAGAAATTTTGGTGACTGTGTTTGTGAGTAGCTAGTCAATTTTAGGATTGAATACATTCAGGATGTGATAAAATGAAGGTATAGTGAGCAATTGACATGCTTTTAATTTTTTTTTTTTTTTTTTTGGGTAATGGGAGGAGGTTTGGGTTACTGAGTTGTGCTCAGGGCTAACTCTGGTTCTGTGCTCAGGTGACAATCCTGGCAGTACTCAGGAGGCATATTAGGTGCCACGGATTAAACTAAGCTTTGACTATATGCAATACAATTGCCTTGATTCTTTTACTGTCAGTCTATTCCTTGGCAGGATTATTTTATTTGTTTCGGGCCACATCTAATGGCTCTGTACTGCACTCGGGGTCCTTTTCTAGCAGGTTTTTAAGCACTGAAATAGCACAATTTTGTTTGAAGTTTTGAAACTGACCTTAAGGTATTCATGACCATTGAGAACTATTGAAGCAAAAATATTAATCAAAGCAAAAGTTGAGAGAATTATAAATTAGCAGTATAATAGTAGGAACTGGGGTATATAGGTAGAGTCAGGAGTAACATATTTGAAGTTTAGATTTAGAAGATTTGACTTTTTAAATGGACATGTACAAGAATTTAATTCAAACGATTAATGGAATTGAGATAAGTAATGCAGCATAGAAAGATAAAAATTGGAAGAAACTTGGGTACTTAATGACTTGAGATTTGATAGATTTGGTCATAAGAATTTTGAGATGCAGACTTCTAAGAGGCAATTTTGTATAATTTTTCTGAATTTCTAAAACATGGTATAGATATGAAAGAAAGATCCTAAAAACAATGCCTCGGTTTGATGATTTGCTCTTAGGATGGACTCATTGATTCAGTAAATAGTTATGCTCCTACCTATGAT
The DNA here is from genome assembly GCF_024139225.1 of Suncus etruscus. NCBI lineage: Eukaryota > Metazoa > Chordata > Mammalia > Eulipotyphla > Soricidae > Suncus > Suncus etruscus. The sequence continues at coordinate 91,795,022 of NC_064851.1, read as the reverse complement.
TTCTTTTTATTTCACTTTTTAAAATTTGCTTTTGGGTCAAACCTTGCTGTGTTTATAGATTATTTCTAGTTCTCCACTTAAAGATTATTTGGGATTATATGGTGTTTCAGGATTAACCTGGATTGGGCATGTTCAAGGCAAGCATTTTAACTGCTGTACTATCTCATTGGATTTTGATATCTTTTTTTTTTAATTTTTATTTGACCAAAGTGGATTACAAATCTTTCATAAGACCATAAGAGTTCACTGGGTGAACTCTGGAGGAACCTGGGCAAGCTTCCAGGATTATATTTTCTTATGAAGTTACACATAACTCTCATTGTTCCAGAATTAACTTGTGATAACATAAATGAAAGGAATATATGAATATATATGAATACATATATGAAAATATAATATATATTAAAGGAATTTCCAGACTTCCAGAGTGAAGGCAAATATTAAACATAAGCCATATTGTTTGTAATATCATTTTAAATAGAGTGAGGTCTTATCTATTCTTATATTGTGGAAACCCTCTGAAAGTCTTGATTTCCGCGAGCTAATTTATTATAAACCTTGCACTTGTACTTCTTTCTTTCTTTTTATATGGGAAGTATTGAGTTTTTATTTTATGAAGTACCATGATTTACAAAGCTATTCATAGTTGAGTTTTAAAGATGCAATGTTCCAGAACTGATCCTACTACCAATGTCAACCTCTAGCCACCCATGTTCCCAGGTTCCCTCTCCTACCCTGCTCCTCAGCCTGTCGTGACAGGCAGCTTTGTAAGTTTATTTTGGTTTGGAAATTTAGCTTTGTCATTTTTTAACACTATCAATGTACCTGAATCCCCTTGATTTCTGTTCCCCCACAGATGAGAAAGAGTTATCTCTCATCTGTTTTTCTCCACTTCCACAGTTTATTTTTATCAAAACCACTGTGATTTACAAAATATTTTATAGTTGGGTTTCAGACATACATTGAATGAGGGCTGATTCCACCACCAGTGTTGACTTCTTTCCACCAATTTTCAACATGCACCCATACCATTACCCTTAGGGCCTTAGTATGAGCATAGCAGATTCATTTTAAGTTTAGATTGTTATTTAGGTCTCTTGATTCCGTTATTGTTGACTTTGGCTTGGATATTTAGTTCTGTCATTTTTTTTTATCTCCACCAGTTCACCTGAGACCACTTGGCCCTCGTCCCCATCCTCTCATATTCGTGTTTCACCTTTTCCACTCAGTTTTGTTCCTTTCCCATAGACACTGAGGTTAAGGGTGTTTCATACAACTACCATTTAAACCATTCATGCAGTTATTCTAAATAGTATATGTAAAGTGATATAATTCTGTATTTATTCTTCATCTGGCTTATTTCATTTAATATTATCTTCCAATTCTATCCACATTTCGACAATTTTCATGATTGAATCATTCCTAAGAGCTATGTAGTATTTCATTGTACCACATCTTCATGATCCACTTTGTAGGACATCTAGGTTGTTTCCAACTCTTGATTATTGTACTGAGTGTTGCAATGAATAGCAATGTAGATGTTTAATCTTTTTGAATGAATGTTTTTCTGTCCTGGAGATAGATACCTCAAATTGGGAATGTTGGTTTTTATGGCAGTTAAATTTTGAGTTTACTGAAAACCCTCCATACTGTTTTCCAAAGGGGTTGGACAAGGCAGCATTCCTATCTGAAGTAGATAAGTTTTCTTTCTCATCACATTCCCACCAATAGTATTTTGATATGTGCCATTCTCACTGATGTAAGATGATATCTTATTGTCTTGATTTGAATTTACCTAATCATAAGTGATGATGTATATTTTTTCATGTGCCTATTGGCCATATGTTGGCCTTCCTCAGAGAAGAGTATGTTCATTTCTTCTTCCCAGTTTTTGAAATTTTTTTAGATTTTGTGGAGTTAACCTTTGTGAGTACTTTGTATAAACTAGATATTACTCATTTATCTGATATGCTGAGTACAAGTTTTTTCTCCCATTCAAGTAGCTATTTTCTAATTTTAGCCCGTGGTTTGTTTTTTTTTTAACAATATAGAAACTTTTTAGTTTGATGTAGTCCCATTTATTCAGATTTGATAGCCCTTGCTATTGTCATCCTATCATTGAAGACTTTGAGAACTAAGCTTTGAAGTGTTCTACCTATGTTTTCCTCAGTGAACTTTATGGATTTGGGTTTAATCTCAAGGTCTTTAATCTACGTTGAATTGACTTTTGTGTAAAGTGTGAGATATGGACTGATTTTTAATTTTTAACATGTGGTTATACACTTGTTCCAACACCATTTGTTGAAGAGAGTATCTTTATTTCATTTCAAGTTCTTGTCTATTTTGTTAAAGATTAATTGACCATATACATGGAGGTTTGTCACTGGATATTCTATTCTGAACTATTGGTCTGAAAGTCTGTCTTTGTTCTCATGTTATTTTGATCACTATAGCTTTCTAGTAGAGCATCAAGTTAGGTAAGAAAATGCTTCCCAGTTTTTTGTTTGTTCGTTTGTTTTCAGTAGGTACTTGGCTATTTTAGGTCTTTTATGGTTCCACACAAACTTTATAATTGGTTGTTCTAGTCTTGAAGAATGTCATCTGACTTTGGAAAGAGATTACATTGAATTTATATAATAGTTTTGGTAAGATGGTCATTTTTATAATGCTGATTCTTCCAAACCATGAGCATGGGATATTTTTCCATTTCATTAGGTCTTAAATTTCTT